>NW_028258305.1:6294772-6612500 GCF_053883595.1 Heterocephalus glaber
TACCTCAAGCTAGAAAAAGAAGAGCATGACAAACCCAAAGCTCATACAAGGGAAGAAATTATAAAAATCAGTGCAGAAATTAATGCAGTGGAGACTAAGAGAACAATACAAAAAAAATTGACGAGTTGGTTCTTTGAAAGAATAAACAAAATTGACAAACCCTCAGCCAGCCTTATCAAAACAAAGGGGAAAAAAAGCCCAAATCCATGTAATTAGGAATGAAAATGGTGAAACTACAACAGATCCAGCTGATTCAGGATGTCATGAAGTTGTAGTCAAGATATTTGCTTCAGTCATATAAAAGTTTCAGGATGAAGAATTTGTTTGTAGATGGTTCATTCACATGGCTTCTGGCTTCATGCCTCCATTCCTTCCTGCCTGTTCACAAGATATATCAGATCCTCACTGCCTAGATCTAGAGGTGCTTCAATGTGCTTATAACATGGCAACTAGCTTCCTATAGAAGAGATCTAATAGAAAAGAGGCAGAGAAGCAGCCACTTCACTTTTTACTGCCTAGTTTCAGAAGTTACATAACATCCACCATATTCTATTATTTAGAAACAATATTCTAAAATCCAATCTATATTCAGAGCATGAGATAATGAGGCATTACCTTTTGAAAAGAGGATCATCAAAGAATCTCTGAACATATTTTAAAAGTACTATACCCCAGTTTTCCCTTTAATCTTCTTTCTTTCCAATATTTTATCCAATAATTTGGCAGGATCTATTTGCATATCTGCTATGATGTGAATGTGTCTGTCTAAAATTGGTATGTTGGAACTAAAACCCCCAAGGTGAACATATAAGAGGTGAGATCTTTGGTGAAATGATTAAGTTATGAGACCTCCACCCTCTCAGATAGATTAATGCTTTATAAAAGAGGTTGAAAGGAATACCCTAATGTCCTTTTGCCCTTTTGTGTACTTCATAATTATAATTACTGATGTGTAATTATTCCTACCAATTTATTTTGTATTTTCTGATTACCATAACTTTATTTTCTTGTATCGTACTTGCTTCTGAAAACATTTATCAAGTCTGCATTGTATAACCACAATCCTAAATGTTTATTGCTTTAAACTGCCTAATTTGTAGATAATTTGTTATGCAGCGATGGATATTAAACTAAAACTTAGAGATACTTTAATATTATACTTCATAACACAAGTGATCCATGAAATAGACAGCATTATTCATTTAAACACATAGCTCCAAAATGTATTTTTTTAAAAGGAAAGTTTTTATGTAAAATTAATAGTGTTCTTTTATATCCTACTAACTTTATATTTGTTTCATCAGTTACACAGAGAGGCCCCACCTCTAAACAGCTGGATTAGGTTTCCACCCCCTTAATACTTCACAGTAGGGATTAAATTTCAACATGAGTTTCAAAGGGGACAAACCATGTCCCCAAACCACAGAAGATATATATTCATAAAAAATGGCTTTGGAGTAATTTTACAAACATCATTCCCTTAGTATAATTATAAAAACAGTATAAGATTTCTTTGCATTTCCTTTGTTCATAGATGTATCCCACAAGAGATAAATCACATATTTTAAAGTGACCTGCAGTCATTTTTTCATGCCACCACTCAGATATAGTATTCAGTCCACTTATCTAATTTTGGTTTTTTATTTTTGAGAACTACTTGTTTTATTTAATTTTACTTTATAACTGTATAAAAAATGTTCGTGATTTTTTAGTCAGATTGTAAAAATGCTACACCCCAGGCTAGTTTCTGATTAATTTATATTGTTTCTTCCCTTTTCTCCTTTACAGAGTCACTTCTGTTTTCTTTGATCTGTTCTTCAATTATAGAAAATACACATAAACATGCATTAATATCTAACAACATGCACACAAGAGCACTTGTATCCCAGTTTTTAGGTAAGATATAGTCTATTAAACCCACTGCTTCACAATTTAATTTTTATTCACACTTTTTAATTAGATACCGGTGATGGCGAACCTTTTAGAGCTTTCAGTGATAACAACAGCCAGATGCATAAGCATGCCATGGGTTCACCTCCACTGCTGAGGGTCCCCAGTCCCTGAGCCACAGCTGTGGCCTGTTAGGAGCAGAGCCACACAGCAGAAAATGAGCAGCAGCTAGCAAGGGAGGCTTCATCTGTATTTCCAGCTAGTCCCCATCACATGTTTTACCGCCTGAGTGGTAAAGCCTGAACCCTACTGTGAACTGTGCATGAAAGGGATTTAGGTTTTGTGCTTCTTATGGGAATCTAATCCTAATACCTTGTCTCCAACCCCCACAGTCCATGAAAAAATTGTCTTCCACAAAACCGGTCCCTGCTGCCAAAAAGGTTGGGTAGCCTTGAGCTAATGGGTTTCACTGTGGCAGATTTATACTTGCATGTAACATATTTTAGTCCTGTCCTCTCATTGCCTTCTCTTACATTCCTTTTAACCCCCTATGTCTTCTCTAAGAATCTTCCCTGTGCTTTCATGTTGACTAATTTTTGGTTTGTTTCACAGATTCCACATATGAGAAAAATATGCTCTATACTGTGTTTCTGAGCCTGTCTTATTTCACTTAACATGATGACCTCCAGTTCAACCGATTTTCCTGCAAATGATATGACTTAATTCTTCTGTCTGAGTAACACTCCATTGTATATATACAGCATACCTATTTTCTATATCAATTCATCTGTCATTGGACACTAGGCTATTTCCATAACTTGGCTATTATGAATAGCACCCAAATAAACATAAGTATATGGGTAGCTCTATAGTATGCTGGCTTTTATTCTTTCAGGTATATAGTAGGAGAGATAAAGCTGGATCGTATGACAGTTCTTAGTTTTTTGAGGAACCTACATATGATTTCCATAGTGGGTACCAATATTATATAAGGGTTCCTTGTCCCCTTGCATTATTGTTGCCAACATTTATTAATTTTTGTGTACTTGACAATAGACATTCTGAATAGGGTCAGATGGAATCTTAATGTAGTTTTTGATTTAGATTTCCCTGGTTGTTTTGTGTGTGTGTGTGTCTGTGTGTGTGTGTGTGTGTGTGTGTGTGTGTGTATGTGTGTGTTACTGGGGATTGGAATCAGGTTCTCATACATGCAAGCAAATGCTTTACCACATAGTTACAACACTAGCCCTTTCTATTTATGTTTTAAATTTCAGTTCATTTGTCCACTTATTAGATTACTTATTCTTTTGGTATTGTTTGACTTCTTTATATATTCTGAATATTAATCCCCTGTCAGAAGAATAGCTGAGAACAAATTTTTTCCCATTTTATAGGCTATCTCTACACTCCTTTGAGTGTTCTGTTTGCTATGCAAAAGCTTTTAATTTGATGCAGTTCTATTTGTCAATTCATGCTATGATTTCTTTTTTTAAAATTAATTTTATTGGTACATTTAGGTATACAATATAATGACATTCATCATTGGAGATTTGTATCTATACATAATATATCTTAATTCTTATTATTTCCCCAATCCCCTGCTCTCGCTTCAACCCGTCCAAACCACTCTATTTACAAAGACTTTGTTTCCATTTTTTCATATTAATTTCATTCCCTTCTTTCCTTTACCCTACCCCTCCCAATTCCCCTTCCCATTTGCACCTTTTCTTCTTATTTCACATTATCTGTTTACACATTTTGATCCTTCTTTACACTTTCAGTTTCTCGCAACACAAAAACTATTTGGTATTTGCACGTCTGTCCAAATCTATTTCACTTAAGAGTATTGCCTCAATGTGCATCAGTTTAGCTATAAATGTCACTGACTTCTCATTCTTTATGGCTGAGTAGTACTCCATTTTTTTAAACACATTTTCTTTATACTGTCTCCAGTTGATGGTCAATTGGGCTGTTTCCAAGTTTTAGCTATTACAAACTGTTCCGCCATAAACATGGGTGCACATATATCACTGTGGTATGATTCTTTTAATTCTTTTGGGAAGATACCCAGCAGGGGAATAACTGGATCAAATGGGACCTCTAATCCTAGTTCTTTGAGGTGTCTCTATACTGAATTACCACAGTAGTTGCACCAGTCTACACTCCTACCAACCCTGGAGAAGGGTTCCTTCCCTGCCAGCATGTGTTATTGGTTGATTTCACGATAGCAGCCATTCGTTCTGGAGTGAGGTGGAATCTCAGCATTGTTTTCATTTGCCTCTCTTGAATGAACAGTGATGTTAAACATTTTTTCATATGTTTATTTGCTGTTTCTACTTCGAGAAAAGTGTTCATTTCAGATGGCCATTTTTGGATTGGATCTTTAAATTTAGAGGTCTGATTATTTTTAAAGTTCTTATATATTTAGATAGTAGACCTTTGTCTCAGGAACAGCTGGTAAAATTTTTTTCCCACATTTGGGGTTGTCTCTTCATGCTGTTGGTGGTTTCTCTTGCTGTGCAGAAGCTTTTTAATAAGAAGAGATCCCACTTATTGATTCTTTGTGCTAGTTCATGTAAAACCGAGGTTTTGTTCATGAAATCTTTTCCTATGCCAATGTATACAAGGCTTCTGCCCCATACTCTTAAGTGAAATAAATAGGACACACGTGTAAATACTGAATAGTTTTTCTAGTGTGAGAAACTGATAGTGTAAACAAGGGTTAAAATGATTTAAATGAATAATTGATAATTTGAAATAAGAAAAAAGGTCCAACGATGAAGGAGTGAAGGGAGGGGAAGGGGAAAGGAAAAGAGGGAAAGGAAAAATTATGAGAAAAGAAAAAAATGGAAATGAAATCTATGTAAATAGGGAAGGGCGGAGGGGGTGAAGGGCACACGGGTAATAGGGAAAAAAATAAGAACCAAGCTATATCATGTACAGGTACAAACACCCAATGATAAATGTAAACGAATTGTATACCTAAAATGTACCAATAAAAGAACAAAAAAAGAGACTTCTGCCTAAGCTGTCTTCCAGCCGGTTTAGCATTTCTGTTTTAATATTTAGATCTTTAATTCATTGTTATTTTAGTTTAGTGCATGGTAAGAGATCTAGGTATAATTTTAATCTTTGACAAGTTGAAATCCAATTTTTTCACCCAATTTATTGAAGAGGCTATCTTTCCTCCAATGAGGATGGTTGGCTCCTTTGTCAAAGATGAGGTGGCTGAGTATGTTTGGAGTTGTTTCTGCATCTTCTAATCTGTTCCACTGGTCCTCAGGTCTGTTTCTTTGCCAGTACCATGCTGTTTTTATCACAATAGCTTTGTAGCATAGTTTCAAGTTGAGGATTGTGATGCCTCCTGTCATTTCTTGGTTGCCTAGAATTACTTTTGGTATTCTAGGTCTCTTCTGGTTCCAAATGAATTTTTGAATTGCTTTCTCAAGGTCTGTAAAGTATACAGTTCTCATTTCAATTGGGATTGCATTGAATCTATATAGGAGTTTCAAAACTATGGCAATTTCACTATATTGGTTCTTCCTACCAAGGAGCAAGGGATGTCTTTCCATTTTCTGATATCATCCTCAATCTCTTTTTTCAGAGTGCTATAGTTTCCAGAGTAGAGGTCTTTGATTTTTTTTGTTAGGTTGATTCCTAGATACTCCACTTTTTTGGATGCTATTGTGAAAGGAATTGTTTGCCACATTTCTCTCTCAGTGAGTCTGTTGTTCATGTACAGTAAAGCTATTGATTTTTGTGTGTTGACCTTGTTTCCAGCTACTTTACTGAATTTGGTTATTAAGTCTAAAAGACTTTTGGAGGAGTTCTTGGGGTCTTCTATATCTGCAAATAATGACAATTTAAATTCTTTGTTTCCTATCTTTATTCCTTTTATTTCTTTCTCTTTTTTAATTGCTGTGGCAAATGTTTCCAGAACTATATTGAACAGGAGTGGTGATAGTGGACATCCTTGTCTTGTTCCTGACTTTAGCATGAAGGATTTCAGTTTTTGACCATTTAGTATGATACTGGCTCTTTGTTTTTCATAGATGGCTTTTATCAGGTTGAGATAGAGACCATCTATTCCAATTTTTTGTCGGGTTTTATCATGAATGCATGTTGGATTTTCTCAAACACTTTTTGTGCATCTGTTCAAATGATCATATGATTTTTGTCCATGGCTCTATTACATTACATTGTTTTGCATATGTTGAAGCATCACTGCATCCCTGGGATGAATCCCACTTGATCAGGGTGTATGATCTTCATGATGATCTTCTTCATTGTACTTGCCAGTATTTTATGAAGGATTTTTGCATCTATGTTCATTAGTGAGATTGGCCTGTAGTTCTCCTGTTTGGTTGGGTCTTTCTCTGCTTTTGGAATCACAGTGATGCTTGCTTCCAGTAATGAATTTGGAAGTAATACTTCACTTTCAATTTCATTGAGAAGTTTAAACAGTAGTGACAACAGTTCTTCTCTGAATGTCTCATGGAATTCATCAGTGAAGCTATCAGGACCCAGGCTTTTCTTAGTTGATAAGTTTTTAATTACATTTTCAGTTTCATTGATTGATATTACATTGTTTAGAATTTTTAGGTCTCCTTTGTTCAACTTTGGTTATTGTTATGTATCTAGGAATCTGTCCATTTCATCTGTGTTGTCCATCTTATTGGTATATAGGTTCTTGAAATAGGTATTGATAAGCTTCTGGAATTCTGCTGGGTCCATTGTAATATTACCCTTTTCATTTGTAATTGCATGGACTTAGACTTTTTCCTATCTTTTTTTGGTAAGCTTGGCTAAGGGTTCGTCAATTTTGTTTGTTCTTTCAAAGAACCAACTCTTTGCTTCATTGATTTTTTTCCTATGGTTCTCTTAGTCTCTTGCATTAATTTCTGCTCTGATATTTATAATTTCCTCCCTTGTATGATTCTTGCTTTTTTCTAGAAGCTTGAGCTTCAGCATCTGGTGGTTTATTTGAGCTCGCTCTGTTTTCCTAATATGAGTATTCACTACTATGAATTTCCCTCATAAGACTGCTTTCACTGTGTCCCAGATATTCTGATGTTGTATTGGCATTGTCATTTAACTGACAGAGCTGTCTGATTTCTTCTTTAATTTCCTCTGTGACCCATTGGTTATTCAGAGGTGTGTTGTCGAATTTGCATGTGTTTATGAAATTTTTGTGGGATTTTTTTGCTATTGATCTCCAATTTCATTGTGCTATGGTCTGATAACATATAGGAGATAACTTCAATTCCTTTGCACTTACCTAAAGATATTCTATGAACAAGTATGTGGTCTACTTTGGAGAACAACCCATGTGCAACTGAAAAGAATGTATATTCTGATTTTGTGGGGTAGAACACTCTGTAAACATCTGTTAAGTTCATTTGTTCAAGAGTTAGATTGTGTTCTAGTATATTGTTGTTTGTTTTTTGTCTAGTTGATTTATCTATTTGTGACAACAGGGTATTGAGGTCCCCCAATACTATTGTATTAGTGCTTATATGATTTTTCATGTCCATTAGTATTTGTTTTATATAGTTGGGTGCACTAGTGTTTGGTGCATATGTTTATGATTGTCATCTCTTCCTCTTGGATTGTTCCCTTTTCAAGGATGTAGTGTCCTTTTTGTCTCTCTTAATCAGTGTTGGTTTGAAATCCACTTGATCTGCAAAGAGGATAGCTAGTCCTGCTTTTTTTTCAGGTTCCCTGTTGCATGGAGTATTGTTTTCCACCCTTTAACTTTCAGTCTATGAGTTTCTTTTTGAATTAAATGTGTTTCTTGTATGTAGCATATTGTTGGATCTTGCTTCTTGACCCATTCTGCCAGTCTATTTCTTTTAATTGGTGAGTTGAGACCATTAACATTGATTGTTTTAACTGATACATATTGAGTTATGATTGTCATGACTTTCTTTTTGTTGGATTCTCCCTTTTTGCTTTCAATTTCTTGTTGTGCCCAGAGGATTCATTCTGGTGCCTTCCCGTGGTTGTGATCCTCATTGTCTTTCCCTAGGATTTTTTCTAAAATATTTTGGAGTGCTGGTTTGGTTTCTAAGGTGCTCTTTGTCATGAAAGTATCTTATTTCACCATCAATTTTGAAAGATAGTTTTGCAGGGTACATCACTCTGTGTTGGAGGTTGTTTTCCTTTAGGGCTTGAAATATATCACTCCAAGCTCTTCTTGCCTTGAGGGTTTGCACTGAAATGTCTGCTGTGATTCTGATGGGCTTTCCTGTGTATGTAATTTGTTCCTTTTCTCTAACTGCTTGTAGAACTTTGTTCTTCTGTTAGGTTTCTGGAATCTTAACCATTATATGCCAATGTGTAGATTTTTTTTTTGATCAAAGCTTGTTGGAGTCCTATATGCCTCACTCATCTGTATGTCACGTTCTTTTCCCCTGCTTGGGAAGTTTTCTGCCATCACTTATGTGAACAGATTTTTATGTAATCTAGACTCTCTCCTTTTTTTTCATTGACTCCAATTAGTCTTATGTTATTCTTCTTTGCATCATCTAGCAGCTGCTGGATTGATATCTTGTGGTCCCTTACAATTTTAAAGAAATTTTTCTTTTCCTGGTCACTAATTGCAATCTTGTCTTCTATATTTGAAATTCTGTCTTCACATTGGCTCATTCTGCTGCATAGACTTTCAGTGGAGTTTTTAATCTCCTAGAAATCTATTTGCATCTGTTTTATGGATTCCCTTTGTTTCCTATGTTGGGATTCCCTCATGTTTCTCAGCTCCTCTGTTTTTTTTATCTGTGTTCTCTCTAGATTTATTAATCATGTCTTGCACTTTGGGCCCAATCTCTGCTGTTATCTGAGAAATTATTTCTGATTCCATTTTTTCCAGATCCTCTTTCATTGTTAGTTCAAGGAGTCCAGGTGTTTGAGTATCAGACTGTTACATCTCATTTCCCTTTGGGGTTGCTGTAGGTGATCTGGAAGTCTGGTTCTGAGTCTTCTCATTTCGACTGGGGGAGAGGAGCTTCTGCTGGCACCTGCATGGCTCACCTCCTCTGCGCTGGGAGGTGTGACATGCTGACGCAGAAGCCTCCTCTGCACTGCTCCTGTGGCACGTTGATCCAGAAACCTCCTCTGCACTGGGAGCTGTGGCATGTCTACCCAGAAGCCTACTCTGCACCGAGAGCTGTGGCACACTGATCCAGAAGCCTGCTCTGCGCTGGGAGCTGTGGTACTTGATCTGGAAGCCTCCTCGGCACTGGGAGCTGTGGCATGCCTACCCAGAAGTCTGCTGTGCACTCGGAGCTGTGGTATGTTGACCTGGAAGCCTCCTCTGTGCTGGGACCTGTGGCATGCCAACCCTGAAGCCTTGTTTGCGCTGGGACCCACAGCAATCTAACCAGGAAGCCTCCTCTGCACCCAGAGCCATGGCCCGTTGATGATATCTATTGATTATAACCATCAATGTTAATGGCCTCAATTCACCAATCAAAAGAAATAGACTGGAAAAACGGATTAAGAAGCAAATCCACCAATATGCTGTATACAAGAAACACACCTACCTCAAAGTAAATTCATAGACTGAAAGTAAAACATGTAAAACAGTTCTGCATGTGACAGAAACCTGGAAAAAAGCAGGGGTAGTGATCTTATTTTCAGACAAAGTAGATTTCAAGCCAAAACTAATTAAGAGAGACAAAGATGGTCACTACATCCTTGTGAAGGGAACAGTGCAAGAGGAAGAGATGATGATCATAAATATATATGCACCAAATATGGATGTCCCCAACTATACAAAACAAATATTAAGGGCCATGAAAAACCAAATAAGCACTAATATAATTGTAGTGGGGGACCTCAATACTCCTCTATCACAAATAGACAAATCATCTAGACAAACAACAATGAAATTCTAGAACTGACCCAAGCTATTGAACAAATGGACTTAATACATGTTTACAGAGTGTTCCACCCCACAAAATCAGAATACACATTTTTTTCAGCTGCACACAGGTCATTCTCCAACATAGACCATGTGCTAGCTCATAGGGCATGTCTAAATAAATGTAAAGTAATTGAAGTTACCCTCTGTATATTATCAGACCATACTGCAATAAAGTTGGAGATCAATAACTTAAGAAACTGCAAAACACACAAACACATGGAAATTGAATAACACCCTTCTGAACAACCAATGGGTCACAGAGGAAATTAAAGGAGAAATTAGTTTCTGCGAGTAAATGATAATGCCAGTCCAACATACAGGAATCTATGGGACACAATGAAAGCAGTTCTATGTGGGAAATTCATAGCAGTGAATGTCCATATTGGGAAATCAGAGTGAACTCACATAACCTAAGGCAGAACCTCAAGCTTCTAGAAAAAGAAGAGCATAACAAACCCAAAGCTTGTACAAGACAGGAAATTATAAAGATCAGAGCACAAATCAATACAATGGAAACTAAGAGAATGATACAAAAAAATCTATGAATCAAACAGTTGTTTTTTCAAAAGAATAAATAAAATCAATAAACTTTTAGCCAGCCTTATCAAAAAAAGGAAAGAAAAGGCTGAAATCCATGCAATTAAGAATGTAAAAGGTGAAGTCACAACAGACCCAGCAGAAATCCAGAGGATCATCAATACCTACTTCGAGAACCTGTACTATAATAAAATGGAAAACAGAAGAAACGCACAGATTCCTAGATATAGAAAAATTTCCAAAGTTAAATGAAGATATAGAAGTTATAAATACCCCAATTACAATGAGTGAAATTGAAAATGTAATAAAAAATTTACCAACAAAGAAAAGCCTAGGTCCTGATGGCTTCACTACTGAATTCTACAAAAAAATTGAAGAAGAACTATCCCCATTACTCTTTAAACTCATCAAGGAAATTGAAAGGGAAGCAATACTTCCAAATTCATTCCTGGAAACAAGTGTTACTTTGATTCCATAATCCAGGAAAGACCCAACCCTAAAAGAGAACTACAAGCCAATGTCCCTAATGAACACAGATGCAAAAAATCCTCAACAAGATTCTGAAAAACAGAATACAGAGGGTTATCAAGAAGATCATATAACCTGATGAAGTCGGTTTTATCCCAGGGATGCAAGGATGGTTCAACATACTTAAATCAATAAATGTAATACACTATATTAACAGAGCTAAGGACAAAAACCATATGATCATCTCAATAGATGCAGAAAAAGCATTTGACAAAATCCAACACCCATTCATGATAAAAACCCTGCAGAAAATTGGAATAGAAGGTCTTTATCTCAACCTGATTAAGGCTATCTATGGAAAAATCAACAGCTAACATCATACTAAATGGTCACAAACTGAAAACTTTCACACTAAAGTCAAGAACAACACAAGGATGTCCACTATCACCATTCTTGTTCAATATATTTCTGGAAACATTAGCAACAGCAATTAGAAAAGAGAAATAAAAGGAATACTGATAGCAAAGGAGGAACTTAAACTATCATTATTTCCTGATGGTATGATACTTTACATAGAAGACCCAAAAAACTCTCCCAAAAGACTTCTAGACTTACTTGACAGATTCAGTAGAGTAGCTGGATAGAAGGTCAACATTCAAAAATCAATCACCTTCTTGTACACAAATAACAGACACACTGAGAAAGAAATTAAGGAAACAATTGCTTTTACAATAGCATCCAAAGAAATGAAATATCTAGGAATCAATCTAACAAAGAAAGCAAAAGACCTCTACACTGAAAATTACAGCACTCTGAAAAAACAGATCAAAGAGGATATCAAAATGGAAAGACATCCCTTGCTCCTGGATGGGAAGTATCAATATAGTTAAAATGGGCGTACTTCAAAAACTGTTATATAGATTTAATGCAATGCCAATTGAAATTCCAACAATATACCTCACAAAACTAGAAAAACCAATCCAAACATTCATTTGGAACTAGAAGAGACCTAGAATAGCAAAAACAATTCTAGGCAACAGAGACAGGGCAGGGGGTATCACAATCCCCACCTTGAAATTATACTACAAAGCTACTGTGATAAAAACAGCATGGTACTGGCAAAGAAACAGACCTGAGGATCCGTGGAATAGATTAGAAGTTGCAGAAACAACTCCAGACATACCCAGCCATCTCATCTTTGACAAAGGAGCCAACCACCCTCATTAGAGGAAAGGTAGCCTATTTAATAAATGGTGTTGGAAAAACTGGATTTCAACCTGCCAAAGATTAAAATTAGACCCATATCTATCAACATGCACTAAACTAAGATTGAAGTGGATTAAAGATCTAAAACACTAAACTTGCTTGAATATAAGTTAGGTAGAACTCTTGAAGACATTGGCATAGGAAAAGACTTTATGGACAAAACCTCAGTAGCACAGAAACTAGCACAATAGCACAAAGAATCAACAGCCAATAATAAAATCTCATCTTATTAAAAAGCTTCTGCACTGCAAGAGAAACCACCAACAGAGCTAAGAGACAACCTACAGTGTGGAAAAAAGATCTTCACCTGCTGTTCCTCAGACAAAGGTCTACTATCTCGAATCTATAAAGAACTTCCAAAAATCAGACCTCCCAAATTTAAAGACGCAATCTGAAAATGGGCATCTGAAAGGAACAGACATTTCTCAGACAAAGAAGTAGAAATAGCAATTAAACACATGAAAAAATGTTCAACATCACTGGTCATTGGAGAGATGCAGATGAAAACAACACTGAGATTCCACCTCACGCCAGAAAGAATGACTGCTATCAAGAAATCAACCAATAACAAATGCTGGCTGGGGTGTAGGGAGAAAGGAACCCTTCTCCATTGTTGGTGGGAGTGCAGACTGGTGCAACCACTGTGGAAATCAGTATGGAGATACCTCAAAGAACTAGGACTAGAAGTCCCTTTAACCCAGGTATTCCCCTGCTGGGTATCTTTCCAAAAGAATTAAAAGAATCATACCACAGTGATATATGTGCACCCATGTTTATAAGGGCACAGTTTGTAATAGCTAAAGCTTGGAAATGAAGAGCCCATCAACTGGAAACAATAAAGAAGATGTGTGGTTTTTTTTTATATAAAATGGAGTGTACTACTCAGCCATAATGAATGAGAATCTAGACATTTATAGCTCAATGGATGGATATTGAGGCCATACTCTGAAGTTAAATGAATAGGATACACACTTGTAAATACCAAATAGTTTCTCTATTGTGAGAAACTGAAAGTGTAAATAAGGATTAAAATGATTAAAATGAATAATTGATAATTTGAAATAGGAAGAAATGGTCCAAAGGGTTAGCGGAAGGGAAAAGGAAAGAAGGAAAGGAAAAATTATAAGAAAATAAAAAAATGGAAACAAAGTCTATGTAAATAGGGAAAGGTCGAAGAGGTGAAGGGCTCATAGGCAATGGGGAAAAAATAAGAACCAAGATACATCATGTACAGGTACAAGCACCCAATGATAAATGTAAATGTATTGTATACCTAAAATGTACCAATAAAAGAACTTAAGAAAACAAAAACAAAACAAAACAAAAAAGGGTTTTACCTTTTAGGGTTTCTTCTTAGCTATTTTTTTTTTAGGTCTTTGTCAATGGGATTGATTTCCCTATTTCTTTCTCAGTGAGTTCATTATTGCTGTACACAAAACTATCAGTTTTCCTATATTGATTTTGTATCCTGATAATTTGCTGAATTTGTTTATCATTTCTAAGAGATTTTGGTGGACTCTTTAGGGTTTTCTAGTTTTTGAATCAGGAATAATTTTACTTCCTCTTTTCCTGTTTATATCTCATTTAATTCCTTCTCTTCCCTGATTACTCTGTCTGAAGTTTCTAATACTATACTGAATAAAAGTGATGAGAGTGACCACCCTTACCTTGTTCCTGATTTTGGAGGAAATGTTTTTAGTTTTCCTCATTCAGTATGATGTTGGTTATGGGTTTGTCGTATATAGCCTTTATTATGTTGCGGTAAGATCATTCTGTATCTAGTTTACTTGGGGTTTCTATCAAAAGGGATATTTAATCTTAAAGGCTTTTCTACATCCATTGAATTAATTATGCGATTTTTATTCTTGATTCTGTTAAACCAACCTTGCATTCCTGGGATGAAACCAACTTGATCATGGTGTATGATTTTTTTACTGTGATGTAACATTTTATTTGTGTTTTACTGAGGAGTTTTGCATCTGTGTTCATCAAGAATGTTGCCTACTGTGTATGTGTTTGTGTGTGTTTGTTTATCAAGTTTGGTTGCATTGTATTACTGTTTGCAGACTGAATTGGAAAGATCCCTTCCCTTCTACTTTATGGAATAGTCTGAGGACAATTGGTACTGGCCTTAAAAAGTCTGGTACAATCCATCAGTGAATCTATCCACTCCTAGGCTTTTCTTAGTTGGGGACTTTATTATTGCTTCAATCTCAATGCTTGCTATTGATCTACTTAGGTTATTTTATATCCTCTTGGTTGAATTTTGATCAGTCATATACATCTAGGAATTTTTCCATTTCTTTCAGATTTTCCATTGTAATAGAATGTAATTTTCTTAATATTGCCTAATGATCTCCTGAGTTTCAGTGTTATTTGTTGTAGTATCCCCCTTTTCATCTTTATATGGGTTCTCTTTTTTCTACCTCTCACCTTTTCTCTTTTAGTTTGCCTGAGGGGTTGTCAATTTTCTTTATTTTCCAAAGAACTAACTCTTTATTTCACTGATCTTTTGTTGTCTTTTAGTTTCTATTTCATTAATTTCTGCTCGGGTCTGTATTATATCTTTCATTCTATTCATTTTTCAGTTGTTCTTGTATTTCTTTGGCTTTAAGATGGGTCATTAGGTTGTTTGAGATCTCTGCTTTTCTAACATAGGCATCTATAGCTATAAACTTTCCTCTGTGCTGTATCCCATAGGTTCTGTTGCTTTTGTTTCCTTCTAGTTTCCCACCAAATTTCTTCAGTCATCCACTGGTCATTGAAAAGTGTGTTATTGTTTAGTCTGCATGTATTTGTATATTTTCTGTAGTTCCTCTTGCTATTGATTTCTGGTTTTATTCCATTATGGTCTGATAAGTTATGTGAAATTCATTTTTGTATATAAATTTAAGATTTGCTTTAGGTCAAAAATATTACAGTAAAACCTTCATTTGCAAGCATAATTCCAAAGCACTTGCATATGAAAACAAATTTCCCCATAAGAAATATTGGAAACTCAGATGATTTGTTATACAACCCAAAAATACTCATATAAAAATGATTATAATACTGTAATATAATACAAAATAATAAAGAAAATACTAAATATAAAGAAAAAATAAATCTGCATGTTCCTTTGAAAACCTTTGTAGCTGGTATGAGGGAGATGAGAGAGAAGGGTTATTTTGTAGGACAACTTTCACTATCACTAACAAAATCACTGCTATCTATTGGATCGATGGAATGCTTTTCTTTTTGTGCAACTTTAACAAGGAGCCTATCCAATGACACTTACTTTTGTCTGTTTTTGAGGATTCTGTGGAAATGTGACATTGCATTGTTTTTAAACAGATTAATTACTCACACTTAAACAACTTTACTCAGATGGTGCTTTTCTACAAAATTTTACTCTTTTTCCCACATTTTACACATCTCCCTAACAATTCCTCCACCTTTTTCTCCTTCTGTAGACAAGGTCTCCATAACCTCTTGCTACTGGGAGATAATCACCCACCATCTTGCAGCAAGAGAGAGAGATGAACCATTGGCTCAGTTGTGATCATGTAACATTTGACATCACATACTACTCATATTGCAAGACATCACTCTTTCATCAAGTTAAAATTTATTAGGTATGTTTGCTCATCTTGTGGAACACTTGTAGAACAAGTTACTTGCAATCCAAGATTTTACTGTATTCTGGAGAAAATTCTGTGTGGTGATGAAAAGAATGTGTATTCTGCAGCTGTTGAGTAAAATATTCTGTAGATATCTGTTAAGTCCATTTGACCTATAGTATAATTTAATGGTGTTTCTTTGTTGATATTTCTTGTCTGGAAGATCAATCTATTGGTGGTAGATCATTATATCTTTTTGATGGATTGTTCCCTTTATTAATATGTAGTAACCTGTTTTGTCTCTCTGGACTAATTTTGACTTGAACCCTATTTTGTTAGGCATGATTAAAGCTACTCCCATTTGCTTTTATGTCACATTTGATTGGGATATCATTCTCCATTGTTTCACTTTCAGTATATGTATGTCTTTCCCTGTGAGGTGAGTCTCCTGCAGACAGAAGACAGCTGGGCGTCTTTTTTTATCCAGTCAGCTAGTATCCCTTTTTTTTTTTTTTGGTACCGGGAATTGAACTCAGGACCTTGCATTTCCGCTTAGACGCCAGAACGACTGAGCTAAATCCCCAGCCCCTAGTATCCATTTTTAATTGGAGAATTCAAACAGTTTTTATTCAGGGTTATTATTGAAAGGTATGCACTAGTTCCTGTCATTCTATTCTCTTTCTTTTGGTTATTTTGAATTATCTTTGTTCATTTCGTTTTCCCTTATTCATTTTACAGTTATTTTGATGGCTTAATGAAATTAATCATGTTTGATTCTTTCCTAACATTTGCTTGTCTACTCTTCTAGTAAGTCTCTCCTGTGCTGTCATGATTGTGATTATATTGCTTCCTCTTCTGTGAGGAGTCCTTTAAATAGCTTCCGTAAAGCTGGTTGTCACAAATTTCTTTAATTTATGCTTATTTTAAAAAGTCTTTATTTCACCTTCAATTCTAAAGAATAACATTGCTGGATTTAGTAATTCTAAATTGGCAGTTATTTTCTTTCAAGGCATCACTCCATGCCCTCCTAGCTTTTAGATTGTACTAAGACATCTGGAGTTATTCTGATGGGTTTGCCTTAAATAAGTGACTTAGCACATCTGTCCTGCAGCTTTCAATATTCATTCTTTGCTCTATATTTTGGCAGTTTAACTATAGTATGATATGGAGAGCTTTTTTTTTAGCCATGTCTGTTTTGGTTCTAATGCATCCCATACCTAGAGGTCCATACTCTTCCCAAGATTTTTATATCTGCTGTTATTTTACTACATGGATTTTCCATGCCTTTTACCTATATATCTTGGCTTTGTTGCATAAAGCAATTAGTCCAAGGTTTGGTAACTTGTGTCCCATGCATATTGTATGTTCTGTTCATACTTTATTTTTTCTTTAATATTGTCTGAATGTGATAATTCAACATTGTCTTCAAGCCCTGGTATTCTTTCTTCTACTTGAGGTAATCTATTAGTGAGGCTTTCAAAATAGGTGGCTATTTTTATTCATTGAGTTTTCATTTCCAAGGTTTCTATTTGATTATTTTTCAGAATCTCTGTTTCTTTGCTGAATTTCTATTTCATGTTCTGCATTGTCTTCCTTAATTCACTCAGCTATCTGTATCCTCTTTGAAATCATTCAACATTTATAAAATCAGTTTTTTAAATTCTTTGTCAAGCATTTCAGTATTTTAAATACAATTACTGAAGAATTACAAACTTTTGAAGTAACCTTGATGCCTTGATGTCATGTTTCTTCTATTTCTTTGTGAAATTTGCCCATCTGTAGGGAAGGTTATCTCTTCCACTTTTATGTGAAAGTCTTGTTAGTGAGCATCTTTCTCTTAATGACTCAATTCCCAATACCAATTAGAGGAGAAAATAGACCACAGTGACAATGATCACACAAAGATAAGCAGATATACATATAGAAAAATCAATTAAAACCAACAGACCATCTGCTGCATCATTTGAAATCTAGATAGAGGCTGCCATGATTCTACCACTTGTGAACTCTGCACAATCAGCACCACATAGATATTCAAGGTGTGTAGCTTTTGCTGTCTAGAACAGCAGCACATGGACAGAATTTCCTTCTTTCTAAAGGCTGTATAAACTGTGTGTGTGTATATACGTACATATATATGTATATATACATATCTGTATTATATACATTAATATGTACACATGTGTGTATATATGTGCATAAATATGTGGAAATGCAAACATCTCTTCATGGGAAATTTCAATTCTTCTCAATATATATCCAGAAATTGGATTGCTGAATCATATCATAATAGTATTTTTAAGGAACCCCATACTACTGTATTTTCCTAAATGGCTATACTAATTTAAATTCCCACCAAGTGTACAGAGTTTTCTTCTTCATATCCTCATTGATACTTGCTGTGATTCATCTTTTTTTCATTAATTTAATTGGTACATTTTAGGTATACCATATGATGACATTCATCATTGGGAGTTTGTACCTTTATATGATATATCTTGGTTCTTAATTTTTCCCCTTTCCCCTTCCCTCCCTTCAACCCCTCCACCCCTCCCTATTTGAAAAGACTGTTTCCATTTTTTCTTATTCTCATATTTTTTCCTTTCCTTTTCCTTTCACCTTCCACTTTAGACCTTTACTTTCTATTTCTCATCTGTTATACATTTTGATCCTTATTTACAGTTTCTGTTTCTCACAAATTAGAAACTATTTGGTATTTACACATGTGTGTCCTATTTATTTCACTTAAGAGTACAACCACAATGTGAACCCATTTAGCTATAAGCATCTCTAGTTTCTCACTCTTCATGGCTGAGTGGTACTCCATTTTAGAAAAATTAAAACACATCTTCTTTATCCAGTCTTTAGTTGATGGGCAATTGGGCTGTTTCCAAGATTTAGCTATTGCAAACTGTGCCACACATAATCATGGGTGCACGTATATCCCTGTGGTATGATTTTTAAAATTCTTTTAGGAAGACACCCAGCAGGGGAATACTGGGTCAAATGAGACCTCTAACCCTAGTTTTTTGAGGTACCTCCATGTTGATTTCCACAGTGGTTACACCAGTCTCCATTCCCACTAACAATGGAGAAGTGTTCCTTTATCCCCATAACCCTGCCAGCATTTGTTGTTGGTTGATTTCTTGATAGCAGCCATCCTTTCTGGAGTGAGGTGGAATCTCAGTGCTGTTTTCATCTACATCTCTCAACCAGTGATGTTGAACATTTTTATGAGTTTATTTGCTGCTTTTACTTCTTTGAGAATTGTCTGTTCATTTCAGATGCCCGTTTTTAAATTGGGTCTTTAAATTTGGGGGTCTGATTTTTTTATGTTCTTTATACTAGATATTAGTCCTTTGAGGAACAGCTGGTAAAAATTTTTTCCCACTTTGTCAGTTGTCTCTTAGCTCTGTTCGTGGTTTCTCTTGCAGTGCAGAAGCTTTTTAATAAGGTGATATTCAAGTTGTTGATTCTTTGTGCTAGTTCCCGTGCTACTGAGGTTTTGTTCATAAAGTCTTTTCCTATGCCAGTGTCTTCAAGAATTCTACATAACCTATCTTCCAGCAAGTTTAGTGTTTCTGTTTCGCTATTTAGATCTTATATCCACTTCAATTTTTGTTTAATGCATGGTGATAGATATGGGTATAATTTTAATCTTTGGCAGGTTGAAATCCAGTTTTTCTAACACTATTTATTAAAGAGGCTATCTTTCCTCCAGTGAGGGTGGTGGGCTCCTTTGTCAAAGATGAGGTGGCTGAATATATTTGGAGTTGTTTCTGCATCTTGTAATCTATTCCACTGATCCTCAAGTCTGTTTCTTTGCCAGTACCATGCTGTTTTTATCACAGTGGCTTTGTAGTATAGTTTCAAGTTGGAGATTGTGATACTACCTGTCATGTCTTTGTTGCCTAGAATTGCTTTTGGTATTCTAGGTCTCTTCCGGTTCCAAATGAATTTTTGGATTTTTTTTCTCTAGTTCTCTGGGATTTCAATTGGGATTGCATTGAATCTATATAGCAGTTTGGGAAGTATGGCCATTTTCACTATATTCATTCTCCCTACCCAGCAACAAGAGATATATTTTCATTTTCTTATATCTTCTTCCATGTCTCTTTTCAGAGTGCTGTAGTTTTTAATGTAGAGGTGTTTTGCTTCTTTTGTTGCATTGATTCCTAGATATTTCATTTTTGGGGATGCTATTGTAAAAGGAATTGTTTCCCTAATTTCTCTCTCAGTGAGAGCTATTGATTTTTGAGTGTTGACCTTGTATCTGGCTACTGTACTGAATCTGTCAAATAAGTCTAGAAGTCTTTTGGTGGAGATTTTGGGTCTTCTATATAGAGTATCGTGTTGTCAGCAAATAATGTTTCCAGAACTGTATTGAACAGGAGTCATGATAGTGGACATCCTTGACTTCTTCCAGATTTTAGTGCAAAAATTTTCAGTATTTGACCATTTAGTATGATGTAGGCTGTTGGATTTTCACAGATAGCCTTTATGAGATTGAGATAAAGACCATCTATCTAATTCTCTGTAGGGATTTTATGAATGGGTGTTGTACTTTGTTGAACACTTTTTCTGCATCTATTGAGGTGATCATATTTTTTTCCTCTTGATTCTGTTAATATAATGTATTACATTTAATGATTTACATATGTTGAACCATCCTTGCATCTCTGGGAAGAATCTCACTTGGTCAGGGAGTATTATCTTCTTGATGATCCTCTTTTTTCTGTTTGCCAGTATCTTATTGAGGATTTTTGTATCTATGTTCATTAGGGAGATTGGCCTGTAGTTTTCTTTTTTGGTTGGGCCTTTCTCTCCTTTTGGAATTAAAGTAATGCTTGCTTCCAGAAATGAACTTTGGAGTATTGCTTCCCTTTCCATTTCATTAAAGAGTTTGAGAAGTAGTGGCATTAGCTCTTCCCTAAATTTCTTGTAGAATTCAACAGTGAAGACATCAGGGCCTGGAATTTTCTTTATTAGTAAATTTTTAATTACATTTTCAATTTCACTGATTGAAATTGGGGTGTTTAGAATTTTTATATCTTCCTTCAAATTTGGTAATTTATATGTATCTAGGAGTATGTCTATTTCTTCTGTGTTTCCCATTTTATTGAAGTACAGGTTCTTAAAGTAGGTATTGATGATCCTCTGGATTTCTGCTGGATGTGTTGTGATTTCACCTTTTTTGTTCCTAACTGCATAGATTTCAGCCTTTTCTAGATAAGATTGGCTAAGGGTTTGTCGATTTTATTTATTCTTTCAAAGAACCAACTCTTTGATTCATTGAGTTTTTTATCATTTTCTTAGTCTGCATTGCATTAATTTCTGCTCTGATCTTTATAATTTCCTCCCTTGTGCAAGCTTTGGATTTTTCTTGCTCTTCTTTTTCTAGGAGCTAGACATTCAGCATTAACTGTTTATTTGAGCTTTCTGTGTTTTCCTAGTATGGACCTTCACTGCTATGAATTTCCCTCATAGAACTGCTTTCACTGTGTCCCATAGATTTTTGTATGTTGTATTGGCAGTATCATTTAGTTATAGTAACTGTCTGATTTCTTCTTTAATTTCTTCTATGACCCATTGGTTGTTAAGGAGAGTGTTATTCAATTTCCATGTGTTTGTGGAGTCGCTGTTTCTTATGCTATTGAACTCCAGTTTAATTGCACTATGGTCAGATAATATGCAGGGGATAACTTTAATTCCTTTGCATTTACTTAAACATTTTCTATGAACTAGCATATGGTCTATGTTAGAGAATAAACCATGTGCAGCTGAAAAGAATGTGTATTATGATTTTGTGGGGTGGAATGCTCTGTAGATAACTATTAAGTCCATTTGTTCAAAAGTTTGGTTCAATTCTAGTGTTTTGTTGTGATTTTTTATCTAGTTGATCTGTTTGTGACAGTGGGCTGTTGAGGTCCTCCACTACAATTGGATTAGTCCTTACTTGATTTTTCATGTCCATCAATATTTGTTTTATATAGTTAGGTGCACTAGTATTTGTGCATATATATTTATGATTGTTATCTCTTCCTCTTGGATTGTTCCACTTACAAGGATGTAGTGACCTTCTTTGTATCTCTTAGTTTTGGTTTGAAATCTACTTTGTCTGCAAATAAGACAGCTACCCCTGCTTTTTTCCAGGTTCCTGTCACATAGAATATTATTTTCTATCCTTTTACTTTCAATCTGTGAATTTCTTTTTGAATTAAGTGTGTTTCTTATATACAGCATATTGTTGGATTTTGCTTATTAATCCATTCTGCCAGTCTATTTCTTTTGATTGGTGAATTGAGGACATTAACATTGATGGTTAAAACTGATATGTAATGACTTATCCTTGTCACGATATTTTCCTGTTGTTGGCTCTTTTATTTTCTATTTTCCCCTCTTTTCCTTTAATTTCCTGCCATGCCTGATTATTTCACTCTGTTCAGCCTCATGGAATTCTGATCCCCCCCCCCACTCTTTTTTTTTTTCTAGAATATTTTTAGAATTGTTTGAAGTACTGGTTTGGTATTCATGAAGTTTCTCAGGTGTTTTTTGTTGTGGACGTATCTTATTTCCTCATCAATTTTGAAAGATAGTTTGTAGGATACATCAATCTAGGTTGGAGGTTATTTTCTTCTGGGGTTTGAAATACTTCAGGCTCTCTTTGACTTGAGGGTTTGTGTTGAAAAGTCTACTGTGATTCTGATGGGCTTTCCTTTATATGTGATTTGTTTCTCTAACTGCTTGTAGTATTTTGTTCTTCTGTTGTATTTTTGAGATCTTGAATATTATATGTCTAGGTGTAGATTTTTTTTGATCATGGCTGGTTGGAGTCCTATATTCCTCACTATGTGTGTGTAAAATTCTTTTCCTATGCTTGGGAAGTTTTCTGCCATTTCTTCTCCACACAGTTTTTTTTTTTATGTCATTTGTACTTTCTCCTGGTTTTTTGTGGACTCCTATCAGTCTTGTGTTATTCTTCTTTGCATAGTCTAGCAGCTCCTGGATTGGTTTCTCATAGTCCCTTACTCTTTTCAAGAAATCTTTTTTCATGGTAACTAACTGCAATCCTGTCTTCTGTATCTGATATTCTGTCTTCACATTGGCTCATTCTGGTGCAAATACTTTCAGTAGAGTTTTTAAACTCCTGGATATCTGTTTGAATCTGTTTCATGGATTCCATTTCTTTTCCATGTTAGGCATTCATGGTTTCCATTTCTTTCCTATGCTGGGCATTCATGGCTTCCATCATGGTCCTGAGCTCATCTATTTTTTATCTGTTTCTGTTGTAGAGTCTCTGATCATGTCTTTCATCACCATCTCTGTAGTTATCTCTGCTCACCATCTCTGTAGTTATCTGGGAAATTATTTCTGTTTTGAATTTTTCCAGAGCCTTGTTCATCTGTTTTGTTACTTACTATGCTATCAGTTCAGGGTGTCCAGGTGGTTGATTTTCAGATTTTTCCAACTTGTTTTTTCCCAGAATTTGCCTTTGGTGAACTGGAATTCTGGGTTTGTGCCTTGTTTAGATGTCTTCTCATTTCTATTGTTGTTGGTGGTGCTGTTTTTCATATAATTTCTGAGTTGATACTTCAGTATTGCTTATTGTGAGTATCTTCATTTCTTATATTTAGAACTCTTACAGAATGACTGCTTCTTAGAGGTGTCTTCAAGGTATAGCTGGTGTTTAGGCTTTGAGTCTCAAGTGACTCTTAGGCATTCTCATTTTCAGTATACCAGGAAGGACAACTGATTAGATCAATCACAAACACAGCTTAGAAAATGACAGGTTGTGGTAGCTATTAATCTGTCACCTTTAACCACATGAACTAGATCAGAATAGAGGACCAGCCCAAAATACGTTTGTCTTAAATAAACCCTTCAATATAGCAAATTTACTCTTCAGCATGAGGATGTAGAAGGAGTTGAGGAGGGAGGGATAGAGAGATAGAAGGAGAGGGAAAGGTTAGAAGTGAGGCTAGAGGACACAGGAAGATCACACAAACTTGAGGAAAAGACAGAATGAAGAAACAAAGACAAGAAAGAACAAACTAATAGCAATAGGGAAGCTAGAAGTTGTATTCACCTTCCTATAAAAATTACATCAAGAGAAGGAAAGAGAGAGAAAAAAATCTGAAATAGGGTAGAAACAGAAACAAAAAGGGAGAGAAAGGAAGAGCAAGAAGGGAGAGAGAAAAAGAAGAAAAAAATGGAGCACCTCCTTCAGAGTATGTCTCTGCTGTCACAATAGACAATGTGGGCAGCAGTATGAAGATTTAAATCGATTAGTCTCAGCAAGCCAGCATAGTCTACTGAGATTCAGGCTGATTTCTGGCTGCAAGGCCCAAGTTGAGCTCCCTGACCTCCTGCAGGATTGAACTCTGTCAGGTTCTACTGTAGTCTTCAGCTGTCCTTCCCTCCAAGCAAGTCCAGTTCCGATGGGAGGTGGTGATCTCATCAACTTAACCAACCAATGGTGGTCCATTGCACCTTTATTGCAGAGATTTTCTTCACTTTCCTAGTGAGCTTCAATTTTCATCAAGGAGCCTCAGAGAGGCCCTCTCTCCATTGTTCACTTCTGCTCTATCTTCTGTAGCTCATAACCATGGTCTTTATGGCCCTAGGCACTTCTGCAGTTTGGATCCAGATACTGGAGTGGCCATGCTGAGGTCTGGGGGCATGCCCCTCCATGCCACGGTGCCTGGGGTTGCGGGGGCAGTGCTGAATCCCTGGTTCATCTTTTTTTGATAATTGTTATTTAAGCAGATGTAAGGTGGTATCTTATCATAGTTTTATTTATCCCTAATAATTATGTTGAGCTTTTATTCATGTATCTGTTGGCCATTCATATCTCTTCTTTCAGAAATATCTGTCCACATCCTTTGCCCATTTGTAAGTCAGGTATTTTCTTGCTACTGAGTTGAGATTCTTATACATTTTATGTTTTCACATTTATGTGCTTTGGGGTTATTTTCATTTTACAAATTATGGGGTACACTGATAATGCAGTACATGTATACTCTGTGCATTCATCAAGTAAGGGTAATTAATGTTTCCATCTCCTTAAACATATCAAAAATACCAATATGTAGCCACACACACTTATGAAGTACAATGTGATATTTCAATGTATGTATAAAATGTCAAATTAGGGTAATATTTGGATATTAAACCCTTAGCAAATACAGTGATACCTTGGTTTACAAACTTAATTTGTTTTATGATTTGGGAGAAGATGGCTGCATTTGTGTTTGTATGGGGAGAATAGCTATGGTTGTGTTTGTTATCCAGTGTGGAAATTTGTAAACTGAAGCAAGATTTTGCCAAATGCTTTTTTTTGCACACCGAACTGTTTGCAAACAGAAGCATTGAAAGAGGTATCACGGTACTGCTCCCAGTCCATGAGATGCTTCCTCAATTTAACGGTTTCCTTTGTTATAAATTTTTTTCATTTGATGGAATTCTATTTGTCTGTTACTGTTCTGTCTGTTTTTGGAATCTTATCCAACAAATTACTGCCCAGACCAATGTCATAGAGCTTTCCCCGTATTTTCTTCTATAGCTCTGCAGTTTCAGAGCCTACACTTAAGTCTTTTTATTTGTTTTGAATTGATTTTTGTATGAGGTATAAGATAAGGATCCCATTTCATTCTTCTATGTGTGGTTATCATTAGAGACTGTGCTTTCTCTTTTGTGTGTTCTTGGCGTCTTTGTCAAAAAGGAGTTGGCAGCACTGATGGTACAGCTCAGTGGTAGAATGCTTGCTTAACATGCACAAAGCCCTTGCTTGTGTCCCCAGAACTGTAAAAATACATGGATTAATTAACAATGGCTGCAAATGCATGCATTTATGTTTATGTTCTGTATTCTATTCCATTGTCACTTGTGGCTGTTTTTCGTAACATTATTGTTGTAGTCAGGGTTTTGCCAAGAGAATACATTTACCACAGGATACATAGTTTATAGAATTATTTTATGATAATTACCCAAAAAGTCAAATGCAAAAGAGCACAAGAGATTACACACTAGGGGCCCAAAGAATCCAGCTGAGGGCCTGGATCCCAGCAATGTCCCACACAAGTCCTACTAAAGGCTTAGAGTCCAAGGCAATGTCCTCCTCGAGTCCAGCCAGTGTCCTAGAGCCCACAGCAATGTCTTATGCTTGTCCATATTGAGGATCTGCACCTAGAAGGCCCAAAGGCCAGTGGTGGAAGCCAGAAAACCTGCACTGGTGAGATGAAGGATTTGTGCCACCAAGCTGAGAGATCCACATTGGAGCCAGGAAGTGATGCTCAAGGTGAAGATCAGAGCTCCTCTGATGAACACAGCAGCCATTCCCAGTGACAGCAAGGCCCCAAGCTCCTCCTCCAAGGAGAACAGCCTAGTTTGCATCAGGAAAACCATCTACAGCAAGCTTCTCTTAGAAAATCAACAGACCACATTCTTGCCCTCCAGTTTTCTTTTTATGGCTCTTGACAACAATCCTCAGGTGGATCCTCCACTCCCAGCCCAACCTGATTCAGTTCAGCTGGGTGTTGCAAATTGACCATTAGTTAAATCCACTACAATTATCATGCTGTTTTGGTTATTATACCACTGTAGCATATTTTGAAGTCAAGTAGTGTGATGTTTCCAGCTTTGTTCTTTTGTCAAGACTGTCTTGCCTTTGTGGATTTCTTTCTGGTTGTACACAAATTTTAGGAATAGTTTTTCATATTTCCATGACAATGATGTTGGAATTTTCATAGGAATTATATTGAATCTATAGATCATATTTGATAGTATACATATTTCAACAATATTAATTATCCCATTCCAGGAATATGGGATATCTTTCAATTCATTTGTGTGATCTTCAATTTCTTTCATCAGTGTTTTCTATTATACAAATATTTCACTTCCTTGGTTAAACTAGTAAGCATTTTCCTTTTTAAGACAATTTCATGTCTTCCTATCCTATCCAGTACTATGCTGAATGTAAATGGTGGAAGGGGCATCCTTGTCTTACTATCTTAGAAGAAAAAGCCTTTTAAGTTCTCACAAGTGCATATAACAGTAGATAAAAATTTGTCACGTGTTTTTTATTGTGTTGAGATATATTCCTCTTATAGATGGTTTCTTTTTAAGTTTTTATAATGAAGAGATATTGAATTTTGTCAAATGTTTTTTCTCCATCTATTAATGTCATATTGATTTTGCCCTTTTGTTAATGTGGTATCTCATGCTTTTTTTTTTCATGCTTACTTAATTGCATGTGTTAAATATCCTTATATTGCTGGGATAAATCCCACTTGATCATGGCAATCATTTAAAAATTTCTTTAAATTTTAGTTTATTACTACATGTGTGTAGTACATGTTTATATTCTTTGTGGGAAATTGGTACATCTTAATTCTTTTTTTCACCCCTTCCCTACTTCTCCCCTCCACTCATCTCTTAATCTCCTTTCTTTTTTTTTTTTTCTTGTTACATGCTTGCAGTACACAATCCTGGACATGAAGTTATATTTCAAAGCTACTGTGATTAAAAAACAACGGCAACAAAAAACATTGTGGTACTGGCACACAGGCAGCCATGAGGATCAATAGAACAAAAGAGAAGATTCAGAAATAAGCCCAAGTACATCCAACTATTTGATCTTTCATAAAAGGGCCAAAAACATACACTGAAGGAAAGATAGCCTTTTTAATAAATGGTGGTGGGGAAAATGGCTATTCATATCTCTCACCATGTGTTAAACTAAAATCAAAATGGATCAAAGAGCTAAATGTTAAATAGGAAACAACCTGCTGGAAGACAAAATACAAAAAATTCTTGAAGTCAAAAGCATAGGCAAGGACTCCCTCAACAGAACCCCAGTTGCACAGAAATCATCTTTTTAATGTGCTTTTAGGTTTGCCAATATTATGTTGAGAATTTTTGCATTTATTTTCTTCAGGGACATTAACCCTGTAATTTTCTTTTCTTGCACTGTTCTGATGTCTGGCTTTGGTACCAGGGTAATTCTGACCTCATAAGATGAGTATGTTTTCTCTCGTTGCTGAGAAATAATACCCAACTCCCAAAGTAAAAGGGAGAAAGGTTTATTTAGCTTACAGTTCCTAGAGGTTTCAGTCCATAATTGGCTGGCTCCAAGGCAGGGTGGTAGAGGGCCCACATTTCACGGTGGGGCAGGGTGGTGTGGGGGGGGACAGCAAAAGCAATGAGAGAATTTAACAGCTTCTTTCTGCCCCTTTTATCTTATTCAGACTACTTAGGGCAGGTAGCACTCACCCCCTTTAATCCTAGTCTCCTCAGGCCTAGGCTCACCATGAATCAATCACACAATCTAGATTCAGCCACCTCTAAAAAATCATGAGACTTTGGAGGGACACCTAAACACAAGCCATAACCATGAGTTTGGAAGTTTTCCTCCTCTTCAGTTTTCGGGAAAGATTTTGAGAAGGAACAGTATTCTTTAAATGTCTGGTAGGTTCAACAGTGAAATCTTAAGGACCTGGAATTTCTTTGATGGAATACTTTTTATTCCTTATTCAGTCTCATTACCTGTTATTGACCTGTTCTGTTTTTCTATTTTTTCCTGAGGTGCATGTTTCTAGGAATATATTCTTTTCTAAATTATCAAATTTGTTGGTGTATACCTGTTCATAGTTGTGTCTTGACGATTGTCCTCAGAGATTAAGGACAGAAGCCTCAGCTTCTCAGGTTCTAATAGACCTGGCTCAGCTGCCCATTTCAAAACACCAATCAGGAAGATGAGCAGTGCTAAAAGACTGGAAAGGAGCATTAATGGGATACAGATAAACAGATTTGCCTTTGAAGAGCTGGCAGGAACTTTTGTGTTTATTAGAAAAGAGGAACAGAGGGAAGGGTTAGGGGTTTTTTTTAGCTGAGTGTTTGCATAGCTAGCAGGGTTGATAATCCTGGTCAAGCCATGCTCTGTTTAATAGTTATCTCAACTGGTTCTGTAAGATACTGAGAAAGCATCATTCCTTAAAGGGGCAATTTGGTTCTCATCATGAAATGATGGCCACTGCTTATGGATAGCCTGTATTCCCTTCATCGGGTAATTGTTCCCACTTAGGGGGATGACCTGATCATGGTGTGGGTCATAAGGCTCTGTTTTCCCTGGAATCCGAGGGACTGCAGATTTAAATCAATCAGCAGAGACTTCTAACCATTGCCATTGCTCCAAGGGGTCTGGAAGTGAATGTAATAAAAGCTGGTAATTGAAAAAAAAAAAAAAAAAAAGCTAGTAATTGAATGCCCCTGAAAATTACTCTTATTTTGCTATTCTCAGTTTTAAAAGGAGACAATATAGATAAATTTAGGGCTAATAACCTTGTATTGCTAGTTTTTAGACAAACAATCCTCAAATTATTAACATGCTTATATCCTGAGCTAAGCAGGGATCTCATCCATATATAAGGTAATAAAGGAGACAGATATAAAATGAAGACAGAGTTGCCAAGCTTCATCCTTATTTTAGTTACATATTAGGCACCTGCTGACTTAGCCTCTATCTCTGTTGTAATATTGTAATTTACCCTTTTGCATTTCTGACTTTGTTGAATCTTCCTTTTCTTATTCTAGCTAAAGGTTGGCAATTTTTAGTTTTATTGAGATTTTCTGTTATTCTATTCTCTATTTCATTTATATCTATTCTTATATTTGTTACTTTATTCTTTTTTTTTTTTGGTACCGGAGGTCGAACTCAGGACCTTGCATTTGCAAGGCCAGCGCCAGAACCACTGAGCTAAATCCCCAGCCCCTGTTACTTTATTATTTCTGTTAAGTTTGGGCTTATGTTGTTCATTTTCTAGTTCCTTGAGATACAATGTTATTTGAGATCTTTTCTTTCTGAGGTAGGTGCTCATTGCTATAAACTAACTTCTCAGAACTGCTTTTGATGTATCACATAAGTTTTCATATGTTGTTTTCACATATACATTTATTTCAAGATATTTTCAAGTTTCCCTTTTAATATCTTCTTTGACCCACTGGTTATTTAGGAGCATATTGTTTAATTTCTACACACTTGTCAATTTTCCAAAATTTTCCTGATTACTCATTTTATGCTACAGGGATATGAAAAGATAATATGATTTTAGTCCTCTTAAATTTTCTAAGAATTGTTTTGTGATCTTGCATATGATCTATACTGGAAAATGTTCCATGTATATTTGAGAAGAATGTATATTCTATTGCTGATCTATTCAGTATTCAAAGCAGAGGACTGAAGTCTCCTTTTATTATTGTATGGAACTCTATTTCTCCCTTCAGTTATATTAATATTTGCTTTATTTAGATGCTACAATGTTGTATACATATATGCTTGTTATGCCTTCTTGATAAATTGACTCCTTTATATAATGACCTTCTTTGTCTCTTATATTTTTTGACTTCTATTTTGTCTCTTTTGTCTATTTATCAGTACACTTACCCTTCCTATGTTTTGGTTTACATTTCCATATATCTTTTTCCATTCTTTCTCTTTTAGTCTGGGTCCTTAGAAGTAAAGTATGAGTGTCTTGAAGGCAACACATAGTTGAGTCTTCCAGACATATGATTCTAAACAACTAAGCATATGGTAACATAGTCCACTAGGTATATAGAAACTTTGAGTTAGGCATCTGGCCAGTGGTACAACCAGATTTCATGGAGCCTGTAGCTTATATAATTTGAGGAATACTTAAAAAAAAAGGAACTTAGGTTTCAAACACCAATTTAGGTACAAGTGCGAAGTAATAAATTTTAAGCTTCATTGGCTTTATGGTAAATTTACCTCTGCATCTGCAACATGATGAACATTCTATATAGTTGGCCAGGTGTCGTGGCACACACCTGTAATCCCAACACTCAGGAAGCTCAGATAGGAGGATCGCCACAAGTTTGAGACCATCCTGGGTTACATATGAGTTCAGGACCAGCTTAAACTACGTACCAAGACACCATCTCAAAATAAAACCAAAAAATTCTATAATTTATCGAATGATTTTTATTAATAAATGTTAAACTTGAAGTTGGGGTGAATATGACTACTCTAGTGGTAGCTTTTTGCTCTCATTCTTTTTAATATGACTTAACAGTATGTTAGCCTTAGTCTCAATCAGCTTTACTTCATGTCTTTATTTCATGTATGCTCTATAAATGAAAAGTGAGGAATCTTACAAGATTCTTTTCCAAAAAGAAAGTAAAAATTAAAGACCTTCATGGTAGAGTGATAGTGTCAATTTAAGAACTGCTAAGGTATATCCTCTTCAAATTAACCCCAATTCCCTGTTACAATTTTTTAAAATTAAGAGGAGAAATCACAGCATTCATGGAGAATAAGAAAGTGAGACAGTTTATTCCAGAAATAATTTGTGGGATCCAGATTTTATAACCAACCCTTACAACACCACTAAACATAAAGTACTCACAGTAGGACTCAAAAGTAAAACCATGCATATATGAGGGTTTTTTTCCTTTGGTTTATACCCTTGTATATCAGTGCTACATAGCCTTAATAGTGACTAGAGTAATTCTTGGATATTCTTTTTTGCGGTGGGTAGGGTACCGGGGATTGAACCCAGGATCTTGCACTTGTGAACCAGGCACGGTGCCACTGAGCTAAATTCCTGGCCCCATTCTTGAATATTCTTTACCATTTGTTTTCACATGAACTTTAAGAACAGTCCTTCAAGTTCCATGAGAAATTTTGAGGGGGTTTTGATTAAAGTTTCACTGAATTGATCAGATTATTTTTGGGCTAGAAGTTTTTTTAAATGTAGTCTTTCCAGCCATAGCAGGTCTGTTATGGGTTGTATTTAGATGTGCCCCCAAACTTCATGCAGTCAGAGGTAGGGCTTTTCAGAAATGGCCGGATCTAGAGTGTGTGGTACTGGGATTAAGGGTATGTGATTACTAAATTTGTCCACTGATTGGTTTAGTGTAGTTCTAGGTGTGCATAATGGGAAGGCCCACCCTGGGTGTGGGTGGCACCACCCAAAAGACAAAGCCTGGATGGGATAAAAGGGAGAGGAAGGTTTGCTGCTGCTGCCTCTGTCTGCTGTTTTGCTGCTGCTTCTTGCTGCTTCACTGTCTTCTGCCTGCTTCCCATGGACTATTTCTCCTCTATGATGTCACCCTGCCTTGGAGTCAGCCAAGTATGGATTGAAACCTCTACAAACTATGAGTTGAAATTAACCTTTCCTCCTTTAACTTTAGATGTCAGGTATTATGTCTCAGCAAAGAGAAAAGTAAGACAAGGTCTATGTCTGTATTTTAATCAGGTGGTAATTTATGTCCTTCAACAATGGTTGATAATTTCTTTTCAGATGTATTGCTGTATCTTTGCTTATTTTCTGTGAAGAAGCAGATACATATTTCATCAGAGAACCGAAAACAGAAAAGGGGACATTTATAAAGCTAGAGAACCTTGATTCCAGATAAGGGCAATCCAAGTTTTAAAAAAAATCACATAGTATACTTAACAGTGTAGATGAAGATCTTAAATATCAGCAAATTGAATACAGTTGTATATATGTAACTTTTAATTATTAATAATATCTTTAATGAATATAAGGACATGAAAGTACCATATCACCTGAATTAAAAGCAGAAAGGCACAAGATTATTTCATTTTATGTACATTTAAATTGCTTCTAATTTTCCATTCCTATAACCAGTACTTTAATCACCAATCTTGGACATACATTATCCTATCATTTTCTTAGGGAGATTTTTCTAAAAGAATATGTGAAGTTGAGGCCAGAGATGTATCTCAGTGGCACGACACCACGTCTGCCTGGCAAGCGCAAGGTCCTGAGTTTGACCCCTTGTACCAGGGAAAAAAAAGAATATGTGAAGTTTAAACTTTGATATATTGTTAAATATGAGTCCAGCAAACTTTCTTTGTAAAAGACCAACAAATATTATAGGCTTGTGGACCAAGAGGCAAAACTGAGATTATTATGTAGGTACGTTTATAATGAGAGAAAACAGATTTCCATAAATCTTTATTGATGAAATAAAAATATGATAAAATTGAGCACAATGATAGAAATTTTTGCCTCCAAAAATGAATTGGATTCTTTTGGGGGAGATAACATTGGTTTTCACTGTCATCCAAATCTATTGCATTAAATATTGATTGTTAATGCTCATCTACAATGAGATTTTCCATGTTTCACCTTTGCAAATGTCTTTCACATACAGTACATAGGTACTGCCAAACACTGATATCAATCCATGAGCATATGGTTTTATTTGAGCATATTCACAGATTGGAAGGCATTTTTAGAATTCTATTAGCTAAAAGGCTAGAATGCCTTTTAGCATGTCATTACATTGCAAATCACTTCCAATTAAAGTTCCTCAATTGCAGTTTAATGGATTTTGGAATATGGAAATTTCCTTTGCACATGCATAGAAGTCTGAAAACTACTGCTGTAGTTTGAAATTAGAAAATATATTGTGGGGAACTTGTGTAGGAATGGAAATATCACTTTTTTAAAAGACTTTGACAGTGCAGCCCTGACATTACTTGCAATTCAAACAATGTTAGTTCTCATTGAAATGACTTTATCACAGGGTTTCACATATAAGTTTCACATATAAACACTATTTTGCCTTGTAATTTTAGCTTGAGACATTTTCAAGTATGCAGTAAAAGCCATTCAAAAAGCAGTAGTCAAGTGCAGTTCTTCCAACCATTTAAAAATGTAAAAAATCATTCTTGAGAACTGTACAAACACATTTCAGATATGGCTCATTGGCCATAGCTTGCTGATCTCTGCTCTATAAAGTTTTAATCAGTTATTTTCCCACTAAGTTTACTGTTTTCCCAAAGTTTTGTAACCAGTGAGCACTGATTTAACCAATGAGATTTTTGTCGTTTTGTTTTTTTGAGACAGGGTCTAGCTGGGTAGTTCAGGCTGGCCTTGAACTCACTATGCAGACCAGGCTGGCCTTGAACTCATGGTGATCCTCCTGCCTTTAACTCCCAAGTGCTGGGATTACAGGCATGTGCCACCCACACCCAGCTATCAATGAGGTTTTTGTATTTTAACTCTCTTTACATACGATATATTATGTACTGTAAAATGACTACACACTGTATACATGTATTGAGTTATGACAGTGTGTTCCAAAAATTAAAATGACATTTTTTAATTCATATTTATTTGAATAAGGTGAAATATCTTTTCCTTATTATAGGCCACATATTTATTTCTTCTTTGTAAACTAGCTTTTGATACTTTTTTCTTACAGTGAAATTTTCAATAATCATTCTGCAGACCATAAAGACTTTTAAGCCCTTTTTAGTGCCTCTACCTGTTTATTCAGTATTATTTTACACTGCCTTCTTCACATCCAATACTTCTTCCATTCAAAAGACCTACCATTAAGGGCCGGGTATTTAGCTCAGTGGTTTCACCACCTGCTGCGCAAGTGCAAGGACCAGAGTTCGATCCCCGGTACCAAAAAAAACCCCACAAAAGACCTACTGTTGCCTGACAAAGCTATGAAAGATTTCTCAAACTTCTTTGCACCAGATATCAGTCATTCTTTGTTGCCTTTTGTCCTTCCCTTTTAGTCTAATTTTCACTCATCCCTCAAAGCTCAGATCAAGGACAAGTTCCTCCTCTTTGGCTCCAACCTGTGCAAATATCTGCCATAAAATCAATCACAGCTTTATATAATTAACTGTTGGTTAATAATAATAGTCTGTCTCTCCGCTGGACTGAACTCTTGACATTTGTGTTGTATTTGATGAGTGTGTTCAGAACAGTGCCCAATGCTTATCAGATACTAATTATTTGTTGACTGTATGAGTTCAAAATAGTAGCAGTATTGGTAATATTAACAAATATATACCATATACATAAAAATGAAAGATGTTCTCTGTGTAATACTACTTACATAGCCCTTTTTACTTAACATAGTACAATATACAATTAAATTTTTAAGAAGTTACCTCAAAGTCACATACAGTGGTGTATGCTCAGGCAACTGAGCCAGGAGAATCACTGAGTTCAGGAGTTCAAGATCAGCCTGGGGGGAAAAAAAAAAAAAGCGAAAAGGATCCCTCAGATATTAGATCTTCACCAAATAAAATAATAATTAAGGTTTTTATTCCCCGATAAAACTGAGGATATCATTTATTAAAATGTTTTTTCTCTTAAGACATAAAATAATTTATTTAGATAACTGCCTTTAGTTATAGCATTGGTCTCCAGTTAAGAAAAATTTATTTGTACTGGGAAAGAAAACTGAGAATTTAAAAATACAAAAAAGAATATTCATTGGGCTGTGTCTATTTTGTCATCTGAACAGTAAGTTTCTTCCTTTCAAAATCTCCTTTGTAACTTGACCAAGAATCATTTTGAATTAATCTTTTACTTTGCTTTATTTCCCAAGGATATCCATTACCTTGCCCTAGATAAGGGTGAATTGGCACTAGCTGAAGTGGCAAGGAAAAAAGCGAGTGACATTGATGAAGAATCAATAACCTCTGGAGTTGGTAATGCTGGTTTTTTTTAATGGGCTTTTTGTTTTAATCAATACTTAGTATCACTTTTATTTGTTTGTAGACCATGGTTGGTTAATTTCAATTACATTCTTTGTAAAGAAAGTGTCCTTTAAAAAAGAATTATTAAGTTTGAAATTACTACAATATTGGTAAACAAGTTGTAATTATATATGAAAATTCATTATCAGTGATTAGTCACTAGCAAAAAATGAAAAAATTACTTTTTTTGATAAGATTTTTGGGAAAAGAGTTTTTTATCATCAGTGCTGTTATAAACCAACATAGAAACTTATATAACCATTTATTTACACACAAGACATATTATATCTTAAAAGAATTTTCTCCTGTATCAAAGTATTTCATATGGGATTTCAGGTTTGATGGGTGATTTTTTTCTTTAGAAACTGCTAAGGTTATTTTTAGAGTGTGGTATTCCAAAAAAGTAACAGAAGCCAAGTTTGAATCTAAAGATTCATTTAAACTTTACAATATGGAAAAATAAAAGATTTTTAAATGTACTATAAACATTAACTTCCTTTTCCTTTTTGGTACTGAAGATGAAATCCAGGGGCACTCTAACCACTGAATTATGCCTCCAACCCTCTCTGGTTTTTGAGGCAAGGTCTCACTAAATTGCCTGGGCTAGCCTGAATTTGTGATCCCTCTGCCTCAGCCTCCCAAGAAGCTGGGGTTAGAGGTGTGCACCACTGCAGTCCCGCTGAACTTTTTTTTTCTAAGCTCAATTTATCTAATGTCACAAAATCTGGCAGTATTGAAACTTGACCATCACAATTCCAATTCTTCCTGGCATCTCTTACTCCTAGATTATATAAACAACCCTCAAGATTATAAGAGAATTCATTTCATTTCTGTGTAGATTCCTATAAAACAAGAGGTTTTCATCTCTTTATACCTAGTGTTTCACTTTTGGAACTCCCATAACAGTGAAACATAATAAATTTCTCTTCAAATTCTTGTTACTTGAATTTTTTTAGGTAACATATATGAATTTCATGTGAAAAATTTTAAAATTGCCAGTGATTTAGCTCAGTGGTGCTGCCGCCTGCCTTGCAAGTGCAAGGTCCAGGGTTCGAGCCCCAGTACCAAAAAAAAATGCAATCTTCAACGTAAATGGCTTGATAAAATTCCCACATTGTAAGTGCTTGAAAATATTATAGTGAACTTCTCCACTGATAGATTATCTTACACTTTGTCTTTGTGATGATTATGTTTACAGCCAAAAGGACCAAGTGGCTTCCAAACTGACAAACTGACACATTATACGTTCCAGTTTTCAAAATGATTTTTAAGGGCACTCCCAAGCCATACTACTAGGGTAGCCCTAAACCTAAATATTAGGATTGACAATTAGTTACTAGTAACAGAATTCCATTCTTCTTCCCCACCCTGAGAAAGTTGCATATTGAGCCCTTAAGAATACCTGTAGTTGGCCTATCATTACACTGTATCTTGTTACTAAGACTATGATGTGTCTCATAATAACAATAATAATAGTTAGCATTTATTGAATGCTCCCTGTGAGACAGACACTATTCCAAATTACAGATATCAATTAATTTAATCTCATCATAACGCTGTGTTGCAGGTATAATTTATATTTGTTATGAGAAGTCCCTTTTAAATAAATTATGAAACCATATTAATAGAAATTATTATGTTATATAATGGGGATTTTAAAAAAATCTGCACCCCTATCTCTTTAGCCATTCAGGAAAACACAGCAAGAGGTAATTCAAGCTAACTTTCTAGGAATTTTCTAGTGGCCCTATTTGCCTTTTCCATCAGGATATCAAATATAATGAAATCTGTCTTTGTATTTTAAAGCTACTTAAAGGTACTAAGGGAGGAAGGGAATGTGAAGAAATTGCCATTAAATTTCAGAAAAATGAAGAAACTCCATTATTCACCAAAATGGATCTTGTGTCCCTCTAGGGCAGGTCACTGTGGCCAAGTGATAATTCCTAGACAGAAAGCTGGATGTCCCTCCCTTGAGCCCTGCCTTATTTTTAGCAAATACATTTTTGCTGAAGCCCATGACCCCCGTTTTCTAAGGCTGTGACCCAGATTACTGTCCCTTGATAAAGACATTACTCAGTAACTCGGTAGCTAACAAAAGGCTAACCTCTTAAATGAATACAGTATTCACTCCATTTTTATTCTAGAAAACTGGGTGACTCTCAGTCATGACTCTAAATGGAGTTTAGGGAACAATCTCTAATTTCCTCATTATAGTCTATGCCCTTTTCTTCGTTACAGCCCATATCATGCTGGGGCACGCTAATTTTTCTCATATTCCCTCAATTTAATTCACTATTCTCTCAAACTTTTCCCAAAGCAGAAAGTGATTAAATTTTTGGCTTTCAAAGGTGTTCTTTGATACAAGCAAGAGGCTAAATTAGATAGCAAGAATACTTAAGTAGTTCAGTCTATATGGGAGAATCTGTAAAAAAAAAAAAAGTATTACACATAGTAGCTGTCAACACAGTTAAAAGCAAGTGTTGCCAAAGGAAAAGCTGAATGATAATCTGAATAATTTGGTAATTTTTAAAAGCTTTTTATTAAAGTGTAGTATACATATATACATAAAAATGCACAAATCATAAGGATATGACCCAATGAACTTCCTTCCACAAAGTGAACACATCTGGTAGCCAATATCTAAGCCAAGTAACATATATTACCAGAAGTCCTCCTGTATCCATTACAAGATACTATACCCCCATCCTACCTATCCTGACTTTATAACACCTTATTTCAAGCTTTAGCGAATGTAATGATAGGAATTGAGTTCATTTTCATCAACACAATGACTGTGAGAATCTTTCATGTTGTTGCAGGTAGTTGTAATTCTTTTTCTTTTATTTTTGATGCTATGGCTCAAACTTGTGCATGCTAAACATAGGCTCTATCGCCAGCCTGTAGTTTCTTTCATTCTTATTGTTTGACAGTATTCCAGTGTATGAATGTACTATAATTTTATTCATTCTATTTTAATGGATTCTGGCTAATTTCTATTTTTAATGTAATATGTGAAATACACTATTGTATATGCAATGTATACATTTATAATATTTAGTTGGCTAGCTTTTTAATTATTTTGTTTCCCCTTCTGGCAGCCTTGTTTTATTTTTGGTATATTCCCCACTTACACAGGATATCTTATATAAAGTGCATACTTGTCAGACATGCTAACTTCTGTAAATCTTGATGGGGGGAAAATTTATAATCAACTTTGATGTAACATAACACATGTACATGCTTAATGTCTATAAAATTAAGCTTTGTATCTATTTTTCCTTTGCTTGCATTTCAATACTATGTGCAAATTTTTATTTTATTGCTTATAGGACAAAAGAGGTAGAGCTCAGATGAAAATGCATACAGTGAGTATAGGTGTAAAATCATTTTGAAAAAGACATAAACATCATAAGCCAAAAGTCAGCATTTCTGTTATAGTATAGTCAGAATGTAAATTAAGGCCCTGCAAACATTGTTGACCTAAATTGAATGCTTGGTGATTTCTACACTACTTGATTATTTCAGATTTTTCTTTCCTCTAATCACCTATTCTCTGTTTGTACATTTTATCATGTTAAATGTCAGAAATGTACTTTTAAGGGTGTACAAACTGGCTGGGGCTGGAGGCTGCAAAATGCTCTATGACAAAATTTTGAGTATGGACTTTGACATCAGACTTACAGTTGCAAGACCATGGGCAGGTAACTTACCTTCTCTGTGCCTCAGTTTCCTCATCGTTAAGTGGAGGTGATATATTAGTACCTATATTGTGGATTATTGTGGGATTAAGTTAGTTTATGATTCTTTGAACAGTATCTGGCAAACAATAATGGTTAGCTATTAATAGTGCCTTTATATAGTATGTATATGTATTTCTAGTAATAAACATTCTTGAGTGGTAAGATTATTATATCTTGAAATATAAACTGTTATTTCTTCTTGATCATACCTTAATTCCTACATGTTTAAATTTCAGAATTCTTTATTAAATATAGAATTTAGTAAGTCTTTCGTATCAGAAAAGTAATAACAAAGGGCATCCAATGAGATTTTCCTACTCATGATCCTTCCACCTCAATCTTTTGAGTTGCTTGGGATACAGATGCCCACCACCATGCCTAGCTAAGATTTTCCTATAAAGAAGAATATATTTTTAGGGGGCTGGGGATTTAGCTCAGTGGTTCCGCCACCTCCCTCACAAGTGCAAGGTCCCAAGTTCGATCCCCGGTACCAAAAAAAAAAAAAAGTATATTTTTATAATAGTGTCATTTCCAGTTTAAACTTAGGAAGTCATACTGACACCAGTCTCTAGTACAATACAAACTAAAATCTGTCCTCTTGTATTTTCATCATTGGCCAAGACTATATGAGCTTCATCAGTGGTGTACCAGTAGTGCTATAATGCCAATGATGTGTTAGATATGAACTATTATAGACTGCCATAAAACACAATAACAAAGAATTTTATTTAACATTCACATGCACACAGGGTTATCAAAATATATGGTGATTATTTACATACATTTATTACTGTAAAAGATATATTTCCATTAATTTCCCCCAGAATACTTCCCCTCACTTCAAACACAGTATCCATTGTTCTTGCAACTTTTTGAAGCAGTTCTAGAAGTCCTTCCATGGGTACCTTTACAAGGTATGATTAAAAAAAATATATGGTGATTGTGCCGCCAAGTACCATGCAGTGGAAAGGAAGACTCATAAAATCAGTGTGTCCTCATCCATTTTATCCATTGGATCTGGCACCACGTGACTTCTGACTCTTCCCCAAAGTCAGATGACCATGAAAGGTAAAAGTTTTAACATCAAGGCAGCTACAACAGTGCGAGTAAAGATACTCAAGAAAGAGGACTTTCAGAACTGCTTCAGAAAGTGGCAAGAAAGATGGGATAAATTGTGTGTGAAGTGAGAAGTATTTTGAGTGGAATTAATGACAATGTGTCTTTTACCATAAAAATTTTTTGAAAATTTAACATTCACCATGTTTACCATACCTCATATGTGTTTATATAAATGCATATTAATTTTATATCTTTTTAAATAATCCTAAGATGTGTTCCAGGGCTAATAAAGCATGCTAGTTACCAGGTTATAAGGATCCTTCTACTATGTTCCTTTGTCATCTCTGGGGTATAACCTTTCTCTACATCACTGAAGGTGTGATTCTTAGTCTACACAAAGGAAGTAAAAGGAGGAGGGCAAACTCTTGTCCAGGATACAACCTAGGAGTTGTTATACATCACTTCTGTTCATATCCAACTGGAGAGAACCTGATTATAAGGCTACACTAACTGTAAGAAAGTTTGGAAAATACCTTTAGTGTAGTGATAATGCATCCAGCAAAAACTTGTTACTGAACAAAAGCCATTTTGGGCCATAGCTAGCAGTTCATTTGTCACAGTGAGATCTGAAAAATAATATTTAAAAAATGGAAAATGGGGAAACAACTTCTTTTACATAATCCTTAAAGACAGAGAAATGAAAATATAAGACATCTTAGCTGCACTTAATGTGCCTGTCTACACATTTACATATCATGAAATTCTTCCAAATGCATTATATTTCCAAATATACTTATTATATATGATCTTTCAGATACTATACTATAAAAAAAGCTGTAGGCCTCATAAGTTGCCATCTTCTTTTAAAAATATAATTTAAAATTCTGGAATTATAGCTTATTTGTGTGTAAAGGAGAACTTCAGAGAATACAATGTATAAGCAGAGATAACTGATAAAATTAGTGGATTTAGTTCCTCTCTTTTCTATGCATTATAATTAATAAAATTAGAATTATTATTTGTCTTCCCTTTACCCAAAAGAAGGCCATTGATACAGTTCCTTGTCTTTAAAAAATCATTCAAAAGGGCCGGGAATTTAGCTCAGTCGTTTCACCACTTGCTGTGCAAGCACAAGGACCTCGGTTCGATCCCTGGTACCAAAAAAAAAAAAAAAATCATTCAAAACCTTCAGTTTTAATAAGTTTTCTTTTTTGTAAAATGCTTTTTTTGGTTTTTCTATAAAATCATGGTACCATTTTGAAACTATTGATATAAAAATTATGTCAAATAGATGATACATAAATGAAGATAAAGATTTGCTTTTATACCTAAAATAAAATATATTAGTTTTCTAAAATTAAATTTCAAAAGAAATTTTTAATTCTACATACAATTTAAATTGTGGATTTATAACTTAACTTCCATACTGTGCTTCAGAGGTTACATTATATTACCTGTCTGATTTAGGAGATATATTCATGCCAGCCTGCTTTTGGCTCCACTTCATCTATCTTCTTTTATTAAGGCATTATGCCAGTTTGGATTTCTACCTTTCTACCTCTAGGCATCTTTGCATAAAGACAAAATTATAAGCAGCTCATAATTATAAGTATATCAAAGACTAACTGCTTTACTTGGCTATAGAGGTCTATACAAGACCATATTTCTTCTGTAACTTAAAGGGATATACAGTTTTCAGTGAAGTTCCTAAGAATACCATGATTATTTTTTAAATTAATTTTATTGGTACATTTTAGGTATACAATATAATGACATTCATCATTGGAAATTTGCACCTTTACATAATTTCTCTTGGTTCTAATTTTTTTCCCATTCCCCTGCCCTCCCTTCAACTCCTCCATCCCTCCCTATTTACAAAGACTTTGTTTGCATTTTTTCCTTTTCTCATATTAATTCCATTCCCGTCTTTCCTTTCCCCTGCCCCTCCACTTCCTCTTCCCCTTTGCATCATTTCTTCCTATTTCACATTATCTATTATACATTTTAGTCCTTATTTACACTTTCAGTTTCTCACACTAGAGAAAGTATTTGATATTTACATGTGTGTCCTATTATTTTGCTTAAGAATATCCTCTGAACGTGCATCCATTTAGCTGTGTCTCTAATTTCTCATTTTTTATGGCTGAGTACTACTCCGTTTTATAAACCACATTTTCTTTGCCCAGTCTCCAGTTGATGGGCCGTTGGGCTGCTTTCAAGTTTTAGCTATTACAAATTGTGCTGCTATGAACATGGGTGCACATATATCACTATGGTATGTTTCTTTTATATCTTTGGGGAAGATCCCCAGCAGGGGAATAGCTGGGTCAAATGGGACTTCCAGTCCTAGTTCTTTAAGGGATCTCCATGCTGATTTCCACAGTGGTTACACCAGTCTACATTCCCACCAACAGTGGAGCAGGGTTCCTCTTTCCCCACAACCCGCCAGCCTTTGTTATTGGTTGATTTCATGATAGCAGTCATTCTTTCTGGGGTGAGGTGGAATCTCAGCATTATTTTCATTTGCATCATTCTAATGACCAGTGATGTTGAACACTTTTTCATATGTTTATTTGCTATTTCTACTTCTTTGTCTGAGAAATGTCTGTTCATTTCAGTTGCCCATTTTGGGATTGGGTCTTTCAATTTGAGAGGTCTGACTTTTTAAGTTCTTAAGAGATTCTAGATAGTAGAACTTTGTCTGAGGGGGCGGGGGATTTAGCTCAGTGGTTTCGTCGCCTGCTGCACAAGTGCAAGGACATGAGTTCAATACCTGGTACCAAAAAAAAAAAAAAAAGAACTTTGTCTGAGTAACAGCAGGTAAAAATTTTTTCTCACATTGTGAGTTGTCTCTTCACACTGTTGGTGGTTCCTCTTGCTGTGCAGCAGCTTTTTAATAGAAGAGATCCCACTTATTGATTGATTATGCTAGTTCACAGGCAACTGAAGTTTTGTTCAGAAAATCTTTTCCTACACCAATGTCTTCAAGAGTTCTACCTCACCTCTGTTCCAGCTGGTTCAGCGTTTCTCTTTTAATATTTAGATCTTTAATCAGTTTTTATTTTAGTTTAGTGCATGGTGAGAGATATAGGTACAGTTTTATTCTTTGGCAAGTTGAAACCCAATTTTTCCAGCACCATTTATTAAAGAGGCTATCATTCCTCCAGTGAGGGTGTTTGACTCCTTTGTCGAAGAAGAGGTGGCTGAGTGTGTCTGGTGTTGTTTCTGCATCTTCTAATCTGTTCCACAGGTCCTCATCTGTTTCTTTGGCAGTACCATGCAGTTTTTATCACAGTGGCTTTGTAGTATGGTTTCAAATTGGGAGTTGTGATACACCCTGCCATGTATCTGTTGCCTAGAATTGCTTTTGCTATTCTGGGTCTCTTCTTGTTCCAAATGAATTTTTGGATTGTTTTCTCAAGGTCTGTGAAGTATGCTGCTGGGATTTCAACTAGGATTGCATTGAATCTACACACCAGTTTTGGAAGTATGGCCTTTTTCACTAGGTTGATTTTCCTACCCAGGAGCAAGGGATATCTTTCCATTTTCTGATATTGTCTTCAGTCTCTCTTTTCAGAGTACTGTTGTTTTCAGGGAAAAGGTCTTTGATTTCTTTTGTTACGTTCATTCCTAGATATTTCAATTTCTTGGATGCTAGTGTGAAAGGAATTGTTTGCCCTATTTCTTTCTCAGTCTGTTGTTTGTGTAGAGGAAAGCTATTGATTTTTGTGTGTTGAACTTATATCCAGCTACTTTACTGAATTTGGTTATTAAGTCTAGAAGACTTTTGGTGGATTTCTTGGGGTCTTCTATATAGAATATTGTGTCATCTGCAAATAATGACAATTTGACTTCTTCATTTCTTATCTTTATTCCTTTTGTTTCTCTTGTCTAAGTGCTGTGCCTAATGTTTCCAGAACTATATTGAACAAGAGTGGTGATAGTGGACATCCTTGTCTTGTTCCTGATTTTAGTGTGAAGGATTTCACTTTTTGAGCATTTAGTATGATATTGGCTGTTGGGTTTTCATAGATGACTTCTATCAGATTGAGGTAGAGACCGTCTGTTCCAATTTTCTGTAGGGTTTTTATTATAACTGCGTGTTGGATTTTGTCAAATGCTTTTTCTGCAATTATTGAGATGATCATATGGTTTTTATTCTTGGCTCTATTGATATAGTGTATTAGATTGATTGATTTGCATATCTTGAACCATCCCTGTAACCCTGAGATGAATCTCACTTGGTCAGGGTGTGTGATCGATCTTTTTTTTTTCTTTTTTTTTTTTGTATTAAATTCTTTTATTGGTACATTGTAGGTATACAACACAATTACATTTCTCATTGGGAATTGTACCTTTACATAATGCATCTTGGTTCTTATTTTTTACCCATTCCTAGCCCTCCCTTCACCCCCTCCACCCTTCCCTATTTACAAAGACTTTATTTCCATTTTTCCATTTCTCATCATTTTTTCCTTTCCCTTCTTTCCTTTCCCCTGCGCCTCCCACTAGCCCTACCCCTTTGGACCTTTTATTCCTATTTTACATTATCAATTATTCATTCTAATCATTGGTACATTTTAGGTATACAATATAATGACATTCATCATTGGAAATTTGCACCTTTACATAGTCTCTCTTGGTTCTTGTTTTTCACCCTTGCCCAGCCCTCCCTTAAACCCCTCCAGCCCTCCCTATTTACAAAAATTTTGTTCCTATTTTTCCATTTTCTCTTATTAATCCCATTCCCTTCTATCCTTTCCCCTAGCCCTCCCACTTCCTTCCCCTTTGCCCCTTTTCTTCCTATTTCACATTACCTATTATACATTTAGTCCTTATTTACACTTTCAGTTTCTCACACCAGAAAAACTATTCGGTATTTACACAACTGTGTCCTATTTATTTCACTTAAGAGCAGCACCTCAATGTACATCCACTTAGCTATAAATGTCTCTAATTTCTCATTTTTTATGGCTGAGTAGTACTCCATTTTATTAAAAAACCACATTTTCTTTATCCAGTCTCCAGTTGATGGGCATTTGGGCTGCTTCCAAGTTTTAGCTATTACAAACTGCACTGCTATGAACATGGGTGCACATATATCACTGTGGTATGATTCTTTTAATTCTTTGGGGAAGATCCCCAGCAGTGGAATAGCGGGGTCAAATGGGATTTTCAGTCCTAGTTCTTTGAGGTATCTCCATACTGATTTCCACAGTGCTTACACCAGTCTACACTCCCACCAGCAGTGGAGCAGGGTTCCTCTTTCCCCACAGCCATGCCAGCATTTGTTAGTGGTTGATTTCATGATAGGAGCCATTCTTTCTGGAGTGAAGTGGAGTCTCAGCATTGTTTTCATTTGCATCTCTCGAATGACCAGTGAAGTTGAACATTTTTTCATGTATTTATTTGCTGTTTCTACTTCTTTGTCTGAGAAATGTCTGTTCATTTCAGATGCCCATTTTTGGATTGGGTCTTTAAATTTGGGAGGTCTGATCTTTTTAAGTTCTTTATAGATTCGAGATAGTAGACCTTTGTATGAGGAAGGTCAGGTGAAGATTTTTTTCCCACATTGTGGGTTGTCTCTTCACACTGCTGGTGGTTTCTCTTGCTGTGCAGAAGCCTTTCAATAAGAAGAGACCCCATTTGCTGATTGTGCTAGTTCACAGGCAACTGAGGTTTTGTTCATAAAATCTTTTCCTACACTGATGTCTTCAAGCATTCTACCTAACCTCTGTTCCAACTGGTTCAGAGTTTCTATTTTAATATTTAGATATTTAATCCATTTTGATTTTAGTTTAGTGCATGGTGAGAGATACAGGTCTAGTTTTAATCTTTGGCAAGTTGAAGCCCAATTTTTCCAGCACCATTTATTAAAGAGGCTATCTTTCCTCCAGTGAGGGTGTTTGGCTCCTTTATCGAAGATGAGATGGCTGAGTGTGTCTGGCGTTGTTTCTGCATCTTCTAATCTGTCCCGCTGGTCCTCAAGTCTGTTTCTTTGCCAGTACCATGCTGTTTTTATCACAGTAGCTTTGTAGTATAGTTGCAGGTTGGGGATTGTGATATCCCCTGCCATGTCTCTGTTACCTAGAATTGCTTTTGCTATTATGGGTCTCTTCTTGTTTCAAATGAATTTTTGGATTGTTTTCTCAAAGTCTATGAAGTATGCTGCTGGGATCTCAATTGGAATTGCATTAAATCTATATAGCAGTTTTGGAAGGATGGTCATTTTCACTATATTAATCCTTCCTACCCAGGAACAGGGAATGTCTGTCCATTTTCTGATATCATCTTCAATCTCTCTTTTGAGAGTGTCATAGTTTTCAGAGAAGAGGTCTTTGATTTCTTTCATTAGGATGATACCTAGGTATTTCAGGTTTTTGGATGCCATTGTGAAAGGAATTTTTTGCCCTATTTCTCTCTCAGTGAGTCTGTCATTGGTGTAGAGGAAAGCTATTGATTTTTGTGTGTTGACCTTGTAACCAGCTACTTGACTGAATTTGGTTATTAAGTCTAGAAGACTTTTGGTGGAGTTCTTGGGGTCTTCTATATAGAGTATCATGTCCTCTGCAAATAATGGCAATGTGACTTCTTCATTTCCTATCTTTATTCCTTTTATTTCTTTCTCTTGTCTAATTGCCGTGGCTAATGTTTCCAGAACTATATTGAACAAGAGTGGTGATAGTGGACATCCTTGTCTTGTTCCTCATTTTAGTGTGAAGGATTTCAGTTTTTGACCATTTCGTATGATATTGGCTGTTGGTTTTTCATAGATGGCTTCTATCAGTTTGAGGTAGAGACCATCTATTCCAATTTTTTGTAGGGTTTTTATCATAAATGCATGTTGGATTTTGTCAAATGCTTTTTCTGCATCTATGGAGATAATCATATGGTTTTTGTCCTTGGCTCTATTAATATAGTGTATTACATTAATTGATTTTCATATATTGAACCATCCCTGCATCCCTGGGATGAATCCCATTTGATCAGGGTGTATGATCTTCTTGATGATCTTCTGCATTCTGTTTACCAGTATCTTATTAAGGATTTTTGCATCTATGTTCATTAGTGAGATTGGCCTATAGTTCTCTTTTTCGGTTGGGTCTTTCTCTGCTTTGGGGATCAAGGTGATGCTTGCTTCCAGGAATGAATTTGGAAGTATTGCTTCCCTTTCAATTTCACTGAAGAGTTGAAACAGTAGCGGCAGCAGTTCCTCTCTAAATGTCTTGTAGAATTCAGCAGTGAAGCCATCAGGGCCCAGGCTTTTCTTAGGTGATAAGTTTTTAATTACGTTTTCAATTTCATTGGTTGAAATTGGGTTGTTCAGAATTTTTAGGTCTTCTTCATTCAACTTTGGTAATTCCTATGTATCTAGGAATCTGTCCATTTCTTCTGTGTTGTCAATCTTATTGGCATATAGGTTCTGGAAATACGTATTGATGATCCTCTGGATTTCTGCTGGGTCTGTTGTAGTTTCACCCTTTTCATTCCTAATTGCATGGATTTGGGCCTTTTCTTTCCTTTTTCTGACAAGGTTGACTAAAGGTTTGTCAATTTTGTTGATTCTTTCAAAGAACCAACTCTTGGCTTCATTGATTTTTTTGTATCGTTCTCTTAGTCTCCATTGCATTGATTTCTCCTCTGATCTTTATAATTTCTTCCCTTGTATGAGCTTTGGGGTTGTCCTGCTCTTCTTTTTCTAGAAGCTTGAGGTTCAGCATCAGGTTGTTTAATTGGGCTCGTTCTGTTTTCCTAATATGCATATTCACTGCTATGAATTTCCCTCGTAAGACTGCTTTCATTGTGTCCCATAGATTCCGATATGTTGTATTGTCATTGTCATTTAATTGAAGGAACTGTCTGGTTTCTTCTTTAATTTCCTCTGTGACCCATTGGTTATTCAGAAGTGTGTTGTTCAATTTCCATGTGTTTATGAAATTTTTGCAGTTTCTTTTGCTATGGATCTCCAATTTCATCGCACTATGGTCTGATAATATACAGGGGATAACTTCAATTCCTTTGCACTTACTTAAACATGTTCTATGTGTATGTGGTCTATTTTGGAGAATGACCCATGTGCAGCTGAGAAGAATGTGTATTCTGATTTTGTGGGGTGGAAGACTCTGTAAACATCTGTTAAGTTCATTTGTTCAAGAGTTTGATTGAGTTGTAGTATTTCATTACTTATTTTTGGTCTAGTTGATCTATCTATTTGTGACAGTGTTGTGTTGAGGTCCCCCACTACAATTGTATTAGTGCATATATGGCTTTTCATGTCTGTTAGTATTTGTTTTATATGGTTGGGTGCACTAGTGTTTGGTGCATAGATATATATGATTGTCATCTCTTCCTCTTGGATTCTTCCCTTTACAAGGATGTAGTGTCCTTCTTCATCTCTCTTAATTAGTGTTGGTTTGAAATCTACTTGATCTGCAAATAGGATAGCTACTCCTGCTTTTTTTCAGGTTCCTGTCGCATGCAGTATTGTTTTCCACCCTTTAACTTTCAGTCTATGAGTTTCTTTTTGAATGAAGTGTGTTTCTTCTATGCAGCATATTGTTCGGTTTTGCTTCTTGACCCATTCTGCCAGTCTATTTCTTTTGATTGGTGAATTGAGACCATTAACATTAATGGTTATAACTGAAACGTATTGACTTGTCATTGCCATGACTTTTTCTTTTTGTTGGGTTCTCCCCCTTTACATTTAATTTCTTGTCATGCCAGATGGGTTCATTCTGCTTTGCTTCCTGGGGTTGTGATCCTCAATATCTGTTCCTAGAATATTGTGTCAAATTCTTTGGAGTGCTGGTTTGGTATTCACGAAGTTCCTAAGGTGCTCCTTGTCATGAAAGTATCTTATTTCTCCATCCATTTTGAAAGATAGTTTTGCAGGGTATATCAATCAGGGTTGGAGGCTGTTTTATTTTAGGGCTTGGAATATGTCACTCCAAGCTCTTCTTGCCTTGATGGTTTGTGTTGAGAAGTCTGCTGTGATTCTGATGGGCTTTCCTTTGTATGTGATTTGTTTCTTTTCTCTGACTGCTTGGAGAACTTTGTTCTTCTGTTGAGTTTCTGGAATCTTAACAGTTATATGCCTATGTGTAGATTTTTTTTGATCAAGGCTATTTGGAGTCCTATATGCCTCACTTATCTGTATGTCAAGCTCTTTTCCCCTGCTTGGGAAGTTTTCTGCCATTATTTCTGTGAAGAGATTTTTTTATGTCATCTGCACTCTCTCCTGTTTCTTCATTGAGCCCAATCAGTCTTATGTTATTCTTTTTTGCATCATCTAGCAGCTGCTGGATTGATTTCTCATGTTCCCTTATAATTTTGAAGCAATTTTTCTTTTCCTGGTCACTAATTGCAATCTTATCTTCTATAGCTGAAGTTCTGTCCTCACACTGGCTCATTCTGCTGTGTAGACTTTCAATGGAGTTTTTCATGTCCTGGAAATCTATTTGCATGTTTATGGATTCCATTTGTTTCTTGTGTTGGGATTCCATCACGTTCCTGAGCTCCTCTCTAGATTTATTAATCATGTCTTGCACTAGGGGCACAATTTCTCCTGTTATCTGAGAAATTATTTCTGATTTCATTTTTCCCAGATCCCCTTTTGTTGCCAGTTGAGTGGGTCCAGGTGGTTGAGTATCAGAGGGTTCCATCTCATTTCCCTTTGGGGTTGCTGTAGGTGATCTGGAAGTCTGGTTTTGAGACTTATTTATGTGTTTTCTCATTTCGACTGGGCCGGGGGGCTTTTAGCACCTGCACGGATTACCTCCTCTGAGCTGGGTGAGGTGCGACAGGGGCCGGGCACAGCGGTAGGTATGGTGACCCAAAAGCCCTTTCCTGTGGACTGGGAGCAGTGGGAGGGATGGTGGCTGGGAAACCCCTTCCTCTGGACCAGGAGCAGTGGGATGGTGGCTCAGAACCCCCTCCCTCTGGGCTGGGAATGGTGGGAGGGATGGTGGACCAGAAGCCCCTTCCTCTGGGCCAGGAGCAGCAGGACAGAAGGTGGCCTAAAAGCCCTTTCCTCTGGACTGGGAGCAGCGGGAGGGATGGTGACCAGGAAGCCCCTTCCTCTGGACCAGGAGCAGCGGAACTCAGTACCTTGGTCGGGTGGTCTGGTGTCCTCTGCGCCTTGGTAATGTGGAATCAGGTGGCTGCCTGTCTGCAGTGGGGTGATTCGGTGTCTTCTGCATTCTGTTTGCCAGTATCTTATTAAGGATTTTTGCATCTATGTTCATTAGTGAGATTGGCCTATAGTTCTCTTTTTTAGTTGGGTCTTTCTCTGCTTTGGGGATCAAGGTTATGCTTGCTTCCAGGAATGCATTCGGGAGTACTGCTTCCCTTTCAATTTCACTGAAGTGTTTCAACAGTAGTGGCAGTAGTTACTCTCTAAATGTCTTGTAGAATTCAACAGTGAAGCCATCAGGCCCCAGGCTTTCCTTACTTCATAAGTTTTTAATTAGGTTTTTAATTTTGTTGATTGATATTGGGTTTTTTAGAATTTTTAGGTTTTCTTCTGCTTTCAAATTTGGTAATTCATATGTATCCAGTAATCTGTCCATTTCTTCTGCATTTTCCATCTTATTGGCTTATAGGGTCTTGAAGTACGTACTGATGATCCTCTGGATTTCTGCTGGGTCCATTGTAATTTCATCCTTTTCATTTCTAATGGCATGGATTTGGGCCTTTTCTTTCCTTTTTTTGATAAGGTTGGCTAAGGGTTTGTCAATTTTATTTATTCTTTTGAAGAACCAACTCTTGGATTCACTGATTTTTTTGTATTGATGTCTGCTCTAATCTTTATAATTTCCTCCCTTGTATAAGCTTTGGGTTTGCTCTGCTCTTATTTTTCTAGAAGCTTGAAGTTCAGCATCAGGTTGTTTAATTGGGCTTGCTCTGTTTTCCTAATATGTGTATTCCCTGCTATAAATTTCCCTCATAAGACTGCTTTCATTGTGTCCCATAGATTCCAATATTTTGTATTGTCCTTGTCATTTAATTGAAGGAACTTTCTGATTTCTTCTTTAATTTCCTCTGTGACCCGTTGGTTATTCAGAAGTGTGTTGTTCAATTTCCACGTGTTTATAAAGTTTTTGCAGTTTCTTTTGCTATGGATCTCCAATTTCATCGCACTATGGTCTGATAATATACAGGGGATAACTTCAATTCCTTTGCACTTACTTAAACATGTTTTATGTGTGAGTATGTGGTCTATTTTGGAGAACAACCCCTGTGCAGCTGAGAATAATGTGTATTCTGATTTTGTGGGGTGGAACACTCTGTAAACGTCTGTTTAGTTCATTTGTTCAAGAGTTCGATTTGAGTTCTAGTATTTCGTTACTTATTTTTTGTCTAGTTGATCTATCTATTTGTGACAGTGGGGTATTGAGGTCCATTAGTATTTCATGTCCATTAGTATTTGTTTTATATAGTTGGGTGCACTATGCATAGATATTTATGATTGTCATCTCTTCCTCTTGGATTCTTCCCTTTACAAGGATGTAGTGTCCTTCTTCGTCTCTCTTAATCAGTGTTGGTTTGAAATCTAGTTGATATGCAAAGAGGATAGCTACTCTTGCTGTTTTTCGGGTTCCCGTCACATGGAGTATTTTTTCCACCCTTTAACTTTCAGTCTGTGTGTTTCTTTTCAAATTAAGTATGTTTCTTGAATGCAGAATATTGTTGGATTTTGCTTCTTGACCCATTCTGCCAGTCTATTTCTTTTGATTGGTGAATTGAGACCATTGACATTGATGGTTATAACTGATACATATTGACTTATCATTGTTATGACATTTTCTTTTTGTTGGATTCTCCCCCTTTACCTTTAATTTCTTGTCACACCCACTATATTCATTCTGCTGTGCTTCCTGGGTTGTGGTCCTCGTTGTCTGTTCCTAGGATATTGTCTAATATTTTTTGTAGTGCTGGTTTGGATTCATGAAGTTCCTAAGGTGCTCTTTGTCATGAAAGTATCTTATTTCTCCATCCATTTTGAAAGATAGTTTTGCAGGGTATATCAATCTGGGTTAGAGGCTGTTTTCCTTTAGAGGTTGGAATATGTCACTCCAAGCTCTTCTTGCCTTGATGGTTTGTGTTGAGAAGTCTGCTGTGATTCTGATGGGCTTTCCTTTGTATGTGATTTGTTTCTTTTTTCTCACTGCTTGTAGAACTTTGTTCTTCTGTTGAGTTTTTGGAATCTTAACCATTATATCCCTATGTATAGATTTTTTTTGATCAATGCTCTTTTGAGTCCTATATGTCTCACTTATCTGTATGTCAAGTTCTTTTCCCCCACTTCCAAAATTTTCTGCCATTATTTCTGTGAGCAGTTTTTTTTTCTGTCATCTGCACTGTCTCCTGTTTCTTCATTGACCCCAATCAGTCTTATGTTATTCTTTGCATCGTCTAGCAGCTGCTGGATTGATTTCTCATGGTCCCTTACAATTTTATAGCAATTTTTCTTTTCTGGTTCACTAATTGCAATCTTATCTTCTGTATCTCAAATTCTGTCCTCATATTGGCTCATTCTGCTCTGTAGACTTTCTGTGGAGTTTTTGATCTCCTGGAAATCTATTTGCATCTGTTTTATGGATTCCATTTGTTTCCTATGTTGGGATTCCATCATGTTCCTCAGCTCCTCTCTAGATTTATTAATCATGTCTTCTACTACGAGCACAACCTCTGTTGTTATCTGAAAAATTATTTCTGATTTCACTTTTTTCCAGATCCTCTTCTGTTGCCAGTTCAGTGGGTCCAGGTGGTTGAGTATCAGAATATTCCATCTCATTTCCCTTTGGGGTTGCTGTAGGTGACCTGGAAGTCTGGTTTTGAGACTTGTTTACGTTTCTTCTCATTTCAACCCAGGGGTTGGGGGGCGGGGGTTGCTGTTGGCACCCATGCAGCTCCCCTCCTTTGAGCTGTGAGCAATGGGAAGGCGGCTCAGAAGCCCTTTCCTCTGGCCCAGGAGCAGAGGGATGGATGGAGGTCTGGAAGCTCCTACCTCTGAGCCAGGAGCAGTGGTGGATGGATGGCGGCCCGCAAGCCCCTTCCTCTGAGCTGGGAGTGGTAGGTCAGTGCCTCAGAAGCCCCTTCCTCTGTGGCGGGAGCGGTGGGATGGACAGTGGCCCAGAAGCCCCTTCCTCTGGCCTGGGAGCAGGGAGAAGGACAAAGGACAGTGGCCCAGAAGCCCCTACCTCTGGGAAGGAGGGCGGCCTGGAAGTCCCTTCCTGTGATCTGAGAGCAGAGGGACAGCAGCTCAGAACCCCCTTCCTCTGGGCCAGGAGCAGTGGCATGGATGGCGGCCCTAAAGGCCCTTCCTCTGGGCTGGGAGTGGTGGGAGGGACGGCGGCCTGGAAGCCCCTTGAGAAATTTTTCTTTTGTTGGTCACTAATTGCAGTCTTATCTTCTATATCTGAAATTCTGTCCTTACATTGGCTCATTCTGCTGCATAAGCTTTCAATGGAGTTTTTACTCTCCTGGAAATTGGTTTTTATCTATTTTATAGATTCCACTTGTTTCCTATGTTGAGATTGCATCGTGTTCCTCAGCTTCTCTATTTTTTACCTGTGTCCTTTCTAGATTTATTAATCATGTGTTGCACTATGGGCACAATCTCTGGTGATATATGAGAAATTATTTCTGATTTCATTTTTTCCTGATCCTCTTTCATTGCCAGTTCATGGATGCCATGTTGTTGAGTATTAGATTTTTCCATCTCATTTCCCTTTTGGGTTGCTTCAGGTGATCTAGAAGTCTGGTTTTGAGAGTTGTTTATGTGTCTTCTTATTTCAGGGTGGGGGCGGGTGTCCTGCTGGCGCCCATGAGGCTCACCTCCTTGTTGCTGGGGGCAGTGGTACGGCGGCACAGAAGCCTCACCTCCTCTGCGCTGGGGTCAGCTCTGCTCCCCTGCATTGGGGGTGGTGGTATGGCAGCCCTGAAGGTTCACCTTCTTTGCTCTGAGGGCAGCTCTGCTCCTCTGCACTGTGGGAGGGGGGAGTTGGTGGCCCAAAAAGTTCACCTCCTCTGCCAAGAATACCCTGATTATTAAACCTTTGTTCTTTTTTGTATGTGTTCATTGGAATGATGTTGGTCAGTAATGGAATGTGACATATTAAATAATACCAATTCTTATTTTACATAAGCGCTGATAGTCTCTAAATTAGATATTTATTTTCAGGAGCAACTGTTCCATCATTTAAATATTATTTAACATATTTTTGAGTTCTGGTATATAAATCAGTGGTTTCTGAAACAAGGTATCCACTTGTCAGTACACACCTAATCATAAGTTGAAAGTCACTAAGCAAAAGATAATAGTGTTTTCCTGTGGAAAAACTGTAAATGTTAAACTGTTAACCTAATCTTTTTCTTCTGAAAAGGGAATCAAATGTCTCAAAGCTATCTAGGTCCTTTAGATCTTCATAATGCTCTTTCACAACAAATAGTATGTTAAGTTCCACATGGGCCAGGGATTTAGCTCAGTGGTTTCGCCACCTGCTGCACAAGCTCAAGGACCCGAGTTTGATCCCCGACACCAACAAAACAGAACAAAACAAAAAAAGTTCCACAAAGACTTCCTGGATGAATTTTCTGTTAAGTTTTATTTAATTATTTTTTCTTTGTTTTCTGTCTAAATTCCTCTGGAACTAGATAGTATATTCCATGTAAGACTCTTCTAAGAAGGAAGTAAAACAATTTTGTACATATATTCATATCCAAAGATGAGAGAAGATAAAATGTGAAAGACATATGTCTATTAAAACTCTTCCTTTACCTAGAATGAGGTGTACTCATAAATCTATGTATTATATTAATATAGAGAGTTGATTATTTCATTACCTTGTGAAATTTATACCTTTTCCAAGCTAATAATCTAGATATCTGAAATGACTTCATTTAAGCAGAAAAAATAGGTGGCAAATTTTTTCATGTCAGGTGATATGCATGCTAGGTTTTTACAAACTTTCTTCTGTTTATTTAAGGTAAGGTAACTTAATGTGACGGTATGGCATCACAAAGATGGCTTAGGTCAGGAATTTCAAGAAATATTCTTGAAAACAATACCTTTGGGCAGGATTCAAATAAGTAGTATTTTAAAGATTTATATAGTCTATAGTCTTTTTTCCTGTTACCTATCAAAGAATTAAGGTCAAATACTTAATGCTTAGGAAGGTCTTTAACTCAGAAAAGAAGAAATATTTGACAATTGAGGTACAGGAGGAATTTCTAGGTTTCTTTGGGTTAGTGTCTTCCAGCAGATACAGCTGTTTAGAGTTTACACATGTCTTTGTTGATCAAACAATTCAAGTGATAAAATTATTTTTCCATTACCTATTTCTCCCTTATTTTCTGAAGCCTCTGCAGTATACTGAACTATCATCATAAACTCCCTTTCCAAAGCATGGGGCTTCAACAAAGCATATGAGTAGATGAGCTGATCACAGGATTTCCTTTGAAAGGCTAAATTTTGTTTGTATCATAGGTGTAAGTTCTCACTAAACAGGGCTAAAGTATAAAAAAATTGGGGGGTGTGTACATATTTTATGTGACTTGAGTGAATATATTCTTATAACTGGATCCAGATCATGAAACTGAATTTTTTTATCACCTCAAAGAGCTTTGACCCACCTTCTCATGCCTCAGAAAGATGCAGAATCTTATCTTTTAACACTGTAAATTGGCACGCCCTACCAAGGTCCTGAGTTGCACGGAAGAATCAGCCCCCTGCAGACAGGCAGGTCTGCGCATGCACTACCAGGGTCCCAAATCAGGCAGAAAATGCCAAATCAGCCTGCGCCTCGGCAACAATCCACTGGATCCCCCATCCCCGCTCCTCTGTACAGCCACCTGGTTCCACACTACAAAGACCCAGAGGACACTAGACCACCAGACCATGGTACTGAGTCCCGCTGCTCCCAGCCCAGAGGTAGGGGCTTCTGAGCTGACATCCCACTGCTCCTGGACCAGAGGAAGGGGCTTCCCGGCCACCATCCCTCCCGCTACTCCCAGCCCAGAGGAAAGGGCTTTTGGGCCACCTTCTGTCCCGCTGCTCCTGGCCCAGAGGAAGGGGCTTCCGGGCCACAATCCCTCCCACTGCTCCTGGCCCAGAGGTAGGGGCTTCTGAGCCGACATCCCACTGCTCCTGGACCAGAGGAAGGGGCTTCCCAGTCACCATCCCTCCAGCTTCTCCCAGCCCAGAGGAAGGAGCTTCTGAGCCACCATCCCTACCGTTGTTCCTGGCCCCTGTCCCACCTCTCCCAGCTCAGAGGAGGTAATCCATGCAGGCGCTAACAGCCCCCCGCCCCAGTCGAAATGAGAAAACACATAAATAAGTCTGAAAACCAGATTCCCAGATCACCTACAGCAACCCCAAAGGGAAATGAGATGGAACCCTCTGATACTCAACCACCTGGACCCACTCAACTGGCAACAAAAGGGGATCTGGAAAGAATGAGATCAGAAATAATTTCTCAGATAACAGGAGAAATTGTGCCCCTAGTGCAAGACATGATTAATAAATCTAGAGAGGAGCTCAGGAACATGATGGAATCCCAACATAAGAAACAAATGGAATCCATAAAACAGATGCAAATAGATTTCCAAGAGATGAAAAACTCCACTGAAAGTCTACACAGCAGAATGAGCCAATGTGAGGACAGAATTTCACATATAGAAGATAAGATTGCAATTAGTGACCAGGAAAAGAAAAATTGCTTCAAAATTATAAGGGAACATGAGAAATCAATCCAGCAGCTGCTAGATGATGCAAAGAAGAATAAGATAAGGCTGATTGGAGTCAATGAAAAAACAGGAGAGAGTGCAGATGACATAAAAAAATCTCTTCACAGAAATAATGGCAGAAAATTTCCCAAGCAGGGGAAAAGAGCTTGACATACAGATAAGTGAGGCATATAGGACTCCAAATAGCCTTGATCAAAAAAAATCTACACATAGCCATATAGTTGTTAACATTCCAGAAACTCAACAGAAGAACAAAGTTCTACAAGCAGTTAGAGAAAAGAAACAAATCACATACAAAGGAAAGCCCATCAGAATCACAGCAGACTTCTCAACACAAACCATCAAGGCAAGAAGAGCTTGGAGTGACATATTCCAAGCCCTAAAAGAAAACAGCCTCCAACCCAGATTGATGTACCCTGCAAAACTATCTTTCAAAATGGATGGAGAAATAAGATACTTTCATGACAAAGAGCACCTTAGGAACTTCGTGAATACCAAACCAGCACTCCAAAGAATTTTACAAAATAGCCTAGGAACAGACATTGAGGATCACAACCCCAGGAAGCAAAGCAGAATGAACCCATCTGGCATGACAAGAAATTAAATGTAAAGGGGGAGAACCCAACAAAAAGAAAAAGTCATGGCACTGACAAGGCAGTATGTTTCAGTTATAACCATCAATGTTAATGGTCTCAATTCACCAATCAAAAGAAATAGACTGGCAGAATGGGTCAAGAAGCAAGATCCAACAATATGCTGCATACAAGAAACACACTTCATTCAAAAGGAAACTCATAAACTGAAAGTTAAAGGGTGGAAAACAGTACTCCATGCAATGGGAACCTGAAAAACAGCAGGAGTAGCTATCCTCTTGGCCGATCAAGTAGATTTCAAACCAACACTGATTAAGAGAGATGAAGAAGGATACTATATCCTTGTAAAGGGAACAATCCAAGAGGAAGAGATGACAATCATAAATATCTATGTACCAAACAGTAGTGCGCCCAACTATATAAAACAAATACTAACAGACATGAAAAGTCCTATATGTACTAATACAGTTGTAATGGGGGACCTCAACACCCCACTGTCACAAATAGATCAACTAGACGAAAAATAAGTAATGAAATACTAGAACTCAATCAAACTCTTGAACAAATGAACTTAACAGATGTTTGTAGAGTCTTCCACCCCACAAAAGCAGAATACACATTCTTCTCAGCTGCACATGGGTCATTCTCCAAAATAGACCACATACTCACACATAGAACATGTTTAAGTAAGTGCAAAGGAATTGAAGTTATCCCCTGTATATTATCAGACCATAGTGCGATGAAATTGGAGATCCACAGCAAAAGAAACTCAAAAAATTTCATAAACACATAGAAATTGAACAACACACTTCTGAATAACCAATGGGTCACAGAGGAAATTAAAGAAGAAATCAGACAGTTCCTTCAATTAAATCACAATGACAATACAACATTTCGGAATCTATGGGACACAATGAAAGCAGTCTTATGAGGGAAATTCATAGCAGTGAATACGCATATTAGGAAAACAGAACGAGCCCAATTAAACAACCTGATGCTGAACCTCAAGCTTCTAGAAAAAGAAGAACAGGACAACCCCAAAGCTCATACAAGGGAGGAAATTATAAAGATCAGAGGAGAAACCAATGCAATGGAGACTAAGAGAATGATACAAAAAAATCAATGAAGCCAAGAGTTGGTTCTTCGAAAGAATCAACAAAATTGACAAACCCTTAGCCAACCTTATCAGAAAAAGGAAAGAAAAGGTCCAAATCCATGCAATTAGGAATGAAAAGGGTCAAATTACAACAGACCAAGCAGAAATCCAGAGGATCATTAATACCTACTTCCAGAACCTATACACCAATAAGATTGACAACACAGAAGAAATGGATAGATTCCTAGATACATATGAGTTACCAAAGTTGAATGAAGAAGACCTAAAAATTCTGAACAACCCAATATCAACCAATCAAATTGAAAATGTAATTAAAAACTTATCACCTAAGAAAAGCCTGGGCCCTGATGGCTTCACTGCTGAATTCTACAAGACATTTATAGAGGAACTGCTGCCACTACTGCTTAAACTCTTCAATGAAATTGAAAGGGAAGCAATACTCCCAAAGTCATTCCTGGAAGCAAGCATCACCTTGATCCCCAAGGCAGAGAAACACCCAACCGAAAAGGAGAACTATAGGCCAATCTCACTATTGAACATAGATGCAAAAATCCTCAACAAGATACTGGTAAACAGAATGCAGAAGATCATCAAGAAGATCGTACACCCTGATCAAGTGGTATTCATCCCAGGGATGCAGGGATGGTTCAATATATGAAAATCAATCAATGTAATACACTATATCAATAGAGCTAAGGACAAAAACCATATGATTATCTCCATAGATGCAGAAAAAGCATTTGAGAAAATCCAACATGCATTTATGATAAAACCCTACAAAAAATTGGAATAGATGGTCTCTACCTCAAACTGATAAAAGGCATCTATGAAAAACCAACAGCCAATATCATACTAAATGGTCAAAAACTAAAATCCTTCACACTAAAATCAGGAACAAGACAAGGATGTCCACTGTCACCACTCTTGTTCAATATAGTTCTGGAAACATTAGCCACGACAATTAGACAAGAGAAAGAAATAAAAGAATAAAGATAGGAAATGAAGAAGTCAAATTGCCATTATTTGCAGATGACATGATACTCTATATAGAAGACCCAAAGAACACCACCAAAAGTCTTCTAGACTTAATAACCAAATTCAGTAGAGTAGCTGGATACAAGGTCAACACACAAAAACCAGTAGCTTTCCTCTACACGAACAACAGACTCACAGAGAAATAGGTAAACAGTTCCTTTCACAATAGCATCCAAAAAACTGCAATGCCTTGGAATGAGCCTAAAAAAAAATCAAAGACCTCTTCTCTGAAAACCATAGCACCTTTCAAAACCATTCCCCATTGTTCTGCTGAGTTATTGCCTTTTTTCTGGTACTTTTCAGAGTTCATCACCTATTCATTCTGAAAATCTTTTAAATTTTTTTTTTTTTTTGTACCAGGGATCGAACTCGGTTCCTTGCACTTGTGAGGCAGGCAACAGAACCACTGAGCTATATTCCCGGCCCTGTTTTTTGTTTTTGAGACAGACTCTGGCTATTAAGTTCAAGTTTGCCATGAACTCATTGTGTAACACAGACTAGCCTCAAACACCTGGTGATCCTCCTGTCTCACCTTTCCAAGTGCTGGGATTAGAAGCATGTGTCACCACACCCAGATTCCTACTGTAAATATTTTGTTGGATGTATATACTGCAAACATTTCCTCCCTCTTGGGTTACCTTTTTGTTTTTTAAATAACATTTAAAATACTCTTGCTTAATAGATATTTTACTATTAACATATTCCAGTTTATTTACTTTTAAATTGTTTATTGTATTTTGGATCCTATTTTTAAAAAGCTCACCATACACCAAGGTCATGAAGAGATTTCCTGTGTTTTACCTTTTACACTTAGATCTTTAATCCATATAGAAGTAATTTTTGTACATGAGACAGTTTTTTAAATGTTTTTGGCACATGGACTTGAAATGACCCATCAACATTTATTTTAAAACATTGTTCTTCCTATTCTTTACTACAACATCAACTTTGTCAAAAATAAAGTGGCCATAATACATGTGGTGTTTGTTCTTGGCTTCTTTGGTTCTACATGTCTATTCTTAGACTGTTATCATTGTTTCCTTTATTCTAGGTTTGTAAAAGGCCATGATTATTAGTACTGTAAGTCTTCTAACTTTGTTGTTCTGCAGAAGTGCCTTGGTTATTCTTGGTCCTTTGCATTTTCATTTTACAATCAATTGTCAATTCAACAAAAACAAAAATAAAACAAAAAACTACTGTAAGCCTAAACAGACAACTTACCAAAGAGGTTATGATATTTACATACACAAGATATGCAATACTAATCCCCCAAAATAAATGTAACTATGATGTATTGCAAACATACACTAATTTTTTTAAAAGGTATTAAAGAGTGTCCCATGTAGGTATGCTCTACAAGTTCTAGAAAGCTGTCTTAATTTTCATTGTTTTCAGTATTTTCTAGTTTCAATTAAGTTTTCTCTTTTGACCTGTATATTATGTGCAAACATGCTTTTTAATTCTTCAAAGTACTTCCAAGTTTATTTTGGTCAGAGGAGGTGATCTATATGTGATCTGATTGCATTCTTTGAAATTTTTGAGGATGATTTAACTACCTAATGTCTTTTAATAAATGTTTTACATATTTTGATAATAGCATTCTCTGGCTATTGAGTTCAATGTTCAGAACATGTCTCCAGGTTCAAGTTTTTAAAATGTATTTCATTCAAAGCTATATTAATTTTATTTGCTTGCTCAGTTAATGAAAACGATAGATTAAAGTTTTCCTCCTTGACAATGGATTTACCAGTTTCTCTTTGGTTTTGTCCATTTTGTATATTTTTTTAAAACTTTACCAATTTCTCTTTAGTTTTGTCCATTTTATATATTTTTTAAAACTATTATATTTAAAATAGCTTTAGAATTATATGTTAAATGAATGGAACCTTTAAATTAGTAGTATTTACTTTTAGTAATGTTCTTTGCCTTAAAGTTTATTTGATACTAATATATCTGCTCCATTTATTTATTAGATATACCCCTTTCAGTAGTAGTTATTAAATATACCATTTGCTTTTAACTTTTCCAAGGTCTTATGTTTTAGGAATATCTCATATATAGCATATGAATAAAATTTTTATAAATACAGAAAACTCAAAGAGGTATACAGTGACAAGCATATGAAAAGATGCTCCACATCATGCAATATCATGGAAATCCAAATTAAGACAACAAGGCCATATTACTATATATCTGTTAGAGTGAGAAAAATCTAGAATATTGACATCAAATGCAGTCAGTTTGGAACAGGAATTCTCATTCATTGCTGCTGGGAATTAATTATGCAAAAATTGACAGTGTCTTAAAAATTAAACATATGCTCAACCATATTTCCCAACATTTGCACTCCTTTATATTTACCTAAAGGAGTTTACGACCTGTGTCCACATAAAATTCTATACACTGGTGTTTATTGCAGCCATACTCATAAATCTCCAAACTTGGAAGCAACCAAGTTGTCTTTCAGCAAATGAATGCATAAACTTTGGTACATCCAACAATGGATTCAGCACTAAAATTAAATTAAAATTAAAATTACATAAAATTAAATAAAAATACATAAAGAAACCCTAAATACATATAACTAATGAAAGACGCCTTTCTGAAAGGCTACATGGTATGCAATTCTAAGTATATGACATTCTTGAAAGGCAAAACTGTAAATATAGTAAAGAGACCAGTAATTGCCAGGGGATAGGCAAGAAAGGGGAATGCATAGGTAGAGTGCAGAGGATTCTTAGGTCAGTGAAACTACTCTATGTACTAATGTAATGGATGCATGTCATTGTATATTCTTTAAAACCCATAGAAGACACAACATTAAGAGCAAAACCTAGTGTAAACTATGATCTTGGGTGAATACTGATGTGTACCACTTTTGTATGGGATGTAGATAAGGGTGGAAACTACACTTGTGTAAGTACAGGATATATATGATAAATATCTATACATTCTAATTTTGCTGTGAACCTTAACCAACTCTTTAAAAAGTAATTTTAAAAAAGACATTTCAGAATTAAACAGTACTGTTATGACTTTGGGTTTGCACTGAATCTATAAATAAATTTCTGGAGAACTGTTATCTTTAAAATACTAAATCTTCCACATGCTATATATATTTCTATTTAAATCTTTAATTTTTCTTAGTAATATTTCATATTTTTTCATGTAGAGACTTTGAATATTTTTCTTTAAATTTATTTCTAGGTATTAAGGATTTTTATGTAGTTGTAAAAGCTATATTTTGTGGTTTCTCTTCTATATGTTTACTTCTTATATACAGAAATGTGATAAATATTTATATACTGATCTTGTATGCCACAACAAAGTAAAAAGGAGACTAAAGCAGATACATAAAGCAAAATACAAGTAGTAGAGAAATAAAGGATAGTTTATGAGAAAATTTGACTGAATCTAATTTTGGAATAGTAACCCCTTTATTTTCTGAGCTTATTTCACAGAACATGTGTTCCTTGAAACTAAAAATTAAAAAACCACATTCACCAAATCACAGTGGTCTTTGTTTACCAATGCCTCATACCTGGACCACTTATGAACTTAATTCATTACCTCTTGATTCTCTTGTCTTTCAGTGGTATGGTGTTATCTCTTGGCTTTCCTGGTGATTTGATTCAGCCTGTATGTTCAATTAAAAAACCTTATAGAGGATCCACTGGTATTATATTCCTACAGAGAGGATTTACCTTTATTCTGGTTAAACCAAAAGAACCAAGGACTAATCACCTTAATCTAATCTAAGACTAAGTTAAACGAGGAAGGGATGTATTGATAAAATTGATTCTACTCCTGGCCTTCCCCTATTCTTAAAACATGTGTCATATATATGTAGGTGTAAATAATGACATGTACTATTAGGTAGTACATATGTAACTTAGAAATTGGGATTAAAAAATTTAAATTATTCTATTTGTTCTCAGAGGGAACAGTGATATATGATAAACTGCCCCATCCTATAAGAAAGAGAATTTACTTTTAAGATATTTCTTTTTCTTGTTACATTCTCTTTTATCTCTCTGTCTTAAATTTTATTAAGAAACAGTATTTGTAAATCTTTATGGAGAACATACAATTTTTTTGTTCACTCAAAAATTATTATTGAGTGGGCTGGGGATTTAGCTCAGTGGTTCCACCACCTGCCTCACAAGTGCAAGGTCACAAGTTCAACCCCTGGTGCCAAAATAATTATATATATATACATATATATAATTGAGTGCCTACTATTTGTGAGACCTTCTTCTTTATGTTATGAAAAAATATTTCATAACAAAATAAGAGTCTTTAAAAACAGGAGCAAGCTGGATATGATGGTGCACACCTGTTCTCCCAGCACACAGGAGGCTGGAGCAGGAGGATTCCTATGAGTTAGAGGCCAGCCTACACTACATAGTGACTTCAAGGCCAAACTGAACTACATAGCAAGACCCTGTGTCAATAAAAAACAAACCAGGAACTGGACAAGGATATCCATTAACATCAGCCCTGTTCAACACAGTCCTTGAAATTTAGCCAGAGTAATCAGGGAAGAGAAAGAAAGAAAAAAAAATACATAGAGGAAAGGATGAAGTCAAGATATCATTATTTGCAGATGACATGGTCTTTTACTTACAAGACCTCGAAAACTCCACCAAAATACTCCTGAAATTGATACCCAAATTCAGCAGTGTAGCAAGATACAGACACACACACACATCAATACCATTCCTAATAATGAAATAACTGAAAAAGCAATTAGGAAAATATCCTTCACAATAGCATCAAAAATATTAAATATTTAGGTAGTACCCAATGAAAGAGAAAGACCTCTACAATGAAAATTATATCAGACTAAAAAAAGGAAATTGAGGACAATAGAAAATGGAAAAATATCTCTTGTTCCTAGATAGGCAAAATCAACATAATCAAAAGGGCTATACTTACAAAACTGAAATACAGATGTAATGCAACCCCTATCAAAATATCAATGTAATTTCTGACAGAGCAAGAGAAAATTCAGAATATCAAAAGCAATCCTGAGTAACAGAAGCAAAGCAGGCAGCATCACAATTCCAGATTTGAATTTATGGTACAAAGCTAGTGATTAAAACAGCATGATACTGGCACAGAAACAAACATTTGTATCAATGGAACAAAACAGAAGCAGAAACAACCTCAGGTATATATATGGCTATTTGATTTTTTATAAAGGAGCCAAAAACATACACCAGATGAAACAGAGAAGAGTGAAAAGAGTGAGTCACTACCCATATATCTCACAATGTACTAAACTAAAATCAAAATGGATCAAAGATCTAAATATTAATACAAAAACAATCTCGTAGAAAATAAAATAGATACCACTCTTGAAGACATAGGTGAAGGTAAAGACTTTCTGAACAGAACCCCAATGGCACAAGAAATAATACTGAGAATCCAAAATTCTGATCATATCAAATTAAAAGGCTTTTACACTATAAATTAAACAACCAACAGAATGAATAGACAATGTACAGAGTGGGAAAAAATTTGCCACCTATTCCACAGAGGACTGACACTTAGAATACATAAAGAACAATAACAAAAAATTGGATCCCCAAAAAATAAAAGACCCAATCAAAAAATAGGCAATCCAAATGAATAGACACTTCTCAGAATAAGAATTGCAAGTGACCAATAAATACAGGAAAAAATGTTCCATCTCTGGTCATCAGAAAAATGCAAATTAAAACTACATTTAGATACCATTCTATCCCAAAAAGAAAGGCTATCCTCAAAACATCTAACAGTGATGAATGCTAGAGCTTCCCACAGCACAGAGGAGGCGAACCTTCCTGGCTGCCATACCACTACCTCCAGCACCAAGGAGCAGAGCCGCCTCCACCACAGAGGAGGTGAACCTTCTGGGCTGCCAAACCACCACCACAGTGCCAAGGAACATAGCCTCCCCCAGTGCAGAAGAGATAAACCTTGCGGACCACTGTACCACCACCCCCAGTGCCAAGGAGCAGAGCTGCCCCCAATGCAGAGGAGGTGAACCGTCAAGGCTGCTGTACAACCAAGCCCAGTGCCCAGGAGCCCAGCTGTTCCTAGCACAGAGGAGGTAACTCTGGGCCACTGTACCACTGCCCCAAGCACAGGGGAGGTGGGCACCAGCAGCATACATCCCCCCACCTCCGGTGAAATGAGAAGACACATAAAGAAGTCTCAAAACTATACTGCCAGATCACCTAAAGCAACCACAAAGGGAAATGAGATGGAACAATCTGATAACCACCTGGACTCCCTGAACAGGCAACAAAAGAGGATCTGGAAAAAATGAAGTCAGAAATATTTCTCAGATAACAGCAGAGATTGGGATCACAGTGCAACCCATGATTAATAAATCCACACAGGACACAGATAAAAAAAAAATAGAGGAGCTGAGGAACATGATAGAATCCCAACATAGGAAACAAGTGGAATTCATACTACAGAGGCAAACAGAATTCCAGGAGATTAAAAACTCCATTGAAAGTTTACACTGCAAAATGAGCCAATATGAGGACAGAATTTCAGATATAGAAGATAAGATTGCAATTAGTGACCTGAAAAACAAAAATTTCTTTAACATAGGTACCATGAGAAATCCATCCACCAGCTGCTAGGCAATGCAAAGAAGAATAACATAAGACTGATCGGAATCAATGAAGAAACAGGAGAGAGTGCAGATGACATAAAAAAACTGTTCACAGAAGTAATAGAAAATTTCGGAAGCAGGGAAAAAGAACTTGACATACAGATAAGTGGGGCATATAGGACTCCAAAGCATGTTGATCAAAAAAAATCTACACATAGGCATATAATTGTTAAGATTCCAGAAACCCAACATAATTCTCCAAGCAATAAGATAAAAGAAACAAATCACATACAAAGGAAAGCCCATCAGTATCACAACAGACTTCTGAATCCAAACCCTCAAGCCAAGAACAGCTTGGAGTGACGTATTTCAAGCCCTAAAGGAAAACAGCCTCCAACCTAGATTGATGTATCCTGAAAAACTATCTTTCAGAATTGATGACAAAGAGCACCTTAGGAACTTCATGAATACCAAACCAGCACTCCAAAAAATTTTAGACAAAATCCTAGGAAAAGACAGTGGGAATCAAAACCCCAGGAAGCCCAGAAAAATGAATCCATCGGGCACAACTAGAAATTAAAAGCAAAGGGGGATAATCCATCAAAAACAAAAAGTCATAATAAGGATAAGTCAGTACGTATCACTTATAACCATCAATGTTATTGGTCTCAATTCACCAATCAAAAGAAATAGACTGGCAGAATGGGTCAAGAAGCAAGATCCAACAATATGCTGCATACAAGAAACACACTTCATTCAAAAAGAAACTCATAGGCTGAAAGTTAAAGGATGGAAAACAATATTCCATGCAACAGGAACCTGAAAAAGAGCAGGAGTAGCTGTGCTCTTTGTAGATCAAGTAGATTTCAAACCAACACTGATTAGGAGTGAGAAACAACACTACTTCCTTTTAAAGGGAAAAATCCAAGAGGAAGAGATGACATTCATAAACATGTATGCACCAAACACTAGTGCACCCAACTATATAAAACAAATAGTAACGGACATGAAGAATCAAATAAGCACTAATACACTAGTAGTGGGAGACCTCAATTCCCTATTGTCACAGATAGATCAACTAGACAAAAAATAAGCAATGAAATACTAGAACTCAACCAATCTTTTGAACAAATGGATTTAACAGATATTCACAGAGTGTTCTACCCCACAAAATCAGAATACACATTCTTTTCAGCTGCACATGGATCATTCTCCAAAATAGACCACATACTCTCTCATAGAACATGTTTAAGTAAGTGCAAAGGGACTGAAGTTATCCCCTGTATATTATCAGACCGTAATGTGATGAAATTGGAGATCAATAGCAAAAGAAACTTCAAGAATTTCATAAACACATGGAAATAGAACAACACACTTCTGAATAACCATTGGGTCACAGAGGAAATAAAAGAAATCAGACAGTTCTTATAATTAAATGACAATGCCAGTACAACATATCACAATCTATGGAACACAATAAAAGCAGTCTTACGAGGGAAATTCATAGCAGGGAATACTCATATCAGGAAAACAGACAAGCCCAAGTAAACAACCTGATGCTGAACCTCAAGCTTCCTAGAAAAAACAGGACAAACCCAAAGCACATGCAAGGGAGGAAATTATAAAGATCGGAGCATAAATCAATGCAATGGAAACTAAGAGAATGATACAAAAATCCATGAAGCCTAGAGTTGGTTCTTTGAAGGAGTAAATGAAATTAAGAAACCATTAGCCAACCTTATCAAAAAAAGGAAAGAAAAGGCCCAAATCCATGCAATTAGAAATGAAAAGGATGAAATTACAATGGACCCAGTAGAAATTTAGATAATCAATATGTACTACGAGAACCTATACGTCAATAAGATGGAAAACAGAAGAAATGGACAGATTCCTAGACACATAGGAATTGCCAAAGGTGAATGAGGAAGACCTAAAAATTGTAAACAATGCACTATCGATCAATGAAATTGGAAACCTAATTAAAGCCTTACCAAGTAAGAAAAGCCCGGGGCCTGATGGCTTCACTCCTGAATTCTACAAGACATTTAGAGAGGAACTATTGCCACTACCGTTTAAACTCTTCAGTGAAATTGAAAGGGAAGCAATACTCCCAAATTCATTCCTGGAAGTAAACATCACCTTGATCCCCAAAGCAGAGAAAGACCCAACCAAAAAAGAAAACTATACGCCAATCTCACTAATGAACATAGATGCAAAAATCCTTAAGAAGATACTGGCAAATAGAATGCAGTAGATCATCAAAAAGATCATATACCCTGACCAAGTGGGATCCATCCCAGGGATGCAGGGATGGTTCAACATACACAAATCAATAAACGTAATACACTATATCAATAGAGCCAAGGACAAAAACCATATGATCATCTCAATAGATGCAGAAAAAACATTTGACAAAATGCATGCATTTATGATAAAAAACCATACAGAAAATTGGAACAGATGGTCTCTACCTCAATCTGATAAAAGCCATCTGTGAAAAACTAACAGCCAATATAATAATAAATGGTCAAAAACTGAAATCAGGAATAAGACAAGGATGTCAACTATCACCACTCCTGTTCAATATAGTTCTGGAAACATTAGGCACAGCAATTAGATAAGAGAAAGAAATAAAAGGAATAAGGATAGGCAATGAAGAAGTCAAATTGTCATTATTTGCAGATGACATGATACCTTATATAGAAGACCCCAAGAACTCCACCAAAAGTATTCTAGACTTAATAACTAAATTCAGTAAAGTAGCTGGATACAATATCAGCACACAAAAATCAATAGCTTTTCTGTACACAAACAATAGACTCACTGAGAGAGAAATAGGGCAAACAATTCCTTTCACATTATCATCCAAGAAACTGAAATATCTAGGAATCAACCTAACAAAGAAATCAAAGACCTCTTCTCTGAAAACTATAGCACTCTGAAAACAGAGATTGAAGATATCAGAAAATGGAAAGACATCCCTTGCTCCTGGGTAGGAAGGATCAACATAGTGAAAATGGCCATACTCCCAAAACTGCTATATAGATTCAATGCAATCCCAATTGAAATCCCAGCAGCACACTTCACAGACCTTGAGAATATAATCCAAAAATTCATTTCGAACAAGAAGAGACCTAGGATTGCAAAAGCAATTCTAGGCAACAGAGACATGGCAGAGGATATCACAACCCCCAACTTGAAACTATGCTACAAAGCTACTGTGATAAAACAGCATGGTACTGGCAAAGAAACAGACCTGAGGACCAGTGGAACAGATTAGAAGATGGAGACACAACTCCAGACACACTCAGCCACCTCATTCTCAACAAAGGAGCCAAACACCCTCACCAGAGAAAAGATAGCCTCTTTAATAAATGATGCTGGAAATATTGGATTTCAACTTGCCAAAGATTAAAACTAGACCTGTATCTCTCACCATGCACTAAACTAAAATCAAAATGGATTAAAGATCTAAATATTAAAACAGAAACACTGAAATGGCTGGAACAGAGGTTGGGTAGAAGTCTTGAAGACATGGGTGTAGGAAAAGATTTTATGAACAAAATCTTATTTGCCTATAAACTAGCACAAACAATAAGTGGGATCTCTTCTTATTAAAAAGCTTCTGCACAGCCAGAGAAGCCAACAACAGTGTGAAGAGACAACCCACAGTGTGAGAAAAAATTTTCACCTGCTGTCCCTCAGACAAAGGTCTACTATCTAGAATCTATAAAGAACTTAAAAAAATCAGACCACCCAAATTTAAAATCTAAGCCAAAAATGGACATTTGAAATGAACAGACTTTTCTCAGACAAAGAAGTGGAAATAGCACATACATGAAAAAATGTTCAACATCACTGATCATTCAAGAGATGCAAATGAAAACAATGCTGAGGTTCCACCTCACCCCAGGCAGAATGGCTGCTATCATGAAATTAACCAATAACAAATGCTGGCATGCCTACAGGGAAAGAGGAACACTGTTCCACTGCTGGTGGGAGTGTAGACTGGTACAACCACTGTGGAAATCAGTATGGACATACCTCAAAGAACTAGGACTGGAAGTCCCATTTGACCCAGCTATTCCCCTGCTGGATATCTTCCCCAAAGATTTAAAAGAATCCTACCACAGTGATATATGTGTACCCGTGTTCATAGCAGCACAATTTGTAACAGCTAAAATTTGGAAGCAGCCCAAATGCCCATTGACTGGAGACTGGCTAAAGAAAATCTGCGGGTTTTTAATAAAATGGAGTACTACTTATCCATAAAAAATGAGAAATTAGAGACATTTATAGCTAAATGGATGCACATTGAGGTGATATTCTTAAGTGAAATAAATAGGCCACATGTGTAAATACCGAGTAGTTTCTTCAGTGTGAGAAACTGAAAGTGTAAATAAGGCCTGAAAGGTATAATAGATAATGTGAAATAGGAAGAAAAGGGGCCAAGGGGAAGGGGAAGTGGAGGGGTAGGGTAAAGGAAAGAAGGGAATGGAATTAATGTGAAAAAATGGAAACAAAATTTTTGTAAATGAGGGATGTAGGCATTGAAGAGAGGGCAGGTGAATGGAGAAAAAATAAGAACCAAGATAGTTTATGTGAAGGTGCAAATTTCCAGTGATGAATGTCATATTGTAAACCTAAAATGTACCCAGAAAATTAATTTAAAAACTGCTCGTGGCCAGGCAAGGTGGCATATGCCTGTGATCTCAGCACTCAGGAGGCTGAGGCAGGAGGATCACCTTGAGTTTTAGACCAGCCTGGTGTACATAGTAAGTTCAGGACCAGCCTGAACTACAGAGAGAGATCCTGCCTCAAAAATATATATATATAAAAACTGCTCGTGAGATGTGGGGAAAAAGGAACTCCTCCTACATTGTTGGCAGGAATGTAAACTAGTATAAACACTGTGGATATCTGTGTGGAGATTCCTCAACTAAAACCAGAAATTCCATTTGATCCAGCCATCCCTCTTCTAGCTACCTTCCCCAAAGTGTTAAAATCATTATATAACAGTGACACATGCATTAAAATGTGGTATTTGTACACAATAGAATACAACACTGCTATGAAGATAAACTTTAGCCATTGGTAAGTAAATGGATTCAACCTGAGAATATAATAAGTGATATAAGATACACAAGCTCAAATATCACATCTTTTCTCTTATAAGAGGAAAAAATTTATATATATAAATTATATATTTATAGTTTATATATATATATATATATATATATATATATATATATATATGCCTAAACCATATAAGGTGGGCCTGGAACTGTGGTTCAGGACTCTGTACTCACTTTGGCCCTGTGTACCCCGAGCAGAGTTGGAAATGCGATGTCCATCTCATTTATATACAAGCAGTCATAGAATGAAGCCATCAAAAATTTCCACCTTCCAGTGGTAGCCTGGAGTGTTTCAGTTTCACTGCACTCTGGGCGCTAGTCAAGGAACACTGAGTGTGATCGGCCCTCTTTAGAGATCACTCCTTAGGTCTCTAAAATGGGGCCCCTCAACTTTACTGTGATTCAGATGTCTGCCAAATGCTGTTTGGTCCTCTCCATGTGTGCCCTACTCAGGCAGCTAGCCTGGGAGCCCTGGCCAGTTGTATGGAGAGACCTCCCTCACAACAGGAAATATTCTGTCCATGTATATACATATGTGTGTGTGTGTGTTTGTGTGTGTGTGTGTATATATATATATATGTATGTATGTATATATAAAAGTAGAATTCCACATACTTCCCCAAATTATATGTTGTGGTGTTTTAAAAATATTTCTATATGGGCCAGGGATTTAGCTCAGTGGCTTTGGTGCCTGCTGCGCAAGCACAAGGACCCAAGTTTGATCCCCAGTACCAAAAAAAAAAAAATTTTTCTATAAATGTTAACTTGTTCATTTATACTAACAGCTTAATTTTGTTCATTGTAAAGAAAGTTTGTTATCTTTTTTTTAAGAATCTCTGGTTTATTTTTTGCAGTACTTTGAAGATGAGAATAACTTGTTAATTCTCATTTGATTATAAAAATTTGTTTTTTCATACAATAAAAATATAACATCACTGGATGTATGTGTCATACTTAATAAAAATGTACTTCAACAAAAAATAAATGAAATCAATTTGTATATATGAGAGAGAAAACTAAAACACCATCATTGTAAAAGATACACAGTAGCCATAACTACTACTATAATGTAATCCCACCGGAGCATAATAGTATTGGAAAACACCACCAGAGCTTCTCACACCCACCAAAGTTCTCCCTCACCTAACCACTGCTCTGCTTGTGTAACCTCACCATTTCCCCTCCAATTAGAAAAAGCTCTGTAGAAGCAAAAAAATATAAAATTAAAGGAAAGCTCTTATTTGGGGCTCTCAGGGGCAACAAAAGTCCCTTTCTGAGCTGCTGGCAATAAAAGCTGCTTTTTGCTCCTACTCTGCCTGGGTGGTCTGTCCAGGCATCCCCTGTTTTCACACTTCATTTGGTGAGCCAGCCAGACCTTGGGATCCAACACAGTCACTCATGGCTGATTGCCTCCTCCATGGGCAGAGCAGGGGAGCTTACTCAGCTAAACAACAAGCTCCTGCTGAGTGCATGCCAAAAATATTTCCTGTCCTGTGGGAGGCCTCCACGTACAACTGGCCAAGGCCCCCCAGCTAGTCTGGAACCCAAGACTCAAAGACAGCTGTGAGATTTTTTTGCAAGCGGCAGGTTTTTGCAGGATATGGATCCCCAAATACATCATCCTCTCTAAATCCCTCTATAAAGCTACAAAGGAGGGAGAGAAAGACCCCCTAATCTGGAAAAAAGAGCAGCAAACCACTTTTAAGGCTCTAAAGGAGGGACTCCAAGAAGCACCAGCATTAGGCCTCCTGATCCAAGTAAGCATTTCACTCTATGTGACTGAGAGGAAAAAGTAATTGGGTTGCTTGTCCAAACCCTTGGTTCCTAGGAGTGCCTAAGGGTTCTGGTCACTATCGCTGTCCTGGCCAAAGAATCTGATAAACTGACTCTAGGCCAAGACCTTCTGGTGCAAGTCCCACACACTTTGATTACCCTTATGAATGCTAAATGTCACCACTGGCTCACCAACTCACACCTAACCCAATCCAGAGTCTGCTCTGCAAGAACCCTCAAATCTCAACCTAAACCCAGCCACCCTCCTTACCCAGACTGATGGGCACCAACGTGACTGTGAAGAGGCCATAGAACAGGTCTATTCCAGTCAGCCAGATCTGCATGGCCAATGTCTCCAACAACCAAACTTGGAGTTCTTTATAGATGGAAGTGGCCATTTAGATGATATAAAGAGCTGGCTATGTGGTTATGACTTTAGAAAAAGTGGTAAAATCCCAACCATTGCCTCAAGGGACCTCAGCACAGAGAGCTGAGTTGATAGCCCTAACTTATGCACTACAGTTCTTAAACTTGCATGTACATGGGGCCCTCTATAAAGAAAGGGAGCTCCTCACTGCAGGAGGGAAAGAGATCAAGTACTCCCAAAATATACTTCAGCTGTTAAAAGTAGTCTGGAGCTCCAAAAGTATCACTGTTATCCACAATAAAGGATACCAGAAGGGGCAATCCAAAGAGTAATTAGGCAACAAGGCAGATCAAGAGGCCAAGGCCACAAGTTTACACCTGGACACCGTGCTTCTTCCCTTGGTACCTTGGAAGGAAAATGAAAGACAAGTATACACAACAGAGGAGATTCAATGAGTGTCCCAAGAAGGGGAGACCAAGAGAGAAGACCAGTGATACTGATTCCCAGATGACCCAATTGTGGTACTATACCACTTGGAGCCTTGACTAGTACAAGATACATATGAGACACCCACCTAGGAAGAAAACATTAGAGGCACTTCTCAGCCATTACTTTTACATCCATCAGTTGACAGCTCTGACTAAACAAATTGTCTAGTGGTGCACACAATCCTAAAACAACACCAGGTGCCCTGGTAGGGGTCCAAAAGATAGGAGTGGTGCCTTTAAAGACATCCAGGACAACTTCACAACACAAAGGATTTCATTACCTCTTAGTTATGGTCTACACTTACTCCAAATGGGTAGAGGCTTTCCCTAGTCAGACAGAAAGCCCAAGAAGTGACATGGAGATTGCTACAAGAAATCATTCCCTGCTGTGGGCTTCCCTTATGCATAGGATCAGACAATGGTACTACTTTGTGGCAGCAGTGGTACAAAGAGTGGCAAAAGCCTTGGTGATCAATTAGAATTTGCATGCAGCCTATCAGCCCCAGAGCTCCAAAAAAGTAAAACAAATAGAACCCTAAAAACGGCCTAAGAAAACTTTTGGGCTTTTGATGTTCAGGCCCTACCCATCGTACTCCTCCAGGTATGATGCACCCCCAAAAAATGTACTGAGTATTCTACTTATAAAATTTTCTTCGCCCAGCCCCCTCCCTTCCTCAAGGGCCTGGCACATTCCCATTAGAGCCCTAGGAGAAGCTTCTTTGACAAGACATTAATAAAATTAGAAGAAATCTCAAAGAAAGTAACTTCCTGGGCATTAAAACAAACCCCTGTTGGCATTTTTAGTCCTTTCCATTCTAGAAGTCCCTTTTTTCCTAGAGATTCAGTATGGATGAGAGACTGGCAACAAGACAGCCTTAAGCCCAAAGGGAAAGGTCCATTAAAAATCATTTCAACTCCCTCCACAGCAGCAGCCTGAGTCACAGTCCTTATGTGGACTCACCATAGTTGGGTAAAAAAATCCAGGACTCTAGAGTGGAGGTATTCCAGAGACCCTCATTGTGACAGCAAGATCATTTTGACCTGAAGGGGAACTACAGTGGTGCCGACAGAGGACATCAGCCTTAGTATAGTCACTTCAGGGGCTGACCAGTTTATGCACAGGAGAAGCCTGAAAACACCACTGATGGCAGGACTGCATACTTTTGTGACTGTCTTCCCCTGCTCTTAACTGCATAAGGATCTGTCTCTCTGCTTTTTGTCACAGCCGTCTGGAAATATGGCGAGAGGTGCCTGCTGGTCCTCACCTTCCTCCTGTGGATAGGATATTTTACTGATACGTGTTGCTTTTACTAGGGGCCCTCATCTCCTCCACTCCAGGAGTGACATGAATGGGGATACTCCCACAGGGGCAACTAATAACTATGACCCCTGTTTGCATGTCACTAGGAAGGGAACCCCCACAACTTGATTGTACATAAGATCTACAACCCTAAGCATCACACCTCTGCTACAACCCAGAGACAGGAACCACTTGAGAGTTTGAGCTCATTTCTGTGGGGGTTCCTAGGGAGACTTTTATAGTCATGCCTTCAGTGAGAAACAAGCTAGGGCCCTTGATAAACCACGAGATCAAAACCCAAAGGGCTGGTGAGACCTTATATTTTGATGCTTGCACGGCCATTAATTCCACTGTCACACAGAAAGACATCTATTATGTAGCATGTAGGGGGCCTAGGATGAGAGGGAGAATACAGCAAAAATCATAAATACATGTGCCCCTTCATAAGAGTTATAACAATACATATAGATGATGGTGGAAAAACTTCAGTTGCCCTTTCAGGTTTTGTGTGAGATGGGCTAACTGGCAAAAAATAGCAAGCTCCAACTTCTTATAAACTTAGGACATATAATCCTGTCATTCTAAATATCTTAAACCCCCCAGGACCCAGCATGGGAAGAAGGAAAAATCTTTGAGCTTCAAATACATAGAAGCGGCAAAGACACAAGAACATTGCTCTTTATCAGAAAGCTTACCTATTCCCTAGCCTTTTCTTACCTATTCCCCAGCTTCCAGGTCTCATTCCTTTCAAGAAGAAATAACTGATCCCTGCCACAAATCCCCTTGCTAACATGAAACTTCATGGCTTTAGCAAAAAATATAGCACACTCGCTAAATGTCACTTCGTGCTACACATGCAGGAGAACTCTGATGGGAGACCAGTGGCCATGCGAGGCCGGGAATGGGACCCTACAGAAAATAAGATCCTAAAATTTAGGGGGAAAAAGAACAGTATAAAATCCTTCTTACAGGAAAGCAACCCATAGATCCTAAAGACCAGTATCATTGGGAGGTGATGACTTACTCAGAAGGAAAAGGGTTCTAACAAGTAAGAGAGCTAATTTGCTTAAGACAGAGATTCTATAATGAGGCTAAAAAGAGCACAAAACGGTGGGGAAATGAGACTGAGGTCAACCCCTTAGCCCAACTCCCTAATCTGAGCTCTGGGTGGAAAAACATAACTGCATCCATCCACTGGTCTCCTCCTAAAGGGCTATGTTAGATATGCAGGAACGGGGCGATGCCCAACTTCCATCCAACTGGGCAGGGAGCTGTATCTTGGAAACTGTTAAGCCCTCTTTCTTCCTCCTACCCCTGTGCCAAGGAAGGCTGCTAGAATATCCTTAATACACTTCCTCTCGTGAAGAGAGAGACATAGCCATAGGCAACTAGAAGGATGATGAGTTGCCCCCAGAGAGAATAATCCAATACTGTGGGCCGGCCACCTGGGCCGAAGATAAAATGTGGGGATATAAAACTCCCATTTATATGCTAAATAGAATAATTCAGCTGTAGGCTGTGCTAGAAATCATAACCAATGAAACTGCATGGGGACTCAACCTCCTAGCTAAACAACAGACAAAAATCCAAAATGCAATATATCAAAATAGACTGCCCTTAGATTCCTTGCTAGCTAAAAAAGGGAGAGTTTGTGAAAAGTTCAGTTTAACTGATTATTGCATCCAGATAGATGATCAGGGGCAAATAATAGATCACCAAAAAGAATGCAAGAGTTAGCCCATATACCAGTCCAGACCTGAAAGAAATAGAATGCCAGAAAAATATTTAGAGGATAGTTCTCAGCTCTAAGAAGTTTTAAGACAATGATAGGAAGATTCATCACTATTCTAGGAGTTTGCTTGCTTATCCCTTGTCTGTTACCATAGTGATCCAAGCCCTAAACACCATGATAGAGACCACCATAGACCAGAGAATAACTTCTAGGGTCTTAAAGGCTAAGAAATTTGTCTATAAAAGATTATACACAGATAAATTTTGATGATAAAAATCTATATGGAAAGTGAGGCTCTTCAAACAGAGCCTCAAAGGGGGGAATGAGAGCAAAAACTCCTCTGTTGTAAAAGATACACAGTAGTCATATCCACAGCTATAATGTAATCAATCTCACTAGAGCATAATGTCTTAGAAAGCCTCACCAGAACTTCCTGCTTCCACCAAAGTTCCCCCTCCCCTAACCACTGCTCTGCTGTGTAACCCCGCCTACTATTTCCCTTCCAGTTAGAAAAAGCCCCATAAAAGCAAAAAGACATAAAAGTAAAACAAAGCTTTGTTCAGGGCTCTCTAGGCAACAGAAGTCCCTTGCTGAGCCACTGGCAATAAAATCTGCTTTTTGCTCCTACTCCATGTCCAGGCTGTCTGTCTGGGTATCCCGCATTTTCATGCTTCATATATATAAAAATATTTTCAAAACAATGGAATTGCTAATTTGGAGAATTATTTGAACTTCTCCCTACTTCTAATTTAACTGTCTTCTATGCTGCTCTTTATTTTTATATATTTTGAGTTTCTCATATAAAAGAAACCATGCAGTATCTAAGTTTGTATGTATTTCACTTAACATTATATTCTCAAGGTCCATCCATTTACCTATGAAAACCTCAAATTTATCTTTCTTTATGGAACAGTAGTACTCCATTGAGTATGACTACTACATTTTCCTTAACCGTACTTCTATTGATGGACATAAAAGGTTTTTCTAAAATTTAGCTATTATGAATTGTGCTGTTATAAACATGAGTATGCATATATCCCTATAGTATGGTGGTTTTAAACTCTTTGGGGATGACACATAGAAGGGGGATGGCTGGATCAAATGAAATTTCCAGTTTTATATTTTTGAGAAATCACACAGATTTCCATAGTGGTTGTACTAATTTATATTCCTACCAGCAATGTAGTAGAGTTCTTTTTTTTCTCCACATTCTCACTAGCATTTGTTACTAGACTTTTTAATGATAGCCATTCTTTTTGGAATAAGATGGTATCTCAATGTAGTTTTAATTTGATTTTAACAGCCACTGATGTTGAACATTTTTCCATGTATTTATTGGTAATTTGTACTTCTGAGAAATGTCTATTCATTTGGGTTTCCCATTTTTTTATTGTATCTTTTCTTTAGGGGAGTCTAATTTTTTGTGTTCTTTATTCTCGATGTTCTCTGTCCAAGGAGTAGTTGGCAAAAATTTTTTCCCATTAGGTCGTCACTTCATTCTGTTAGTTGTTTCCTTCACTGTGTAGAAGCTTTATAATTTGAGATGATCCCATTTTTTGATTCTCAGTATTACTTTTTTTGCCATTGGTGTTCTGTTCAAAAAGTCCTTGCTTATACCTAGGTCTTTAAGAGTTGTACCTATTTTATCTTAGAGCAGATTGTTTCATGTTTTATGTTTAGGTCTTTGATCCATTTTTGTGTATGGTAAAAGGAATATAGCCAGTTTCATTCTTATGCACATCCCATTTAACCAGCATAATTTATTGAAGAGACTATACTTTATACACTCTATGTTCTTGGTGCCTTTGTCAAAATAAATGTTTTGTGTGTACATGGATTAATTTCTATGTACTATGTTCTGTACTACTGCTCCATGAGTCAGTTTTTATGCCACTATCATGCTTTTTTGGACAAAATGGCTTTGAACTATATTTTTATTTCAGGCATTGTGAGGCCTCCAGCTTTCTTGCCTGGAATCATTTTGGTTTTATGCATCTTTTGTGGTTCCACAAGAATTGTAGGATTTTTTTCTTAAAAAAGTCATTGATATTTTATTAGGAATTGTGTTGAATCAACAGATCACATTGGGCTAGATGGTTATTTTAACAATAATTTTTCTAATCCATGATTATAGGATAACTTTCCATTTTTCTGTCCTCCATAATTTCTTTCATCAGTTTTTTGTTTTGTTTTTTTGGTTCCGGGGATCGAACTTGGGTCTTTGTGCTTACATAGGAGGCAGCAAAACCACAGAGCTAAATCCCTGGCCCCTCAGTGTTTTTTTTTTCCATACCAAGGATTGAACTCAGGACCTTGAGCTTGCAAGGGAGATGCTGGCACCACTGAGCTAAATCCCCAGCCTTCATCACTTTTTTATAATTATCATTTACGTATCTTTGACTTTATTCATTAAATTATTCCTAAATATTGTTTTATTTGTTGTAGATGGAATTTTGATTCCTTTTTCAGCACATTCATTACTTGTGTGTAAAAATCTCCTGCTTTTTCTATGTTGGCTTTAGTAACCTACAGTTTCCTGAATTTATTAGTTTTAAGATGAGAGTGTATTTTTTCTACTAATAAAATCATGTCATCTGCAAACGTGGATTATTTAATTTCTTCCTTCCCAATCTAAATGCCCTATTTCTTTTTATAAGACTTCTAATACTGTATTAAATAAGAGTGATGAAAGTTGACATTCTTATCTTACTATTAAAGGAAACAATTTCAGCTTTGCCCAGGTTACTATGATACAGGCTGTAGGTTTCTGATCTATAGTCTTCATTATTTTGAGGTGTGTCCCCTGTATATCTAATTTGTTGCAGTTTTTTCATGAAGGAATGTTGAATCTTATATTATTTTTCTGCATCTATTGAGATCATCATATGCTTTTATTATTTTCATGTGTTGTATCATGTTTATGATTTACACGTTGAACTACCCTTGCATTTCTGTGATGAAGACAACTTGATGATGCATGATTTTCTAATGTGATGTTGAATTTCATTTTCTAGGTTTTGTTTTGTTTTGTTTTGTTTTTTGAGACAGGGTCTCACTACATAATCCAGGCTGGGCATGAATTTACTATGTAGCACAGGCTATCCACAAACTCATAGCAATGTGGTGCACATGGACCAGAGCTGCCTGGGTGCCTGCAGGTCCCACTGAGGACCCTGCCCAGATTCCAGTAGCTTGGGACCACAGGCAACAGACAAAGGCCTGCCAGGAAAAGAGCTACTCAGGCACACAAGCAACAGCCAGAGGCCTGCCCAGCTACCATTGGTAAGTGCATGCAGACCCCAGCCAGAGCCATGCTCAGACACCAGCAACTTGGGCACACAGCCCCCAGCCAAAGATCCTCCAAAATAACAGCTATACAGGGGGGCAGGCCCCAGCCAGAGGCACATCCGCCTACCATCCCAAGTTTGCACATGCCACAGCCAGAACCCTGTCAGGACAACAGGGCAGCACAGGGATCCAGAAGGGCACCATTATGAACCCAGGAATTGGCACAGTGGTGAGGAGCAGAAAAAAGGCCTCTCAGTGTCTTGCTGAGAATTGAAGACCACAGGGTGAGCAAAAATACACCTCAACAAAGGCAAAACAGGGTACATCTGTTGAAATGAGAAGACACATAAACAAGTCTCAAAACCAGACTTACAGATCACCTAAGGCAACCACAAAGGGCAAGGAGATAGAACAGTCTGATACTCACACACCTGGACTCCCTGAACTGGCAACAAAAGAGGAACTGAAAAGCATGAAATCAGAAGTAATTTCTCAGATAACAATAGAGATTGTGTCCATAGTACAAGACATGATTAATAACTCTAGAATAGATACAGATAAAAAAAATAGAGGAGCAGAGGAACATGATGGAATACCAACATAGGAAACAAACCAAAGCCATAACACAGATTCAAACAGATACCCAAGACATTAAAAAGTCCACTGATAGTTGACTCAGAAGAATGAGCCAATGTGAGAACACAATATCAGATGTAGAAGACAGGATTGCAATTAGTGACCAGGAAAATAAAAATTCTTAAAAATAGTACGGGACTGTGAGAAATCAACCCAGCAGCTGCTAGATGATGCAAAGAAGAATAATACAAAACTGATCAGAATAAATGAAGAAACAAGAGACAGTGGAAATGATACAAAAACAACTATTCACAGAAATAATGGCACAAAGCTCCCCAAGCTGGGGAAAAGAACTTGGCATACAGATAAGTGAGATATATACAACTCCAACTAGCTGTGATGAAAAAAATAATAGTTAAGATTCCAGAAACCCAACAGAAGATAAAAATTCTATAAGCAATTAAAAAAAAAAAAGAAACAAATCACATACAAAGGAAGGCCCATCAGAATCACAGCAGACTTCTCAGCACAAAGCCTTATGGCAAGAAGAGCCTGGAGTGAAGTATTTCAAGCCCTAAAACAAAACAACCTACAAACCAGATTGATGTACCCTGCAAAACTGTCTTTCAAAATTGATGGAGAAATAATATACTCTCATGACAAAGAGCACCTGAGGAACTTCATAAATACTAAACCAGCACTTCAAATAATTTCAAACAATATTCTAGGAAAAGACAACAAGGATCACAATGCCAAGAAGCCCAGCACAATGAATCCATTGGGCATGACAAGAAATTAAATGCAAAGGGGGAGAATCCAACAAAAAGAAAAGATCATGACAAGTATAAGTCAATACATATCACTTATAACTATTAATGTCAATGGCCTCAACCTACCAATCAAAAGAAATATACTGGCAGAATGGGTCAAGAAGCAAGATCCAACAATATGCTGCCTATAAGAAACACAACTCAAAGAGAAACTCATAGACTGAAAGTTAAAGGGTGGAAAAAGTATTCAACGCGACAGGAACCTCAAAAAAGCAGGAGTAGCTATCCTCTTTGCAGATCAAGTGGATTTCACACCAACTCTGATTAAAAGAGACAAAGAAGGACACTACATCCTTGTAAATGAAACAATCCAAGAGGAAGAGATGACAGTCATAAATATATATGCACCAAATACTAGTGTGCCAAACTACATAAAACAAATACTAACAGACATGAAAAATAAAATAAGCACAAATACAGTAGTAGTGGGGGACCTCAATACCCCACTGTCACAAAGAGATAGATCAACTAGACAAAAATTAAACAATGAAATATTAGAACCAATCAAACTCTTGAACTTAACAGTCCATTTGGACTTAACAGATGTTTACAGAGTGTTCGACCCCACAAAAACAGAATACACATTCTTTTCAGCTGCATATGGGTCATCCTCCAAAATAGACCACATACTTGCTCATAGAACATGTTTAAGTAAGTGCAAAAAATACATGAAGTTATCCCTTCTATATTATCAGATCATAGTGTGATGAATGTGGAGACCAATAGCAAAAGAAACCACAAGAATTTCATAAATACATGGAAACTGAACAAAACACTTTTGAAGAACCAGTGGGCTGAAGAGGAAATTAAAGAAATCAGACAGTTTCTACAATAAAATGACAATACTGATGCAACATCAGAATATATTAGACACAGTGAAAGAAGTTTTATGAGGGCAGTTCATAGCAGTGAATACTCATATTAGGAAAACAGAGTGAGGTCAAATAAACCACTTGATGCTGAACCTCAAGCTTCTAGAAAAAGAGCAGGACAAACCCAAAGCTCATACAAAGGAAGAAATTGTAAAGATAAGAGCAGAAATTAGTGTAATGGAGACTAAGAGAATGATACAGTAAAATCAAATGAAGCAAAGAGTTGGTTCTTCGAAAGAATAAACAAAATTGACAAAGCCTTAGCCAACCTTATCAAAAAAAGGAAAGAAAAGGCCCAAATCTATGCAAATAGAAATGAAAAGGGTGAAATTAGAAAGGACCCAGCAGATTCCAGGGGATCATCAATAATTACTTTGAGAAGCTATATGCCAATAAGATGGAAAACACAGACAAAATGGACAGATTCCTAGGTACATAAGAATTACCATAGTTGAAAGAAGTCCTAAAAATTCTAAACAATCCAATGTCAATCAATGAACTTAAAAACATAATTTAAAACTTACCAACTAAGAAAACCCAGGTCCTGATGGCTTCATTGCCAAATTCTACAAGACATTTAGAGAGGAACTACTGCCACTACTGTTTAAACTCGTCAATGAAATTGAAAGGGAAGCAATACTCCCAAATTCATTCCTGGAAGCAAGCATCACCTTGATCCCCAAAGCAGAGAAAGACCCAACTGAAAAAGAGAACTATAGGCCAATCTCACTAATGAACATAGATGCAAAAATCCTTAAGAAGATACTGGCAAATAGAATGCAGTAGATCATCAAGAAGATCATATACCCTGACCAAGTGGGATTCATCCCAGGGATGCAGGGATGGTTCAACATAAACAAATCAATAAATGTAATACACTATATCAATAGAGCCAAAGACAAAAACCATATGATCATCTCAATAGATGCAGAAAAAGCATTTGACAAAATCCAACATGCATTTATGATAAAAATCATACAGAAAATTGGAACAGACGGTCTCTACCTCAATCTGATAAAAGCCATCTGTGAAAAACTAACAGCCAATATCATAATAAATGGCCAAAAACTGAAATCAGGAATAAGACAAGGATGTCAACTATCACCACTCCTGTTCAATATAGTTTTGGAAACATTAGGCACAGCAATTAGATAAGAGAAAGAAAGAAATGGAATAAAGATAGGAAATGAAGAAGTCAAATTGTCATTATTTGCAAATGACATGATACTCTGTATAGAAGACCCCAAGAACTCCACCAAAAGTCTTCTAGACTTAATAACCAAAGTCAGTAAAGTAGCTGGAGACAAGGTCAACACAGAAAAATCAATAGCTTGTCTCTACATGAACAGTAGACTCACTGAGAGAGAAATAGGGCAAACAAGTCCTTTCACATTATCATCCAAGAAACTGAAATACCTAGGAATCAACCTAACAAAAGAAATCAAAGACCTCTTCTTCTCTGAAAACTACAGCACTCCGAAAAGAGAGATTGGAGATGATGTCAGAAAATGGAAAGACATCCCTTGCTCCTGGGTGGGAAGGATCAACATAGTGAAAATGGCCATAGTTCCAAAACTGCTGTATAAATTCATTGCAATCCCAATTGAAATCCCAGCAGCACACTCAAGGACCTTGAGAATACAATCCAAAAATTCTTTTGGAACAAGAAGACACATAGAATAGTAAAACCAATTCTAGGTAATAGAGATATGGCAGGGGATATCACAACCCCCAACTTGAAACTATACTACAAAGCTACTGTGATAAAAACAGCATGGTACTGGCAAAGAAACAGACTTGAAGACCAGTGGAACAGATTAGAAGTTGGAAAAACAACTCCAGACACACTCAGCCACCTCATCTTCAACAAAGGAGCCAAACACTCTCACTGGAGGAAAGATGGCCTCTTTAATAAATGCTGCTGGCAAAATTGGGTTTCAACTTGCCTGAGATTAAAACTATACCTATATCTCTTACCATGCACTAAACTAAAATTGAAATGAATTAAAGATCTAAATATTAAAACAGAAATACTAAACCAGCTGAAAGAGAGCTTAGGTAGAACTCTTGAAACATTGGTGTAGGAAAAGATTTCATGAATAAAACCTCAGTTGCACGTCAACTAACACAAAGAATCAAGTGGGAACTCTGCTTGTTAAAAAGCTTCTACACAACAATGGAAACCACCAACAGCATGAAATGACATCCCACAATGTGGGAAAAAAATTTTTACCAGCTCTTCCTGAGACAAAGGTCTACTATCTAGAATATATAAAGAACTTTAAAAAATCAGACCTCCCAAATTTAAAGACCCAATCCAAAAAACGAGCATCTGAAATTAACAGACATTTCACAACCAGAGAAGTAGAAATAGCAAATAAACATAACAAAAAATTGCATCATTCTAGAGATGCAAATGAAAACAATGCTGAGATTACACCTCACCCCAGAAAGAATGACTGCTATTAAGAAATCAACCAATAACAAATGCTGGCGGGGCTATGAAGAAAGAGGAACTCTGCTCCACTGCATGTGGGAGTGTTGACTGGTGCAACCACTGTGGAAATCAGTATGGAAATACCTCAAAGAACTAGGACTGGAAGTCCCATTTGACCCAGCTGCTCCCCTGCTGGATATCTTCCCCAAAGAATTTAAAGAATCATACCACAGCAATATACGCACACCCATATTTAAGGGGCACTGTTTGTAATAGCTAAAACTTGGGAACAGCTCAATTTGCACATCAACTGGTGACTGGATAAAAAGGATGTGTTTTTTTAATAAAATGGACTACTACTCAGCCAAAAAGAATGAGAAAGTAGAGACATTTATACTAAAGGGATGCACATCGAGGCCGTACTCTTAATTGAAATAAGTAGGACACACATGTAAATACTGAATAGTATCCCTGGTGTTAGAAATTGAAAGTGTAAATAAGGATCAAAAGGCATAATAAATAATGTGAAATAGGAAGAAAAAGGTCCAAAGGGGAAGTGTAAGTGGGAGGGGTTGGGGAAAGAAAAAAAGGGAATGGAATATGAAGAAGCAAATAATGGACACAAAGTCTTTGTAAATAAGTAGAGTGGAGGGGTTGAAAGGAGGGCAGGTGAAAGGGGAAAAAATAAGAACGAAGATATATTATGTAAAGGTTCAAATTTCCAATGATGAATGTCATTATATTATATACCTAAAATGTGCCAATAAAATTAATTTTTAAAAACACTCATGGCAATCTGAGTGCTGGAATTGGCGGTTTGCACCACCATACAATCTAGCTTCAGTTTGCGAGTATTTCCTGAGATTTTTTTTTACATATATGTTCATCAAGGATATTGGTCTATGAATTTCTTTTTGTTGTTGTATTTCTGTTTAGTATTGGCATCAGGATAATGCTGCCCTATAACAAGAGTTTAGTACAGTTACTTCCATTTCAACATTTTGAGTAGTTTAAAAAGAATTAGAATTTGTTGTGTAAATGTTTTGTTGAATTCAGCAGTAAAATCATCAGCTCTTGCACTTTTTAATAGACAGACTTTTAATTACTGCTTCAATCTCATTATTCATTATTGGTGATTTAGATTTTCTGTTTTTTCTTGATTCAGCTTTGGTAGGTTGTATATATTCAGAAATGTATGTTTTTCTAGATTTTCCAGATTTTTAGCATATATTGTTCATAATAGTTTCATATGATCTTCTGTATTTGTGTCCCATTATTTGTAATGTCTTCTTCTTCATCTCTGATTTTATTTGCTTGGGTCATTTGTTTTCTTGGTTAGGCTAGCTAATGTCAATTTTATGTTTTCAAAAAACAAACTCTTTGATGTTATGGATATTTTTATTTCAATTTTATTTACACTGTGATCTTTCCTTCTGCTAATTTTGCTTTGGTTTGTTCTTGCTTTTCTAAGTCTTTGTGGTACACTGGTAAGTTCTTTGAGAGTGTTTTTTAATGTGTGCATTGATGTATTTGTTACTATAAATTTATCTCTGCTTTTGCTGTATCCCAGAGATTTCGATATGTTGTCCTGTCATTCTAAATTGTTTGAAGAAATTTTTTGATGTCCTTTTTAATTCCTTCAGTTAACCACATTTCACAGCACGTTTTTCAGTTTCCATGTATTTGTGTGTTTTATATTTGTTTGTTGTACTTTGTTCCTTTGTGATCTGAGAAGATACATGATGTAGTTTCACTGTTTTAAAATTATTTGAGGCCTTACTTGTGACCTAACATATCACCTGTCCTACAGAATGTTCCATGTACTGACAAAAATGTGTATTCTGCTGTTTGATGAAATATCCTGTAAATATCTGTTCAGTCCATTTGCACTGTAGTATCATTCAACACAGATGTTTCTTGTGGATTTCTGTCTGGGTAATCTTTCCAGTGTGGAAAGTATGGTGATGAAGTTCTCAAATATTTTTTCCTTTTTTAAAAATTTGATTTTTATTAGGACATGTTTGTAGTACTGGTACATGTACATAACACATTTCAATCCTGTTTTTTTTTCCCCTTCCCTTCACCCCTTTTATTTTGCCAGCATCAGATTTATTTTATAAAATCTTATAAAGCTGGGGCCGGGGATCTAGCTCACTGGTTCTGCCACCTGCCTCGCAAGTGGAAGGAACCAAGTTCGATCCCCAGTACCAAGAAAACAAGAAAGAAAGAAAAAAAAATCTTATAAAGTTAACTATCACATATACAAATTGAAGACCAGACTAATAGGCCAAAAAACGTATGGAACATGTAAGACAGTTGTACTAAGTCAAGGTACACTTTTAGATATGTTGTCTGTGATGGACTACAAGAACTGGTTTTTTTTCTTTTTTTTTGTACCAGGGATCAAACTTGGGTCCTTGCTCTTGCGAGGCAGGTGGCAGAACCACTGAGTTAAATCCCCAGCCCCCCAAAAAACTGTTTTTTTTCTTTCTGTTTTTTTTTTTCTGATTTCCTGTCTTTTATTGTTTTTCCCATAACAGAAACCATGCCATGTTTAGGCTTGTGTGCCTTCACTTAACATGATGGTCTCAGGGTGCATCCATTTTCCTACAAATAACTCATTTATCCTTCTTTATGGCAGAGTAGTATTCCACTATGTGTAAATTCTTCATTCATCTTTTGATACACACAGGCTATTTCTAAGATTTAGCTATTATGAATTGTGCAACTATAAACTCTGTGGTATGATCTCTTTACCTCTTCTGGGAAGATACTTAGAAGGGAAATACAGGGTCAACTGGAATTTCTATTTGTAGTTTTTGATTTCCATAGCGGTGTATTAGATTACACTCCCACCAACAATGAAGATGTGTTCCTTTCTCTCCATGCCCTCACCAATATTTGTTGTTAGTTTACTTTCTTGGTGGTAGCAATTTTTTCTGGAGTGAGATGGAATCTCAGTGTTGTTTTAATTTGCATTTCTCAAATGGACAGCAATGCTGACCATTTTTTTCATGTATTTATTGGCCATTTGTATGTCTTTATTTGAGAAGTGACTATTCATTTCAATTGTCCACTTTTTGAGTAGGTCTTTAAATTTGGGAGCCTAATTTTTTTATTTCTTTATATATCCTAGATATTAGTCCTTTGAGAAGTAGTTGGCAAAAACTTTTTCCCATTCTGTAGGGTTTCTCTTCAGTCTGTGGTTTCCTTTGTTATCCAGAAACTTTTTTTTTCCAGTACCGGGGATTAACTCAGGACCTTGTGTGTCCAAGGCAGGTGCAGTGCCACTGAGCTAAATCCCTGGCCCCAGAAACTTTTTAAATTAGATGTGATCCCATTTGTGATTCTTTGTATTACTTCTTGTGCAACCAGGGTTTTGTTCAGAAGTCTTACCTATTTTGTCTTTCAGCAGTTTGTTTTTGTTCGAATGTTTAGATCTTCAATCCATTTTTATTTTAGTTTAATGCATGGTGAGAGATATGGTTCTAAGTTCAATCTTCACCATATGGCTAGCCAGTTTTCTCAGAACCATTTGTTAAAGAAGCTATGTTTCCTCCAGCAAAGGAGATTCGGCCCCTTTGTCAAAGATAACATTGCTGAATGTGGCTGGAGTTGTTTCTTTATCTTCTATTCTGTTCCACTGATCCACAAGTCTGTTTTTTGCCAATACCATGCTTTTTATCATTGTAGCTTTGTAATGTAACTTGATGTCTGGGATCATTATGCTCTCTGCCTTGCCCTTGTTGCCCAGAATTGCTTTTGCTATTCTAGGTCTCTTCTGGTTCCATATGATTACTTTCTCCAGATCTGTAAGAAATGTTAATGGTATTTTTATTGGGACTGCATTAACCACTTAACAGTTTACCCTGAGCGTCACTCTGGGAGCGTATTTGTTTACGTACTGATTATCCTGTGCATTACTCGAGCAGGTGTCATTTCAACTAGTTGATTCTTAAATAAATTTAATAAAATTGTTTTTATATTTCCTGTTATTTCTTATAAAAATTAATGAAAACAGACAACTTTCGTTCATCCTGTATTTAAATAATTGGACTGGTAAGTGGTTAAATCTATATAACAATTTTAGAAGTGTGGTCATTTTGATTATATTGGTTCTGCCCATACAAGAACAGAGGACATAGCTTCATTTTCTGATGTCCTCTTCAATCTCCTTTTTCAGAGTACCATAGTTTTCATTGTAGAAGTCTTTCAATTCCTTAGTAGGTTAATTCCTAAATACTTCGTTTTTCTCGATGCTATTGTGATAGTTTCCTTTATTTCCTGCTCAGTGAGTTTGTTATTAGTGTACAAGAACACTATTGGTTTTTGAGTGTTGACTTTGTATCCTGCTACACTAATGAATTTGATTAGTTCCAGAAGTCCTTTGGTGGCATTTTGGGGCCCTTCTAGGTAGAGGATCATGTCATCTGCAAATAATGATAATTTAACTTCTTCCTTCCTAATCATATCCTTTATTTCTCTTGTGTAACTGTTTTAATGTTTCAAGAACTATAATGAACAGAAACAGTGATGGTGGACATCCTTGTCTAGTTCCTAATTTAAAGAGAAAGCTTTCAGCTTCTCTCCATTTAGTATGATGTTGACCATAGATGGCTTTTATCATATGGGAGAAATACCTTCTACTCCAATTTTCTTCAGGGTTTTTTTTTATCATAAATGGGCATTGGATTTTGTCCAGTGATTTTTCTGTATCTATTGAGATGATCATGATTCTTGTCCTTGCTTCTGTTTATGTGGTGTAGTACATTTATTGCTTTGTATGAGTTGAACCATCCCTGCATCCCTGGAATGACTCTTACTTTGTCATAATATATGATCTTTCTTATGATTTGCTGCATTCTGTTTACCAGTATCTTACTGAGGATTTTTGCATGTATATTCATTAAAGAGATTGGTCTGCGGTTCTCTTTTTTGGTTGGGTCCTTTTCTGGTTTCAGAGTCAGTGTAATGGTAGCTTCCAGGAAAGACTTAGGGAGTACTTCTTTATCTTTGATTTTATTAAGGAGTTTGAGGAATACTGATTTAGATCATCTCTGAAGTTCTTGTAGAATGTGGCAATGAATCTGTTGGGACCTGAGCTTTTCTTAGTTGGTGATTTTTCATTACTTCTTCAATTTCACTTACTGATATTGGCTTCTTCCGATTTATATCTTCTTGCTTCAGCTTTGGTAGTTCATGTGTATCTAGGAAGTTATGCATTTCTTCTGAATTTTCCATTTTATTACAGTACAGATTCTCAAAGTAGTTACCAATAATCTCTGAATTTTGGCAGAATCCATTGTGATTCAACTTTTTTCATTTTTATTTGCATGGATTTGGATCCTTTCTTTCCTCATTTTCTAAGACTGGCTAAGGATTTATTTTGTTTAATCTTTCAAAGAACCAACTCTTTGATTCATTGATTCTTTTTACTTTTACTCTTTATTTCATTGATATCTGCCCTGATCTCTATAATTTCCTTCCTCATAGTAGCTTTGGTTTTGGATTGTTCTTGTTTTTGTAGAACCTTGAGGTGCATCATTAGGTTATTTGAGCTCATTCTGTTTTTCTGATCTGGGAATTCCCCACTATAACCTTCCCTCTTAGGACTGTTTTCATTGTGTCCCATGGCAGAGACCTCTGTAGCTAGGATCCAGTACCCACCTGCCAAGTGTGCAACACAGGCCTGAGAAAATAAATACACTAAGAGATAGAACTAAGAGAGAGAAAGTGGGGATCCCAGAACAACCAATGCTGGTGCAACCGAAAAAGACTCCAGACAGTCCCAGGCACTGACTTTTATTGATAGTCAATTGAGGAAAAGGCAACATGTAGTTTATATGGAAATTAATGTAAACAAGGCTCATAAAGGACAAGACAAAGCATTCTCAAATTAGGAACAGAATAGACAAAATATATGATTGTAATTGGAATATTGTCCTTCTAGTCTGAAGGTTTTAATTGTGGGAATGGAATTTGGGTGCAAGTTACTCTGACCTCGGCACATAGGCTTCAGCCAGACTCACTTCCTTTTTTTTTTTTTTTTTATTAAATTCTTTTATTGGTACATTGTAGGTATACAACACAATTACATTTCTCATTGGGAATTGTACCTTTACATAATGCATCTTGGTTCTTATTTTTTCCCCATTCCTACCCCTCCCTTCACGCCCTCCACCCTTCCCTATTTACAAAGACTTTATTTCCATTTTTTCCATTTCTCATCATTTTTCCTTCCCCTTCTTTCCTTTCCCCTGCCCCTCCCATTACCCCTACCCCTTTGGACCTTTTCTTCCTATTTTACATTTTTGATTATTCATTCTAATCATTGGTACATTTTAGGTATACAATATAATGACATTCATCATTGGAAATTTGCACCTTTACATAGTCTCTCTTGGTTCTTCTTTTTCACCCTTGCCCAGCCCTCCCTTCAACCCCTCCAGTCCTCCCTATTTACAAAGATTTTGTTCCTATTTTTCCATTTTCTCATATTAATCCCATTCCCTTCTATCCTTTCCCCTAGCCCTCCCACTTCCTTCCCCTTTGCCCCTTTTCTTCCTATTTCACATTACCTATTATACATTTTAGTCCTTATTTACACTTTCAGTTTCTCACACCAGAGAAACTATTCAGAATTTATACATGTGTGTCCTATTTATTTCACTTAAGAATATGTCCTCAATGTGCATCCACTTAGCTATAAATGTCTCTAATTTCTCATTTTTTATGGCTAAGTAGTAATCCATTTTATTAAAAAACCACATTTTCTTTATCCAGTCTCCAGTTGATAGACATTTAGGCTATTTCCAAGTTTTAGCTATTACAAACTGTGCTGCTATGAACATGGGTGCACATATATCACTGTGGTATGATTCTTTTAATTCTTTGGGGAAGAGCCCCAGCAGGGGAATAGCTGGGTCAAATGGGACTTCCAGTCCTAGTTCTTTGAGGTATCTCCATACTGATTTCCACAGTGGTTGCACCAGTCTACACTCCCACCAGCAGTGGATCAGGGTTCCTCTTTCCCCACAGCCCCGCCAGCATTTGTTATTGGTTGATTTCATGATAGCAGCCATTCATTCTGGAGTGAAGTGGAATCTCAGCACTGTTTTCATTGGCATCTCTCAAATGCCCAGTGATGTTGAACATTTTTTCATGTATTTATTTGCTATTTCTACTTCTTTGTCTGAGAAATGTCTGTTCATTTCAGATGCCCATTTTTGGATTGGGTCTTTAAATTTGGGAGGTCTGATCTTTTTAAGTTCTTTATAGATTCGAGATAGTAGACCTTTGTCTGAGGAAGACCAGGTGAAGATTTTTTTCCCACATTGTGGGTTGTCTCTTCACACTGCTGGTGGTTTCTCTTGCTGTGCAGAAGCCTTTTAATAAGAAGAGATCCCACTTGTTGATTGTTTGTGCTAGTTCATGGGCAACTGAGGTTTTGTTCATAAAATCTTTTCCTACACTGATGTCTTCAAGAGTTCTACCTAACCTCTGTTCCAACTGGTTCAGAGTTTCTATTTTAGTATTTAGATCGTTAATCCATTTTGATTTTAGTTTAGTGCATGGCGAGAGATATAGGTCTAGTTTTAATCTTTGGCAAGTTGAAGCCCAATTTTTCCAGCACCATTTATTAAAGAGGCTATCTTTCCTCCAGTGAGGGTGTTTGGCTCCTTTATCGAAGATGAGATGGCTGAGTGTGTCTGGCGTTGTTTCTGCATCTTCTAATCTGTTCCACTGGTCCTCAAGTCTGTTTCTTTGCCAGTACCATGCTGTTTTTATCACAGTAGCTTTGTAGTATAGTTGCAGGTTGGGGATTGTGATACCCCCTGCCATGTCTCTGTTACCTAGAATTGCTTTTGCTATTCTGGGTCTCTTCTTGTTCCAAATGAATTTTTGGATTGTTTTCTCAAGGTCTATGAAGTATGCTGCTGGGATCTCAATTGGAATTGCATTAAATCTATATAGCAGTTTTGGAAGTATGGCCATTTTCACTATATTAATCCTTCCTACCCAGGAGCAGGGGATGTCTGTCCATTTTCTGATATCATCTTCAATCTCTCTTTTCAGAGTGCCATAGTTTTCAGAGAAGAGGTCTTTGATTTCTTTCGTTAGGATGATTCCTAGGTTTTTCAGTTTTTTGGATGCTATTGTGAATGGAATTATTTGCCCTATTTCTCTCTCAGGGAGTCTGTCATTGGTGTAGAGGAAAGCTATTGATTTTTGTGTGTTGACCTTGTAACCAGCTACTTGACTGAATTTGGTTATTAAGTCTAGAAGACTTTTGATGGAGTTCTTGGGGTCTTCTATATAGAGTATCATGTCATCTGCAAATAATGACAATTTGACTTCTTCATTTCCTATCTTTATTCCTTTTATTTCTTTCCCTTGTCTAATTGCCGTGGCTAATGTTTCCAGAACTATATTGAACAAGAGTGGTGATAGTGGACATCCTTGTCTTGTTCCTCATTTTAATGTGAAGGATTTCAGTTTTTGACCATTTAGTATGATATTGACTGTTGGTTTTTCATAGATGGCTTTTATCAGATTGAGGTAGAGACCATCTATTCCAATTTTGTGTAGGGTTTTTATCATAAATGCATGTTGGATTTTGTCAAATGCTTTTTCTGCATCTATGGAGATAATCATATGGTTTTTGTCCTTGGCTCTATTGATATAGTGTATTACATTAATTGATTTTCATATATTGAACCATCCCTGCATCCCTGGGATGAATCCCACTTGATCAGGGTGTATGATCTTCTTGATGATCTTCTGCATTCTGTTTGCCATTATCTTACTAAGGAATTTTGCATCTATGTTCATTAGTGAGATTGGCCTATAATTCTCTTTTTCAGTTGGGTCTTTCTCTGCTTTGGGGATCAAGGTGATGCTTGCTTCCAGGAACGACTTTGGGAGTATTGCTTCCCTTTCAATTTCATTGAAGAGTTTAAACAGTAGTGGCAGCAGTTCCTCTATAAATGTCTTGTAGAATTCAGCAGTGAAGCCAGCACGGCCCAGACTTTTCTTAGTTGATAAGATTTAATTACATTTTCAATTTCATTGGTTGATATTGGGTTGTTCAGAGATTTTAGGTCTTCTTCGTTCAACTTTGGTAATTCCTATGTATCTAGGAATCTGTCCATTTCTTCTGTGTTGTCCATCTTATTGGCGTATAGGTTCTGGAAGTAGGTATTGATGATCCTCTGGATTTCTGCTGGGTCTGTTGTAGTTTCACCCTTTTCATTCCTAATTGCATGGATTTGGGCCTCTTCTTTCCTTTTTCTGACAAGGTTGGCTAAAGGTTTGTCAATTTTGTTGATTCGTTCGAAGAACCAACTCTTGGCTTCATTGATTTTTTTGTATCATTCTCTTAGTCTCCATTGCATTGATTTCTCCTCTGATCTTTATAATTTCCTCCCTTGTATGAGCTTTGGGGTTGTCCTGTTTTTCCTTTTCTAGAAGCTTGAGGTTCAGCATCACGTTGTTTAATTGGGCTCTTTCTGTTTTCCTAATATGCATATTCACTGCTATGAATTTCCCTCATAAGACTGCTTTCATTGTGTCCCATAGATTCCGACATGTTGTATTGTCATTGTCATTTAATTGAAGGAACTGTCTGATTTCTTCTTTAATTTCCTGTATGACCCATTGGTTATTCAGAAGTGTGTTGTTCAATTTCCACGTGGTTATGAAATTTTTGCAGTTTCTTTTGCTATGGATCTCCAATTTCATCGCGCTATGGTCTGATAATATACAAGGGATAACTTCAATTCCTTTGCACTTACTTAAACATGTTCTGTGTGTGAGTATGTGGTCTATTTTTGAGAATGACCCATGTGCAGCTGAGAAGAATGTGTATTCTGATTTTGTGGGGTGGAAGACTCTGTAAACATCTGTTAAGTTCATTTGTTCAAGAGTTCGATTGAGTTCTAGTATTTCATTACTTATTTTTTGTCTAGTTGATCTATCTATTTGTGACAGTGGGGTGTTGAGGTCCCCCACTACAATTGTATTAGTGCATATATGACTTTTCATGTCTGTTAGTATTTGTTTTATATAGTTGGGTGCACTAGTTTTTGGTGCATAGATATTTATGATTGTCATCTCTTCCTCTTGGATTGTTCCCTTTACAAGGATGTAGTGTCCTTCTTTATCTATCTTAATCAATGTTGGTTTGAAATCTACTTGATCTGCCAAGAGGATAGCTACTCCTGCTTTTCTTGGGGTTCCTGTCACATGGAATATTGTCTTCCACCCTTTAACTTTCAGTCTATGAGTTTCCTTTTGAATGAAGTGTGTTTCTTCTATGCAGCATATTGTTGGGTTTTGCTTCTTGACCCATTCTGCCAGTCTACTTCTTTTGATTGGTGAATTGAGACCATTAGTATTGATGGTTATAACTGAAACGTATTGACTTGTCATTGCCATGACTTTTTCTTTTTGTTGTGTTCTCCCCCTTTACATTTCATTTCTTGTCATGCGAGATGGGTTCATTCTGCTTTGCTTCCTGGGGTTGTGATCCTCAATGTCTGTTCCTAGGATATTGTGTCAAATTCTTTGGAGTGCTGGTTTGGTATTCACGAAGTTCCTAAGGTGCTCTTTATCATGAAAGTATCTTATTTCTCCATCCATTTTGAAAGATAGTTTTGCAGGGTACATCAATCTGGGTTGGAGGCTGTTTTCTTTTAGGGCTTGGAATATGTCACTCCAAGCTCTTCTTGCCTTGATGGTTTGTGTTGAGAAGTTTGCTGTGATTCTAATGGGCTTTCTTTTGTATGTGATTTGTTTGTTTTCTCTGACTGCTTGGAGAACTTTGTTCTTCTGTTGGGTTTCTGGAACCTTAACAATTATATGCCTATGTGTAGATTTTTTTTGATCAAGGCTATTTGGAGTCCTATATGCCTCACTTATCTGTATGTCAAGCTCTTTTCCCCTGCTTGGGATGTTTTCTGCCATTATTTCTGTGAAGAGATTTTTTTATGTCATCTCCACTCTCTCCTGTTTCTTCATTGAACCCAATCAGTCTTATGTTATTCTTCTTTGCATCATCTAGCAGCTGCTGGATTGATTTCTTGTGTTCCCTTATAATTTTGAAGCAGTTTTTCTTTTCCTGGTCACTAATTGCAATCTTATCTTCTATATCTGAAATTCTGTCCTCACATTGGCTCATTCTGCTGTGTAGACTTTCAGTGGAGCTTTTCATCTGGAAATCTATTTGCATCTGTTTTATGGATTCCATTTGTTTCTTATGTTGGGATTCCATCATGTTCCTGAGCTCCTCTCTAGATTTATTAATCATGTCTTGCACTAGGGGCACAATTTCTCCTGTTATCTGAGAAATTATTCCTGATTTCATTTTTTCCAGATCCCCTTTTGTTGCCAGTTGAGTGGGTCCAGGTGGTTGAGTATCAGAGGGTTCCATCTCATTTCCCTTTGGGGTTGCTGTAGGTGATCTGGAAGTCTGGTTTTCAGACTTATTTATGTGTTTTCTCATTTCGACTGGGGCGGGGGGCTGTTAGCGCCTGCACGGATTACCTCCTGCACGGATTACCTCCTCTGAGCTGGGAGAGGTGGGACAGGGGCCGGGAGCAGCGGTAGGGATGGTGACCCAAAAGCCCTTTCCTGTGGGCTGGGAGCAGCGGGAGGGATGGTGACCAGGAAGCCCCTTCCTCTGGACCAGGAGCAGTGAGATGTTGGCTCAGAAGCCCCTACCTCTGGGCCGGGAGCAGCGGGACTCAGTACCTTGGTCTGGTGATCTGGTATCCTCTGCATCTTTGTAGTGTGGAACCAGGTGGCTGCCTGTCTGCAGCGGGGTGATTTGGCGTCTTCCGCGGGACTCGAGACGTCGGTAGGGCGTGCACAGACCTGCCTGTCTGCAGCGGGCTGATTCGGCGTGTTCTGTGAGACTCAGGACCTCGGTAGGGTGCGCACAGACCTGCCTCCAGACTCACTTCTATAAACAAGCCACTGCCACACAAGCGCAAGGTCCTGAGTTCAATCCCCAGTACCACACACAAAAAAAAAAAAAGAAAAGAAAAAAGAAAACAAGCCAATTGTGGGGTTAACTCTTCACAGTGTGCTTTGTTCATAGTCAATATTACAGTCCTCTGCAGTTCCATAGGTTATGGTGTGTCATGCTGGCATTATTGTTTTATTGAAGAAACTCAATTTCTTCAGTTTCATCTGTGATTCATTGATTATTCAAGAGGGTATTAATTTCCATGTATTTGTATGTTTTTTATGGTGTCTTCTATCATGGAATTAATACGCATGGGATTATCTTGATTATTTTGCATTTATTTGGGCATTCTTTATGGGCTATTATGTGGTCTGTTTTAGAGAAAGTCCCACGTGGTGCTGAGAAGAGTTGTATTATGTTGTTGTTGGGTGGAACATTCTGTAGATATTTATTAAGTCCCCTTGTTCAAAGGTTTGGTTCACCTATATTTCTTTGATTTTTTTTTAATGTAGTTGATCTGTCCCTTTGTGACAGTGCAATATTGAGGTCTCCCATTACAACTGTATCAGGGTTTATGTGATTTTTCATGTCCATTAGTGTTTGTATTATGAATTTATGTGCACTGATATTTGGTATGTATATGTTTATAATTGTTTACTCTTTCTATTGATTTGTTCACTTAATCAATCTATAGTAATCTTCTTTGTCTCTTCTGATCAGTCATGGCTTGAAATCTACTTTGTCTGAACTTAGGATAGCAAATCCTCCTTTTTTTAGGTTCCTGTTGCATGGAATATTGTTTTCCATGATTTTTAACCCATGAGTGCATTTTTTTGGTGTTTCTTGTATACTGCATATTGTTGGGTTTTGTTTCATGATCCATTCTGCCATCTGTTTGTCTTTTGCTTGGAGAATTGAGAGCATTTGCATTGAGAATTATTACTGGGGACACTTATTCCCTGTCATTGAATTATTTTCTTGTGCTCGTTTCCTTTTTTTCTCCTTTTGCTTAGCTTCATCCTACCAGGTGTCTTTATTCTCTGACTTACTGGGGAATAGTTAGCTTCATTTTCTGTTTCTAGGATATCCTTGAGAATTTTTTTGTAGTACTCGTTTGGTAGTCATTAATTCCTTGAGGTGCTCCTTGTGGAAATACCTTCTTTCTTCATCAATTGGAAAGAAAAGATTTTCATGACATGTAAGTCAGAATTGGAAGTTGTAGGGAAAGTGGGAAGGGTAGGGGAAAGGAAAGAGGGAAAGGAAAAATTATGAGAAATGGAAAAAATGGAAACAAAGTCTTTGTAAATAGGGAAGGGTAGAGGGGTGAAGGGAGTGCAGGAAATGGGGAAAAAATAAGAACCAAGATGCACCATGTAAAGGTACAAGTTCCCAATAAGAAATGTAAATGTGTTGTATACTTAAAATGTACCAATAAAAGAATTTAAGAAAGAAAAGAAAAAAAAAGAATTGGAAGTTGTTATCTATTAGGGCTTGAAACATTTAACTCCAAGCCTTTAAGGCTTTTGTAGAGAAGTCTGCTGTAATTCTAATGGTTTACTTTTATATGTGATTCATTACCTTTCTCTAAAAGCTTTTAAAATTTTATCCCTATGATCGACATCTGGAACTTTGAGTATAATGTGGTGTGGAGAGGTTCTCTTTTGGTCATGGCTATTTGGGGTTCTATGTGCCTCAACTATCTGAATATTTCTCCATATATATTTGGGGGGGAGGGTTCTGCCATTATTTCTGTGAGGTATTTTTTAGTGCCAATTGTGTTATCTTCTGATTTTTCACTTATTCTTATTATTCTTAATCTTCTTTGTATCATCTAGCAGTTGTTGGATCCATTTGTCATGTTTTCTTGTTTTTAAGGTGTACTTGAGTAGCTGGTCTTTGAAGGCAGCATTGTCTTCTAGTTCTGAAATTTTGTCCTCACATTGGTTGTTTCTATTGTGCATACTTTCAATATGATTTTTTCAATTTTTAATTTTAATACAGTAGATATTAATAAAGAAAATATAAACGCCATTCTATGAAAAAATAATTTTTCATAACAAAATGATTAGAGAATAATAATGATAAACACACTGTGTATCATGACCTAAACAGAATATATTTTTGTTTGCTAATCTCTCAACTCATTTACTAATAATACTATGCCCTTTTTCTGTTTAAAACATTTAAGTATTCACAAAGTTTCTCACATTCTGTATAGTTTTGAACAATTTCCTCCTATTTCACAATATTTTTTATTCTTTTTGATCTTTATTTTCACTTTCAGTTTCTCTTAAGTGAAATAAATCAATATGATTTTTAATCTCATGGGATTTCTCATTGAAACCTTTTCATTGACTTTGTTAAACTAGGCATTCATGTTTTATATCATTTTACATGGCTCAAGTAGCTTTTTATTAATGTCTTCTGAGAGCTTTTGCATATTTTTGCTTATTACTTTCATTATCTGTTAATTATATCTTCTCTAATCCTGCTGAGTATCTCTTTGCAGCTGTTTTCTAACCTCTTTTTAGCTATTTTCTAAGCTCTTTTGAGCTGTTTTCTAACCTCTTTTGAGCTGTTTTCTAACCTCCTCTGCCATCCTTTTGAGGAATTCAGGTGTGTATCTTTTATTATTCTGCCCCTCGATGCCCCCTGGATTGGCTTTGGGAGAATTGGGACTTTTGGGAGATGCTTTGTTGCAATTCTTCTCACATTTCTATTGTTTTTGTTTTGTGCTGAGGTTTGTAGATGCTTATAGTCCAAAAACGTTGCTAGTATAGAGATCTCTTTAGTTGCTTTTCAGTGATGTAATTTGGGCATGGCTAACTATAATCCTTTGCCACAGACCCAAGGTCCAACCATCTTGGTTTTATTAGGAGGGAAGGATGCAGTTTAGTTAGCCAGCAACCAAGTTCTCTGGGAATGTACTCTAATACTGTTAACATCACAAAGGCAATTGGAGTGTTGGCTTACAGGGAAATAGTGGCTATTTATGTGGCCCTGTTAGTATCAAGCAAATCAACTACAGTAATATCAACCAACACAAATTAGATATTAACATACCATAAGAACCATTTATGTACCACCCTTAATCCAAGAGAAGAAATAAGCAATTATGATGTCAATATTAAGGCAATCCAAGTATTGTCTTACAGCCAGTATGTACTAAATACAGCAGTTATATCTTTGTTAATGGTAGAAAATAATTCAACAGTAATTTTATGGAGTTAGCAAAAGGTTAACAAAGCCTTATGGTTAAACCATTGAATATATAGGGTTTGGGAATGGGGAAATGCAAAAGGAAACCTTTGAAACCCTACAGTCTGTGATATGAGGAAGAGAGAGAAGTGGTACAAAGGATCTTATTGGGGAATAGAAAGATGTCTATTGCATTAAGTAAAGGTAAGACAAAAACCTAGCAAGAAATAGAAGATAAAAGAAAAAAAGGGGGGAAGAAATTATTTAGAAAAAATAAGAGAAATAATTAAGGTGAGAAAAATTAAAAGAAGAGGAAAGAAAAGAAAAAGAGATTAGAAGGCAGAAGGAAAAAGGAAAATTACCAAACCCCAGGAAACTAATGAAGAAGCTATCAAGGAAGGACAGAAGATAAAAAGAAGGAAAAAATCCTAAAAATAACTCTCACAGTCACAAAAAATTAAAAAACAAAAAAATCCAACTATGCAAAAACAATAGAAAATTTCTCCATGGTTTTAAACATGTAGTTATCTTCTGGACTCTATAGTTTTGGAGAAACATCTAAGTCAAGATGTCTTCTTGCTCTTGCTGGTAGACAAAGAAGACAGTCACTGTGTTGGACATATACACCAGCAAGTAAACAGTAAGATTAGGGTGAGGGTGCCAGTTCTGGGGATTTCAAATCAGCTGAGATTCAGGTTGAACATGGCCTCTGGCTGTGGTGGAGGGGCCTGGGTTGTTTAGCACAAAACCCTCTGAGTGTCTTTGCCAGCCTGATCACAGCTCTCTGGCCTATGATGTCTCCTGTGGCTGTCCCTCACCCAGACACTGTGGGAGTACAACACTGGGAGCCCTGAAATGAAGTCAACCTGTGGCTTCTCGAAGTCCTGGGCTGTTAGCCTCGTTTTCCTGGAATGACATCTGACCACTTATTCCAAAGGATGGCAGATTCTTAGGCTGAAGTCGCTCACCAGCTTTTGCAACCCACAGTTTCTGCCAATCCATTCCACTGCTGTGAGTCTCCCTGAAGGCATCTGGATTCTTCTGCTTTCACTATGTCTTTGTTGATTCAGTCTTCCTTACTCATGAGCCACAAGTCAGTAGCCACAGAGAAAATGCAGATTGCCCCTTAATTTTTCTGCATTGTGTTCTGTCTCTTCATTTTTTCTGTAGGCTCCAATTTTCCCATCAGATAATTCCTGGATCCTAGGGATATACTTCCCTCCTTTTATTTCCCAAGTTGTTATTTTCTACTATCTTAATTCTGAATCTTAGAAAAGCTGATTTATTATTGCTTACTGATCTGCCATCTTCCTGGAAGTTCCCAAAGTCCCCAACTATCATTATACTGCAGTCTACTTCTCTCCTTAGATGTAATATTTGCTTTATAAATTTTGGTTGTCCTGGGTTGGATGCATATATGTTTACAATTGTTATAGCTTCTTGCTAAATTCATATATATATGAAAAATTCTGGAAAAAACTTGGATAAATGTTTTGATAGTAAACTTATTGGACACAGTAAGATTAATACAAGTTACTTTTGGCCTCTCAAATTATAAGAGGTGCTCAAAATGGTAACCATTAGCTTCCAGACATTTATTAGTGCAGCAAACTGCTGCTTGGGTAACCTTCGTCATTGAGATTGCTTCACATGCATTTTTAATTTCTTCTCTAATGGCTGGGTTTTCTGCAATATTTGACATCCTCTAGAGTCCCCCAGGCAAGGGTAACACTCTCTGTTGTAAAAACATCATACTATGTTTCTTTTCCTGAAGTGTATATACATTTTTAGCAGACTATAGTGTGCCTGTGTTATAAATACATATATTTCTTTGTCTCTTTTTACAGATTATTTAACATCTGCTATGAGTTTAACAACTTCTGCTCACTTTTGGTTTCCATTTGTATGTTACATTTTTTTCTACCCCTTCACTTTGTCTATATGTATCTTTAACAGTGAGCTGATGTTCTTATATACAGTATATAATTATGTCTTGTTTTTTCCTTTTCTTTTTTTTTTTTCATCTAATTGGCCTATCTGTGTCTTTAAACACTTTTACAACAGGGCCATAATTTGTATGTCTCAGTGCTAGGTGGCTCTGATTTGAATTGACTGTCCCATTGGGTGGCTTTAATTACAATAACACAAACAAAGATGTTGAATTAAAAGACCAAATGTAAGTCTAATGGGCATTCTCTTGTATGTAAAATGATGCCTTTCTCTTGCTACTTTTAGAATTCTCTGTCTTGTACTTTTGACATTTTGACTATAATAAACCTTGGTGAAAGTCCTTCTTGGTTGAATCTAGTTGGGGTTATTTGAACTTCTTGTAGCTGGATATCCACATCTCCTTGAAGATCTGGGAATTTTTCAGCTATTATTTTATTAAGTAGGTTATCAGTGCCTTAACCCACTTGTTCTTCTACTAGAATTCCCATAATCCAAATATTTGTTTACTTAATGGTGTCACATATGTCCATAGGCTCCCTTCCTTTCTCCTCCACTCCCCTCCCCGTTTCCCCTCCTCTTTGCTTCCTCTCCCTTTCCTTCCCCAAAAGCCTGGTCCTCAAGTTCAGAAATTCTTTCTCTCTTATTTTGGCTTCTTTTATCTTTCAAGTGATTTGAAATATTATTTGTACAGATTGAGCATGTCTTATTTAAAATTATTGGAATCTAGAAGGGTTTTAGATTTTGAATGTTTTGGAATTGTGGATATTTGCATATACATAATGAGATATTTGGGGGATGGTGCCCAAGTTTAAACAAGAGATTGCTTTATATGTTTATATACACCTTACACACATACCCTAAAGGTAATTTAATATAATGTTTTTAAGTGTAACTGTTTTTCTTGTTTTGGGGGGGGGGTTGTACCTCAGTTTTGACTGTGACTGTCACATAAGATTAGATGTGGAATTTTCCTCTAGTGAGTGGCATCATGTCAGCACTCATAAAATTTCAGGTTTTTTTTATTTGGTGTGGTCAACTTACATTAAAATGTAGTATCAGGAAATATGAACAGTATCAAGAAGGCATAATATATGAGTCAGGTTTTTAAATTTGAGAGTTATAAGCAAATATGGCAGTTAAAGCCATTGGAGCAATTGAGAATGTGTAGAAAGTAAATATAGATAGAGAATAAGTCAAAGACTAAGCCCTGGAGCCTTCCATTTAGAAGTGAGGAAATGTGAAACTGGTAGAGGAGATTAAGAAAGGACTAAATGATTCTTCTAAATCCAAATGAGGATATTCGTGGGAAAAGTAGGTAACTAAGAAGGGGGAGGAAAAAAAGGAGAGAATGGGGGACCAACAGATCCAAGAAAGAACCTAGTGAAGGTAGGGGTTGCTGAGAACCAGGCCAAATTACACAAATCTAAAAGATCAGATTGATTTATTGGACTTTACAGTAGCAACACTGGATGTAAGACAGTTTTGGGGCAATGCTGTCAAAATTCCTAAGAAAAGTGAGTTATTCATTAGAATTCTCAAATTGTAAAGGAAACTCTGCAGAAGGCTAAAGAAATGGCAGTAACACATAATTACTATATTTCTCTGAAAACAAGACCAGGTCTTATATTAATTTTTGCTCTAAAAGATACAATAGGCCTTATTTTCAGGGGACGTCTTGTTTCATGTACAACAATCTACATTTATTCATGTACAAAAATTTACATTTATTCAAATACAGTCATGTCATCTTTTTCTGGCACATCATAACTCTCCAAATACTGAATTTTGGCCTGAATTTTTTGCAACTCCATTTCCTGTAAAACCATTGGCCCCAATCTCTCATCTCAAGCAATAGAGCTGTCCTTAAGGAAGCATTTGTTGTCCATGTAGCCTGCTTGTAGTGCATTGTTATGATACATTATATATTGAAATATGAATATTCATATTAGATAACCGTGTCTGTTTGTTAGTAAGTGCACATGTTATTCATGCATTGTCTGCATTGATTGGTCATTAGGCAATAAGTCTCGAGTTCATCTGTTTACATAGGCATTACCTCTTATCCAAAGGCACCCACTAGGGTATTTACAAATAATTTTAATTTATATTATCATTTAAGTATTAATGTCAATACTATTTATTTATATTTAATTATATATTGATATTACTACTTTGTAATTCAATATGTCCATCATATGTTACAACAGACATATTAAATGTGTCCATCTGGCTGACAATCTTAACTGAGGCTTATTTTTGGAACAGGGCTTATATTACAAGCATCCTGAAAAAATTCATGCTAGGGCTTATTTTCTGGTTAGGTCTCATTTTGGGAGAAATGCAGTATGAAAAGGGGGGCAGCTAATGTGAGTAATAGACAGAAAACGCTTTTAACAATGTAATCCCCAAACTACTGTGTTGCCTAGCCTTGTCCATCCAAGTAGAATAGAAATTTATTCTCTAGTTGTTTGTTTTCTGGAGAGGGCAGAAGATAGAGACCCCAAGGTGAGTACCATGTCATAAACAGTTGAATCAGGTGACTATGTACAACCAAATGGGGAATGCTAAGATTTATAGCTGCCTGCTTGGCTTCCATATCACTGACAGTCAAGGCATAACTTCCAGGTAAGAGATTTTAAAACTGATTAGACTATAGCAAAGACATCTAACATCTGCACAAGTACTAACATCTTGAGCTTCCCAGTACATTCTCTCCCTATGTGAACCTCAATTCTCTATTCATGACCTCATTTCTTTTAGTTAACCACTGTAAACAGTAACAGATAAACAAGAATAAAGACATTTGAGAAAAGCCTTTAATAGACAAAGTAAAACAACAGCATGACAGAGAAACCAAAGGTATGCATAAAGAGAATAAAAGATTATTATTAATACTTAGAGTGATAAGTGAAGATAATATATGCATGAAATCAGAACAGGAAGGTATAAAAAGATCTGAGAACCAAAGGAATTTTTGGAAATTAAGAGATGATAGTAGAAATAAACTGAATATGAAAGAATTTAGGGGCTGAGGCTATAACTCAGTTATAAAGCAAGTGCTTAGCATGTGTACCCCAGGACTACTAGGAGAAAAAAGATTATTTAAGACAGAATTGACTAGATCTTCCAGAAGGTAAAGCAAAAATAGGGAAACAAAATAAAGACAATAAGAGGACCAGTCTAGGAAGTCTAACATTAAACAATCAGTTCCAAAATGAAAGAGGGTGAGGGTGTAAAATCAACAGTATTAAACAAATTTTTGCAAGATTGAAAGGACCCACTGAATTAGTGAAAAATCACTATTAATGAGAAGGATCTTTAGCCAAGGTATATCATTATGAAATTTCAAAACTGTAGGGACAAAGAAGACTGTACAAACTCCAGAAGGTTAGAATGGCATTGGACTTCTCTCCACCAACTTTGGAACAAGACAATGGTGGAGAATCTCTTGAAAATTCACAAGGAAATAAATTTCTACTAGAAGTCTACAACTAGTCAAATTATTAAGAATAAAGTTAGTGGCTAGAACTGTAGTTTAGTAGTAGAATGCTTGCCTAGCTTGCAGGAAGCTCTTATTTCAATCTCTAGCACTGGAAAAAAAAAACTCCACAAAGAAGAAAGGTAGAAACGACATTTTTCATACAAAAGATACAACATAAGATGGAGATAAAGGGTATTTCCAGGAGGATATTTATGGGGAAAATCTCAGAATGATGGCCATAAGGTTAATCATTCAGTATTACAACAGTGTATCTCAAGGGACAGATACGTTGAAGACTATTATAACTAAGATGCCCACTGCCCTCTGAACCATCATTTGGACTAGATGACATATACCTGGGTAAGGCTAGCTCACGTTCTTACCTGCCTTTGCATTCTTTTTTTTACCATGTTCTTATACAGTTAATGCTGTCCTCAATATTCTATTGTTCAGATTGGCTGTCAACACTCATGTAGCCCCACAAAAGTTTTTAATCTACTCTTCTAATTTCATTTTTGTACTTAACATTCTCAAAAAAGTGTAAGATTTTGCTTGAGTTCTGGCTATAAATCTACTTTTAATTAACTGAAATAACTAGGAGGGTGCAACAAGTGAACACCTACTAATAGTAATGCTTGACTAATCAAGAACCTTTTAGAAGCAAGCCCCTAAGATAAAGGATGCAGAGTAGGAGATGGGGAAGTCATCAACTGATATACTTGGATTTATGTGTCTAAAAGAAAAGCTCAAATCTTAAGTCTTGTACTGGAAGGCTATTAGCTTGAAATTCTGACTTGTTTTTCAACATGTGACACCTGTGATACATGTGCCTCAAGGAAAGACCCAGAAAGTCCAAGAGTTGCTACACCTGAACTGCCTTCTAATATGAGGTGTGATCTAGAAATACAGTGAACATTGACATTAAAATTTACTTTAAAGACACACTGCCACTAATCCTTCTCTAAATACTCCCTCTTGCTTTGAACACACTTATTCCATCATTCTTGCCACTTTACAAAACAGTTCTGGAAATCCTCTTTTGTGGGTGTCTTTAGTTGTGCTGTTGTGGTTGCCTTGGTATCCTAGACTGATGGAAAACCTTAATCTTTAATGGTCATTTTGACTAGGGAAGAACCAGAAGTTACACAGTACCAGATCCAGTGAAAAAGGTGGATGAGGATGCACTGTAATGTGTTTATGTAATGGCTTTCTGTTGGATGGCACTCAGCAGCAGTATTCAGTATATTTTTTTAACATACCTCACAAAGACACAAAAGAGGACTTCCAGAACTGGTTTAGAAGTGGGAAGAACAATGTCATAAGTGTGTTTGAAGTGAGGAAAATTAATGGTTTGAAATGGGGGGCATTAACTATTTAGTGTAAAAACATTTTTAAAGTTAAACATTCACTATATATTTTGATCAATCTAGTACCTTTAGGAAACCATTGCTATGGATTTTATAACAAATACATTTTTCTCAAGGGTGACATTTAATCTTGACAGTGTTACATGTGCTAACCAAAATGACTCTATTACTTTCTTTGGGCAAACTAGTTCAGTCATCAGTAATGGTTAGTAAATGGTTGCCACCATTTACTTCCCTACCCTGTCGTTTATCCCATACTTCATGTTCACAATGGTGGAAAACCTTGCAAAAAGATTTTTTTCCCCCATTAACTTTATTGGTATATTTTAGGTATACAATACAGCTACATACATCATTGGGATCTTGTACCATTACATGAGTATCTTGGGTCTTATTTTTTTTCCCCTTGCCTTGCCCTCCCTTCACCCCCTCCACCCTTCCCTATTTGCGAAGACCTTGTTTCCATTTTTTTCCCCTTCTCATATTTTTCCCTTTCCCATTTTTCCCTTCCTCTACCCTCCCAATTCCCCTGCTCTTTTAGTCCTTTTCTTCCTGTTACACAATATCAGTTATACATTTTTTAAATTATAATATTAAGATCTAGGAGACATTACCACAGATTTTACAGAATTTAAAAGGATATAGAAAGCATATTACAAAAATCTTTTTTGAAATAAATTTGACAACTTCTAAGAAGTAACTTAGAAGACAAATTAATGAAACTAACTCTGGAGGAAATGTAAAATTTGAATAGCACCTATTAAAGAAAGTATATTCCTAGCTTGAAAACTTACCTATATGACAACAGCAGACTCATAAACATTTTAACTGATAAATTATATCAAACAATTAAAGCAGAAAAAAGAAGGAACACTTCTTCCCTCATTTTAGGAACTCAACATTGTGCTAATCCTAAAACTGGATAAAGATAATAGAAGAAAAAAGTATGAACATAGATAGAAATTTGTTTAACAAAACAAACTATTGGAAGTCAGATCTGGCAGGATGTAGAAAGTGGGTTTTTTTATAGGGATGGCAGTGTTGGTTCAGCATTGGAAGATCCACCCCCAAAAGTCATCATTTAAACAGAGGAAAGGAAAAAGCCATATGATCCTGTCAGTAGTTGGAGAAAGAGTATTGGACTAAATTCTACAGCTGTTCATGGTAAAAGCTATCAGGAGACTAGAAGTGCAACAGAAACTTCTCAACAGATCAAAGACATGTACTCCATACTTCCAACAAAAACTCCTTCTATGAATGGAGACGATACAATGCTTTCTCCCTAAAGTGGGGAACAAGGGCATATATGCCTACTCTTCATCTGTCCATTAGACTTTGAAACATAGGTCTAAACCAAACTAGTCTGGCAATAAAATGACACAACTAGGATAGGATTGGCATGGCAGAAGCAAAATCTTTATATGTAGATGAAATGATCATCTACAGAGAAAATACTAAGAAATCTCTAGGAGCCCCTAGAACTTGTATTTGAATTTAGCAGGATTAGAAAACACAAGATATATATAAAAATGAAGGTCTGTGTATACTTGCTATAAATGAAGAACTGGATATTGAAATTTAAAAGTTATGTAGGAGTACAAAGGACCCAGAAAAGCCAAAAACAAAAACAAAAACAGTGTTGGAAGACGTTTAGCACTCAATTTTAAGACTTCTTCTAAAGCTACAGTAATCAAGGCAGTGTTGGTGTAAGGAAAGACAATAGATCATTTGAATAAAACAGAGAATCTAGAAATAGAACCACACATATATGGTCCATTGAGTTTTGAAAGATTATTTAACATTAGCATTTTATAGAATATAAACTCGATTCAAGAGCCAAGGAAGACATAGTGTCTTCAGCAAACAGCACTAGAACACCTGGTATCCGTATATAAAAAATTAAGCTCAACCCTTTTTTTCTATACATGAAAATAACTCGAAGGGATCTATGAACCTAAATAAGAAAGCCTAAAAGTATAAAACTTTAAGAAGAAATTACAAGGGAAAATATTTATGAATTCAGGGTAGGCAAGAACTACCTAGAATACAAAAACCATGATGTATAAAAGAAAAAAAATTGATGAGATTCCATCCAAATTTAGAACTTAAAATGACATCATTAAAATGAAAAGTAGTCCTTAAAACAGACCATATTTACAATGCATACAGCCTATGAGCAGAATATATAAAGAATTCTTAGAGCTCATTAATAGACAACCCAATTAAAATGTAGACATAAGATGATAAATAGCCAGTATAGCACAAGGAATGGTGTGCAATTCTAGAATCAGAAAAATACTAATCAGTACAATAATAAGATTGAATTATACACTCATTAGGAAGATGAAGTCAAAAGCTTTAAAAGCCTTGTCATGACTTTTTTTCTTTTTGTTGGATTCTCCCCCTTTGCATTTAATTTGTCACACCCAATGGATTCATTCTGCTGGGTTTCCTGGGGTTGTGATCCTCATTGTCTTTTCCTAGGGTATTGTGTAAAATTTTTTGGAGTGCCGGTTTGATATTCATGAAGTTCCTGAGGTGCTCTTTATCATGAAAGCATCGTATTTCTCCATCCATTTTGAAAGATAGTTTTGCAGGGTACATCAATCTGGGTTGGAGGCTGTTTTCCTTTAGGGCTTGAAATACATCACTCCAAGCTCTTCTTGCCTTGAGGGTTTGCATTGAGAAGTCTGCTGTGATTCTGATGGGCTTTCCTTTGTATGTGACTTGTTTCTTTTCTCTCACTGCTTGTAGAATTTTGTTCTTCTGTTGGATTTCTGGAATCCTAACTATTATATGCCTATGTGTAAATTTTTTTTGATTAAGGCTAGCTGGAGTCCTATATGCCTCACTTATCTGTATGTCAAGTTCTTTTCCCCTGCTTGGGAAGTTTTCTGCCATCACTTCTGTGAACAGTTCTTTTATGTCATCTGCACTCTCTCCTCTTTCTTCATTGACTTCAATCAGTCTTATATTATTCTTCTTTGCATCGTCTAGCAGCTGCTGAATTGATTTCTCATGTTCCCTTACAATTTTAAAGCAATTTTTCTTTTCCTCCTCACTAATTGCAATCTTATCTTCTATATGTGAAATTCTATCCTCACATTGATTCATTCTGTTGCACAGACTTTCGATGCAGTTTTTAATCTCTTGGAAATCCATTTGTATCTGTTTTATGGATTCCATTTGTTTCCTATGTTGGGATTCCATCATGTTCCTCAGATCCTCTATTTTTTTATCTGTGTCCTCTCTAGATTTATTAATCATGTCTTGCCCCATGAGCAAAATCTTTGCTGTTATCTAAGTAATTATTTCTGATTGCATTTTTCCCAGATCCTTTGTTGTCAGTTCAGAGAGTCCAGGTGGTTGAATATCAGAGTGTTCCATCTCGTTTCCCTTTGGGGTTGCTGTAGGTGATCCAAAAGTTTGTTTTTGAGGCTTGTTTATGTGTCTTCTCATTTCCACGGTGGGGGGGGAGGGGGGTGTGCTTCTGGCGCCCACAGGGCTCAACTTCTGTGCCCTAGGAGCTTGGGATGGCAGCAGGGGAGCTTCCTTCCGGGTGCTGGGACCAGCTGAGCCTCACTGCCCTAGGAGCCTGGGATGGAGGCGGGAAGCTTCCTTCCGGGTGCTGGGACAGGCTGAGCTTCACTGCCCTAGGAGCCTGGGATGGAGGCAGGGAGCTTCCTTCTGTGTCCTAAAAGATTTTTTTTAACCTTGAAAGAAGTATTCTAATTCCCCTATTCACATTCAAATGAAGAAAAGAAAAGAATCACAGTATTACTTGAATACTGAAAAAATACCAATAAGAACCACATATGACATAAGATTTCACTGAAAAACATACATGTAATAGTGTACAACTTTTATACACAGACTTTCAATACATAGTAATTTTGACTTCTATGCCTGCTTTTTCTCTGTACCACAACACCTCACCAATAAGAACCTAGGAAGGACTATAGACAAAGAAACCTAAATGTTTAATGTTCCGAGCAATAGACAACAGTCATCAGAAGCCATAATCTAAGCTATAGATACCATCTTTCTCCAGGATACATCAATATGGTCTATGTCAGTTAAAAATTTTCTATAGCTATTTATAGTCATAGATGTAAACAATTTCTTCATATACAGTCTATAGTTGTATGTTCAGTTAGATTCATCCCCTCTTCTTCTGTTCAGTATTTCTCTGGTTACTTTCTCCTCCCATATGCCAATACCACAATGTGTACAAGAAGTTAACTTCCAACATCCGAAAGTCCAGCTTTGAAAGCTACTGGTTTGAAACAATTTTTAGCATTGCAACGTGCCAGAACACATGTGCAACTTTTAGTGGTTTAAACCTTGAGTCTACCACCAAAATCTATGCCTTCTGTTTAAAACTGTGTATTAAATTACCAGGCACCAGATAGAATACACAAATAAGAAAAATTAAGGAGGCTATATTTGGGACTACACTGGAAAGGGGTGTAGTCAACACATCCATAGTTTTTTGTTGCTTTTTTTTATTTTACTAAATATTAGTATGCAAAAATACTGATAAAACCAGTGAAAAATTTTTTCATGTTTTTATAGTTATATTAGCATTTTCTAGATGTGTAAAAGTTATTATATAGAAATGCTGGAAATGAGCAAAACAAGAACTCAAAAAAGTCAATTTTGTTAAATTATAAATTTTATATGATAATATATCAAGATAATACTGGGATATGTTTTACTTCTTCAGGAGTAATAAGAATCTGCTTAAGGACTCCAGCTTTAATCTGAGGTTTTCAAACATTGGTATGGTTGCACAGCCTTTTAAAAGCCTTTGGGGACAAAACTGATAAAATATGGTTTTAGTTATTGGCATGCCTGTGCAACAGAGTATTTGAGAGGTTTGACTGACAGGCTAGGAGTGTGTATAAGGGAAAACCTATTCTTATGTCTGCTTCAGTGGCTTTATTAGCCACACCCTAATTATAAATTGTAAACTGTCATTCAGAGTAGCATAGTGATGTTTTAAACAAGTCATATTATAATATCCTTACTTCTTTTGCCTTAATGCCTAGAGGTAAATTCAGAAAATACTCCTATGTTTTGGCTCATAAAAGTATCCATCTGGAAAAAATAAAGAAAGTCTAACAGTAAAGATCAATGCAAAGATTTATGAAACAATGCATACATATAAGTTGTATATTTAAACTTCACAATTATCTAATTCAGCCTTCATTATAGGTCCGCAACTATTTCTTATTGAGGACAAAGAAAATCATTCCATTAGTTTTTTAAGCAAATTTTAAACCGATATTTATACAAATTATTAACACTATATATTGAATTAAAATTGATATTAATACCAAGGACATCACTGGAGACCTTTATTATATTTATAAAGAATTTAAAAACAATCTGTTTTAAAGCATGCTGTATTTTATAAGACATGCCTAATTCTGCTTTATATTTGAAAATAAATGAAGAAACAAATATGAATTCATATCATACATTTTAACAACCACACAATTTGGAACTGAAATAAGGAATGAAAATATATATTGTAGATTACTAACTTCTTACTAGTATGTCTAAATATTCATTTCTAAATATAAGATAATTTTATCTTAATCATTCTTAATAAAATAATATGAACTCATCAAAAAATTCAAACTGTACAGAGATGTATGGTATATTAAAATAAAATTCCATTAACCCCTCATTTTCCCTTGACCAAAAAAACCTTAATTGCAATAAAATAATTGTCTAAATTTTGATAAGGAAATAATTTATGTCTTGCTTTTAGATAAGTATCAAAGCATTTAATTCTTGTATTTATGATGAATTATCAAGTTGAATCCTGTCAGTGCTCAAACTTTCATTCTGTGCAATTGTTCAGAAGCTTAGTATTCAGTAGTGGAACTTCTCATTTTTGATTTCTGAAGGACATGTATATGGAGGCAACCTTAGGGGACATTAAGTAGTGTAGTTTTTTTCTGTGGGTCCTATTGTAGAATTTTGGGTTTTCCTTGCTTGCTTGTTTTTTGTTTTGTTTTGTTTTGCTTTGCTTCAAGTGGACTTATCAGAAAGCCTATTTTATCTGACATGTAAGAAGAGATAAACACCTGTCACTTGATGTTTAAAACCCAAACTAGTTTTGAAGTAACAAGAAAGGGGAAACTAATAGTTCAGATTTCAGTCACTCTTCATCTAAACCCATCAATGTGTGCACTGGTCCATTAATTATGTGGTCCAGCACAAAATAATATGTTAGCCTTCCCTTCATGCTAAGATGACAGCTGTAAGGTTTTAGTTAAGAAGAAAGAAAGCTATTTCAAATACTTTGTCTCAAGAATTTACCTAAGTCATAAATGAAAATTAAAAATTAACCAACTGAGAATCAAACTAGTTGCTTCTTTGATCACTGTGTTAGAGCCAAAATTAAAGTTGGGGGGTGTTAAAACTTATGATCCTAATGTACCCAGCTTTTATTTCTTCCTTTCCTTTCCTTTTCTTTCTTTCTTTCTTTTTCTTTCTTTTCCTCCCTCCCTCCCTCCCTCCCTCCCTTCCTTCCTTCCTCATTTTTGAGACAGGGTCTCACTCTGTAGTTCAGGCTGACCTCAAACTTACCATGTAGTTCAGGCTGGCCTCGAACTCACAACAATCTTTCTGCCTCAACCTTCCATATGCTGGGATTACAGGCGTATGCTACCAACCTCAGCTTCCAGCTTTTCAGCTTTTCTTAGATTAATGAAATATTTTAAAATAAAAGTCAGCAAAGTTTTTCTATAAAGGGCTAGAAAGCAAATATTGTACGATTTCTGGGGCATACAGGTTTTTGGGGCAAACGTATTCAACTTTATCTTTACAGTGCAAAATTGGGTATGTTAATGAAAAATCAAAGCAGAGTTCCAATAAAACTTCATTTGTGAACACAAATATAAATTTCATATAATGTTGATTTGTCACACAATATTCTTTTGATGTTTTTCCAATCACTAAAAATGTAAAATCCATTCTTAGCTTACAGATTACTGAAAATAGGCAGCAGGCTGTATTTGGCCTCAGCATAGTTTGCCAATTCCTGCTCTAGCACATTATTTTGGTTCTTGTTTTATGGACTATACCTCTGCCTCAAAGAAAAGACATGTCAGTACCAAAGTACTGATTTTTACATTTTTTATTAAGGTATTTATAGGTTCAAAAAACCTACCAATACCAGACTAAATAATTGAGTGGAAGTAATGCCATTTAAAATATTTCCCTTAGGTGAACACAACTCAATGTTCTAATGCCACATTATTGTTATAGTAGTCTTTAGTAGAAGACATGTTTTCAGTATAAAATTGTTTGTTACATTTATTCCACTAAAAAATTTCTTATGCTAATAAAATTTTTACCAAAAAAGCAGTTAAGTTTGGACATTTTCTAAATTACCTACTTTAGATAAGTTTTAAATTTGTGTAAAATTAATTTCACATAAATTTTATTTTTCATTTTATAAATTAATTTTACACAAAAAGAGTGGTAATTTTAGGGAAAATATTAAATTTTAAATAATACTTATTTTTTGAATAATTAGTACAAACATGGTTCAGAATTCAAAAGGTACAAATAGTTTTTAGTGAAAAATTTACTCCTAAGCCTGATCTATAGTCATCTAGTTTCACTGTCAGAGGTAATAATACCAGTTTTTTATATAGAAAGATAGAGATATATGTATATATGGACAGATAACATATATATGTACACACATGCAGTTTCCCATTATATATGAATGTTTGCAATTACATATGAAATATTTTTAAAGTTATATAGTTTTACACTATTGTTTTTAGACTATATTCTTTCTGATGAAAAGATAATAATATGCAGTATATAAAATTCAAATGATGAGGAATGCTTAATTTAGAAAATGAAGAGTTCTGTATAATGCTACCAACCAGAAAAGGAATCTTAATATATTTTGTAGCTTTTTCCTTTATTTTAAACAAAATATGCTCATTCATTATTTTCTGGTTTGAAAACTTGCCTTTTTAAATTTAACAAAATAGTTTGGAAAGCTATGTCAATATATGTAGATTGTTCCTCTTTTCTTTTTCTATGGCTGTATTTTTTTTTTTTTTTTTTTTTTTGGTACCCGGGATCAAAATTGGGACCTTGTGCTTGCAAGTCAGGCGAAGGCACCACTGCCTATGGCTGTATTACATAGTTATAATGTGTTTAACCAATATGCTAATGATGAATATTTGAGTTATTCCCTATTTTTAGTAAGATCAGTGCTGCCAGGAATAGATGGCATCATTGTAGTATTTAAATCTCCCTCAAATACCTCATACTCAAAAGAACAATGAGAATAGTGAATCCCAAAATCTATGGGCAGCATCTACAACACAACTTAGTGGCAATGTATTTCTATAAACCTCAAAGTGTAAATGGACAGGAACAAATCATTAACAGCTACAAGACCCAGTAAAATCATCTTGGAATTGAGAAGGCCTGAAGTGCATGATGATGCCATGTGATTTTTGTCCAGTGCTCTTAAATGTCAACATGAAGAAATTCCTTGAAGCACAAGTAAATGGTAGAAATAACTATAACTTTCTTAAGATCAAATGCCTAGCCATCTGTTCAAGACTTTATTGCCCTTACCTACTAATTAAGTGAAAACAACCAAGGGAATGAGCATGGCAAATCAGCTAGGGAAGAAGACCTTGCTGAGTTTGTTGACCCTGTTGTAGTCTGACACAGTGAGCAGATATGAAAGGTATACAGTGAGAGGCACTTGATGAGGGTGTGGGATAGGTATAGCCTTTTGGCACACCTATGAAATACAGCTATTGTTAAAGGCCAAGGGCCTCTCACTTCAAGCACCTAGTCACACCAGGCAGGTATAAAATTGTCCAAAGACAATGCCATGAGGAGAATGGAGCTGGAGTAGTGAACTTCTAAATCAGTAAGGTGTCTTAAGCAAAGTTCAGGAAGAACAAACGTCCTGTGGAGCAGAGGGGGAAAAGATCACTTGATCTTGATTTTCAGTATGTATATAGATCATGAAAGCAGGAACTCACATAACAAATAACAACTGGGATACTGGTGGCATTTATATATGGACTAGTAATGAACATAATAAATATGTCTACCTATAAAACTAAATGATGAAGTAAGCAAAAAGGACAAGTACTTAGGATTCCATTCATATGAATTATTTAGAGCAATAAAAACAACATAGAAACAGAAAGTAGAAAGATAGCTGTCAAGGACTTAAAGGGAAGACAAGGAGAATTACTGTGTGATGGGTAGAGTTTCAGTTTTGCAAGATGAAAACATTCCTTAGATCTGTTTCACAAAAATATGAATATGCTTAACAGTACTGAACTAAGCACTTTTAGGACACAATGACACAACACAGTACAACTACTTTTAAAAAGTGGGGAGAAAAAGTACAATTGCCTTAAAGGTGCTGGCTGGAAGTAAAAACTGTATTCTTTGAAGTCTGACATTAGTAGAGAAGGATAAAGAGGAAAATGGATTACTGGTTCATTCTAATATTTTTCACTGTCCTAGAAAGTGACTAGGATATTATAAAGAAAAACTATAATGTAACATAAAATAAAATATAAATACAATATAACTGTTGCAATAAAGATAAACCTTCTTAAGAGTTAGAAAAAAATCTGCAAATAATATCAAATAAGCCAAACAAGAGAGATGAATTCTATGTATGTGTCTGTAGTCAGCCCTCCATATCCATAGGAATTAGGGAAGATACAGAAGACCTAAACAACAGTGAGGTAGATAGAGCTTTCAGATCTATAATAAATTCTGAAAATGAAGAATATATCTTTTTCTTAAGTACTCATGGAAAAATTGGCCATATCTTGGGCTACAAAGAAAACTTCAATAAACATTGGAAATTTCCAAAGAATAGAAATAATACAGAAAGATATACTCTGACCTGTAAGCAATAAAATTAAAAATTTTAAAAATTAAGTTTAAAAGTCTGTTACTTGGAAACTTTAAAATAAGATAGTAAATAAGTTAATCTGCAAAATTTCTTGAAAATAAACATGAAAATTCTATATCAAAAGCTTTGAGTTTGTAAGGAGAAAATGTATAGCATTGAGTACTTATATCAATAAAAATTAAATTCAAAATATCATGCTTTAAAAGCTATAATAAAACAACTCCCCTAAAAGCAGAAGGATTGAATAAAAGTAAAAAGCAGAAATTAATTATATAATTTATATCATTTAATTGCTGGAAAGTATAGCTAGAAAAATAGAACTAATCCAAAATTTGGTCATGTGGAAAAAATCATCAAAATAAATCACTAACATAATCCACAAAGAAGGGGAGAAGGTACAGGAACAGAAAATTATTTGGATCAAAGAAGAATAATCTTTGAAACAAAATATCATAAGAGATTACACAACTCTGCACAAATAAACTTTAAGCTTTAGATGGAATGGATAGTATCTAAGAAAACTATACTTATCAGACTTGCATTGTCTTAAATGACAAATTGCCTTAAAATAAAATTGAAATGTTTCTTGCATAACAAAACTCCTGACTCATGTAGTATAATTAAGTCTACAAACCTGTAAAAATCAAATTTCCTAGTAGTTCTCAAACTTTTCCAGAGCATTAAAAAGAAGGAAACTTTCAAAATTCATCCAAGGAAGAAAGTAAAATATTGATCTCAAACCTAGGACACATTGTACTGCAGATCATTCTCGCTTATTAATATCACTATAAAAACTCAAATATTAGCAAGTGGAATCCAATAGCACATTTAAAAATAATATATTATGAACAAGCAGGGTTTATTACAATTAGCAAGGTTGACTTTATATTAGGAAATCTATTAATGTAATTCATTAGAACTAAATAATAAAACCATATGATCATCTTCACAGACACAGAAAAGGCATTTGACAAACTCATTTCTCCCTACGTTAACTTATAAAGTTAATACTGTGCACATAAAAGTACTATCAGACTTTTCCCCCTGAAGTCTACAGTTGTCAAATTTATGTGGAAAGAAAAACAAACAAGAAAAGCTGGGTAAATCTGCAAAAGAACAATGAGAGGAAGTTAGCCCCACAGATATTTAAATATATCCCAGTGGAACAGAGTAGACAACATATATGGAAATTTGGTACATGATAAAGATAGTTCAAATCAGTAGGGAAAAAGATGAATTTCAGTGTTTGAATACATGGAATCTCGTACAACCCAGTGATTATATTAGCTTTCCTTAAAATGATAAAATTGGACTCATACCTCACACCATAATAAAGTACAGAAGTAGGAGAGATTTAACCATAAATAAACAAAACCATTAAGTACTATAAGAAAACATAAGTGAAGTCTGATATTAGCTGGGAATGGGAGAAACTTTCCTAAAAACGAGTGGTAGGCAAAATGCTCCCACCAAAGATCTCAATGTTCTAATCCCTAGAATTTGTCACGCTATTACATGGCAAAAGAGACTTTACAGATTTCATTAAATTTAAAGGGAAATTATCCTGTATTTTTACAAGTAAATCAAGTAATCAAAAGAGCCAGAGAACTTTCTATGGCTAGAGTCAGAGAGTCATGATAGGGAAAATAAAATCGGAATTCCAAAAAAGAGAAAGATGTTTGAAGTATGAGAGAGACTTGACTCACTCTTGCTGGAAAGGTCCAGATGTGGAAAGCATGAGGAGGAACATAAGCAACTCTGAGGAGCAAAGAATGGTCCAGGATAACAGCCAGCAAAGAAAGGGAGACCTCAGTCCTACAACCTCAAATGAAATGATCCATCTGGAATCTGCTCCCAATATTACAAATAATCCAGTGTGTGGAACAAGTTGGACATGTAGAAGCAAAAACATTGGCCATAGGGCTGGGAATTTAGCTGAGGTACCGCTGCATGCCTCACAAGTGCAAGGTCCCAAGTTCAATCCCTGGTACCAAAAAAAAAAAAAAAAAAAAAAAATGGCCATAAACTGATAATTACTGAATTTAGAAGATGAGCAGCTCGGGGTTCACTGTACTGTTTTATCAGTTTCAGACATGTGCAAATCTACATAATAAATTATTTTTATGTGTTTATTTATAAACACTTTTGTACTCATATATTAGTGTTTTCACAGAAAAAGTTTCAAGATGTAGGCTTTGAAGCCCAAAGAGTTTATTTTGGTAAAACACTTTCAAATTATCTTTTAAAAGTACAGATAATCAGAAATACATGATGCCCATTTCTAAACACCCTTACCAATCATTTAAGAGGTTAAATTAAGAAAAGAGGTTAAATGACCTCAAAATCACATGGAAGAGCCTAGAATAAACCTTAGATAATTAATAGCAATTATCATCCTGCCCAACTTCATAGTTTACTAGTATGAACAGTTTATATATTTGTACATATGAAATACGAAATAAAAGGCCTATCAGCCTTTGACTCTTGCACCAATTGTAAAAGAAAAAAAAATTGTTCCTAGTTATGAGTTAAAACTTCAGAGAATAAGTACAAATTCTCTAAATGAAAGTAAGTTCCAATTAATAGTAACTCAAAACTAAAAGTTGAAAAATCCTTGAGAGGATGAGGGTGTAGCTCACTGGTAGAGCACTTGCCTAGTACACACAAGACCCTGGGTTCAAACCCTAGCAGCACACACACACACACAAACTCCTTTAAATTTAAAGACTGTTACTTAACTTATTTAATCAAATATTCAACTTTACATTCCTAGTGCTGTCATATTTAAATTAAAAATTATCATGTTTTTGAAGAAACATAAATAAAGCAATGACAGATGATGTCTTACTACTACATTTGAACTGCATAAAACCAACTGATTACCACTAAAATACAATAAAAAGATTTAGTAATTTTTGGCATTCACTGCATTCTCTGACCTGGGACAATGAGAAATGAAATCTGAGCTTGTTTAATAAGGTTTCTTTCCCCACTAAGTTACTCTGGGACAGATTGGTTCAAATGTCTACTTTTCCCTATAAAGTACTTTGATAACATATGAACACTGAAATTCAGCCTATCAATCAATGTACTAATGATAATGGAAGTGAAATTTTTAAAAAGTACTTTAATCTCAATATACTTACATTTCCACCAAAGAATGAGTGATTATTTCCATTTAAGTGTTTCACCTCATATCAAATGTCTCTAGAATGAGAAAGCAAAACCCAATGTTAATGACAAACTTCTGATTTTTAAAAAATGTAACACATCCAGGCCTGGTGGCCAACACCTATAATCCCAGTACTCTGGGAGGGTGAAGCAGGAGGATCTCAAGTTCAAACCCAGGTTGGGCCACTCAGCAATTTAGCAAGACCCTGTTTCAAAAATAAAAACAGAAAAAAGGGCTGGAGATGTAGCTCAGAGTGAAGGCCTTGGGTCCAAGCCTCAGTTTGGGGATGGAGGGATGAAAAAACATTATCATCTTTCTAATGTGTACAAAACTGCCAAAAAAACATATTATGATATCATAGTGGAGGACATGACTTTCATAGAGATCATATCACAATGAAGTAGCTGAAATCAATAGCATGGGACTCATCCCTAAGAGATGAATTGCCTGTGATCACCTTCTTAGGTCAAGGTAACACTTTTCCATTCTTGCTCGCTTTTACTCTTGATAAGCTCTTGACACTTTGAACATCCTAATGCTTCCCTCATTATCATCTTCATCTCCTAACTTTTCCACTTCTAAAGATGGAAAAATATTATTTTTATTAAGAACAGCATAGAAAATACTGTATTTGGAGGGACAACAAAAAATGAAGTGGTTAGTCAGGCATACACCCCTAATCCCAGCACTCTGGAAGGCTGAGATAGGAGGACTGCCATGAGTTTGAGCCCAGCCTGGGATACTTAGTGAGTTGAAAGCCAGCCTGAACTGGATTAGGCCCAGTGGCACGTGAGTGGTGGAAATAGAATTGTGAGTTCAAGGATAGGCTGAACAACATTCAAAAAAGTAAATGAATTGGGTGAATTTGAGGGTAGAAAAAGAATGGTGATACCAATATATTTTTAAAGGTTTGGAATAATTCCATGATTTTTATGAATGTTTATTAATGAAATCATATGGTTTTCTCAAACTATCAGTATTCACAGATTTAGAACACTACCAAAATATTACCATATTTTCCCTTCAGTCTAATGCTTTTACCAGTAAGTAGAAGTCATTTTAAAAATTAAAAAGTTCACATCATCACAGGAGCTTGACTAGTATACTGTCTTTTATGTAACTGTCAACATGTTGCCCAAAACCACTTTTATATATATTTTCCCTCTCTTCATAAATATTAGGTTGTAAAAACTACTCTCTTGAGATAAAATTCTTCATTTGGGGGTAACTTTTAATAATTTTTACTTTTTAAAAATATTTGTTTTTTAAAAAGAAAATCAGTTTACATTTAAAATGTCAAATTAGTAGATTAAGGCATAAAATGCAAATGGTCAGTTACTTTTAAACATTTTTGTTAACACTGGTTTGCTCTCTTGGCATATTTCCCACAAATTATAATTATTTTCTTGAGTCCCAGGTGAAATTCTAGAGCAATATAGAATTCAACTGAGCTCAATGGAGATTCATTTGGGTATAACTATCTTCTGAGAACAAAGCTTATTTTTAAAAAACAAAACACAACAAAAGCCTAGCACTTCTTAAAAGATTATATTTGGGGGCTTCCTAAATTGTTTAAATGATCACTATGACAAATTCTTGGAAACAGTTCAGTTCCTACTGGGTATGTCCTTTTAACTTAAAAGACTTTACAGTATTAATTGCTCTCTAAATATCAGAATTTTCTGTATACTGTGCAATGTACACAATAAACCCTCAAATAGCTTATCTAGTACTTATCAACTTGTCTATTTTATGCCTCCAAAAAGCAGTATTTTTAATAAGAACAGCTGCTACTTTGTAAATATTTTAATGGCTTCTGTTAAGTAGGGCTGTCAGTTTAACAAATAATATTATAAAAGATTTTCATTCTTCCATATGATTGCATGTCTTGAAATGTGTTTTGCCCTGCAAATCCTTTAGAGATTTTAGACTAAAAAGGATATCTCCTTTGAAGGCACAAAGCCAACAAAAAGAATATATAGCATTAAAGAATAATGTATAAGATCACCAGAGAAATAGTGCCTTTCATTTCAGAAGACAAATGTATATAACAGCAGTAAGTTCTCTCAGCTCACTTCTCTTCTTACAACTCAGGCAGTTTGTTGAAATGGAACAACACTGGCTTTATGCCAGACATTTCGGGTATGAACCTTGATTCTCCGGCCATTTAATAGATATTAGTTTAGAGCAAGCCAATTAACCTCTTTGACCCTTAGTTTTTGTATCTGCAAATGGGGTAATGATACCTAACTTACAGGGTCTTTATGAGAATTAAAGATAATATATATAAATGGCCTAACTCAATAAAGGTGACACTTACTATTCTGTCTTACTACCTAGCAATCAGGAGTCTCCTAATCACTCTTTCATCCTTCTCCTTTACATTTTTATTCACCTAGTTTATCTCTTATTTCTTTTTTGTCTAGTTCATGGAATTCACAGGGAGAAATATTTTAGAGATGATATAATTTAGCACTTTTGTGAGCAAATGAGAAAACAGAAGCTCAGAAAGACAAAATGACTTGTCCAAGATCACAGTTAAAAACAAAGATCAAATTCTGGCCTCTTGAACTTTTCTCCTATTTTTCTTCTTGGTTAAAGTGAAATTTGAGGAGGCTATTCTATTCTGGGTGTGAAGAAGCATGAATAACATAAGAAAGTAGAAAAAAATGACAAGAAAAGGAAAAATATTAAAGAAAAAGGAATGAGTTTTTTCTTTTTGCTCTAAAGCAGCATGCATCAAGCATTTATGAAGAGCCAGATAAGTATTTTAGACTTTACAAGTCATACTCAACTCTGACACTGTTTGCATATTGTCTAAGGCTGATTTATACTACAAATAAAATGTGGCAACATTCCAAAAAACATTATTTGGACACTGAAATTTTCAAATAATTTTCATATTTAGGAATATTATCTAAGGACTGCCCCCCAGAACTCCGGGACCACAGCCCTGGGCCACTGGGCTGAGCTCCCCAGGCTTCTGCTGCCAGGCTTCGGCAGTACCTGGATCCATACTACAGAGGCATTAGGGAGGTCATAAAGGCCATTGTTCTGAGCTCCAGAAGATAGAGCAGAAGTGAACAACAGAGAAAGGACCTCTCTGAGGCTCCTTGATGAAAAATGAAGCCCACTGGGAAAGTGAAGAAAATCTCTGCAATAAAGGAACACCAGACCACCATAGTTGGTAAGTTGGAGGAATCAGCACCTCCCATTGGAACCTGGACTATCTTTGGGGAAGGGCAGTGGGAACCTGCAGTGGAACCTTGCAGAATTCAATCCAGCACAAGGTCAGGAAGCTCAACTTGGGCCGTGCAGACAGAAATCAGCCTGAATCTCAGTGGACTGTGGCTGGCATGCTGAGACTAATTGACTTAGATCTGCACAGTGCTGCCCATGTTGTCTACTGTGATGGCAGAGGCATACCCTGAAGGAGGACCTTTATTTTTAATTTAATTTTTTTCTAAGTAATTTTTCTCTTATTTTTAATTTTTTTCAAATTTGTTTTTTTCTTTTTCTTTTTTCTTTGCTTTCTCTCCCCCCACCTTCTTCTTCATCTCTCTCCCTTTTTATCCCTTTTCCATGTCCTATTTCATATTTCTTTTTTCTCGCTTTTTCTTCTCTCTTTTTCCTTCTCTTGTCATTAGTTTTATAAGAAAGTGAATATAGTTTCTCACTTCCCTATTGCTGTTAGTTGGTTCTGTTCTTGTCTTTGTTCTTTCATTCTATCTTTTCCTCTCATCTTCAACAGTTTCCCAAAGTTTGTGTGATCTTCCTGTGTCCTCTGTCCTCACTTCTAACCATTCCCTATCCTTCTACCTATCTGTCCCTCCCTCCCCAACTCCTTCTAAGTCCTCATCCCAAAGGGTAAAGTTGCTATATTGAAGAGTTTATTTATTCACTGTAAACATATTTTGGGCTAGTCCTCAATTTTGATTAATTCACATGGTTAAAGGTGATAGATTAATAGCTACCGCAGATTGTCATTTTCTAGGGCCAGGGATTTAGCTCAGTGGTTCCGGCGGCTGCCTCACAAGGGCGAAGTCCCAAATTCAAGCCCCCAGTGCCAGGAAAAAAAAATACTATTCTAAATTTAAGGCTGGGGATTTAGCTCAGTGGTTCTGCTGCCTGTCTTGCAAGTGGAATGTCCTGAGTTCAATCCCCAGTACCAAAAACAAACAAACTGTCATTTTCTAAGCTGTGCTTGATGCTATTGTTGTTGCTGATTGTATTGCTTGGGCTAGTGTTGTGATTGATCTAATCAGCTGTCCTTCCTGCTATACTGAAAATGAGATTGCCTAAGTCATTAGAGACTCAAAGCCTAAAGACCAACTATACCTGGAAGACACCTCTGAGAAGCAGTCATTCTGTAAGGGTTCTAAATACAAGCAACAAAGATACTTACAATAAGCAATATTGTAGTATCAACCCAGGAATTAAACAAAAAACAGCACCAACAACAAAAATAGAAATGAGATGACACCTAAGCAATGTGCAAACCTAGACTTCCAGCTCACCAAAGGCAAATTCTGGGAAAAAAATGAGGTGGAAAAATCTGATAATCAACCACTTGGACACCCTGAACTGATAGCACAGGAAGTAACAAAACAGATGAACACGGCTCTAGAAAAATTCAAAACAGAAATAATTTCCCAGATAACTACAGAGATGATGAGCAAAATGAAAGACATGATTAAAGACTCTAGAACAGAAACAGATTAAAAAAAAAAAATAGATGAGCTCAGGACCATGATGGGAGCCATGAATGACCAGCACAGGAAAGAAATGGAAACCATGAACACCCAACATAGGAAAGAAATGGAATCCATGAAACAGATTCAAACAGATATCCAGGAGATTAAAAACTCCATTGAAAATTTTCACAGCAGAATGAGCCAATGTGAAGATGCAATATCAGACATAGAAGACAAGATTGCAGTTAGTGACCATGAAAAGAGAGATCTCTTAAAAATAGGGTGGGGCCGGGGATTTAGCTCAGTAGTTTTGCCTCCTGCTGCGCAAGTGCAAGGACCCGAGTTTGATCCCCGGTACAAAAAAAAAAAATAGTGAGGGACTATGAGACATTGATCTAGCAGCTCCTAGATGACGCAAAGAAGAATAACGTAAGACTGATAGGAGTCCGCGAAAAAGCAAGAGAAACTACAAATGACATACAAAAACTGTTCACATAATTAATGACAGAAAACTTCCCAAACAGAGCAAAAGAATTTGACATACAGATAAGTGAGGCATATAGGACTCCAACTAGCCATGATCAAAAAAATCTACACCTAAAAAAAAAAAAAAATCTACACCTAGACATATAATAGTCAAGATTCCAGAAACCCCACAGAAAAACAATACTACAAGTAGTTAGAGAAAAGAAACAAATCACCTACAAAGGAAAGCCCATCAGAATCACAGCAGACTTTTCAACACAAACCCTCAAGTCAAGGAGAGCCTAGAGTGAGTTATTTCAAGACCTAAAAGAAAACAACCTCCAACCTAGATTGATGTATCTTGCAAAACTGTCTTTCAGAATTAATGAGGAAATGAGATACTTCCACGACAAACACCTGAGAAACTTAATAAATACCAAATCAGCACTCCAAACAATTCTAAACAATATCTTAGAAGAAGATAATGAAGGTCACAACTCCATGAGGCCCAACAGAGCAAAGCCATCAGGCAGGGCAAGAAATTAAAGGGAGAGGGGGGAAAAATTTAAAATAAAAGAACCAGCAACAGGAAAATAACATGACAAGGATAATTCAGTACATATCAGTTATAACCTTCAATGTTAATGGCCTCAATTCACCAATTAAAAGAAACAGACTGGCAGAATGGATTAATGAGCAAAATCTAACAATATGCTGTATACAAGAAACACACCTAATTCAAAAAGAAATTCATAGACTGAAAGTAGAAGGATGGAAAACAGTTCTGCATGTGACAGGAACCTGGAAAAAAGCAGGTATAGCAATCTTATTTGCAGACAAATTAGATTTCAAACCAAAACTAATTAAAAGAGACAAAGATGGTCACTACATCCTTGTGAAGGGAACAATCCAAGAAGAAGAGATGACAATCATAAATACAGATGCATCAAATACTAATGCCCCCAGTAATACAAAAAAAAAATTAATGGACATGAAAAACCAAATAAGCATTAATTACAATTGTAGTGGGGACCTCAATACCCCACTGTCACAAATAGACAGATCATCTAGACAAAAAGTCAACAATGAAATGTGAGAACTGAACCAAGCTTTTGAACAAATGGATTTAATAGATGTCTACAAAGTGTTCCACCCCACAAAATCAGAATATACATTCTTTTCAGGTACACATCAGTGATTCTCCAAAATAGACCATATGCTAGCTCACAGAGCATGTTTAAGTAAATGCAAAGGAAGTGAAGTTATCCCCTGACAGACAATAGTGCATTAAAGTGGAGCTCAATAGCATAAGAAACCGCAAGAACTCCACAAACACATGGAAATCATATAACACTCTTCTTAACAACCAATGGGTCACAGAGGAAATTAAAGAAGAAATTAAACAGTTTCTACAATTAAATGATAATGCCAGTACAACATATAGGAAACCATGGGACACAGTGAAAGAAGTTTTATGAGGGAAATTCACAGCAGTGAATGCCCATAGCAGGAAAACAGAGCATGCACAAATAAACAACCTAATGCTGAACCTCAAACTCCCAGAAAAAGAAGAGCAAGACAAACCCAAAGCTCTTACGAGGGAGGAGATTATAAAGATCAAAGCAGAAATCAATGGAATAGAGACTAAGAGAACGATTCAAAAAATCAACGAATCAAAGAGTTGGTTTTTCGAAAGAATAAATAAAATCAATAAACCCTCAGCCAACTTTATCAAAAAAGAGAAGTCTCAAATCCATGAAATGAGGAACAAAAAAGTTGAAGTCACAACAGATCCAGCAGAAATCCAGAGGATCATCAATACCTACTTCAAGAACCTGTACTCTAATAAAATGGAAAACACAGAAGAAATGGACAGATTCCTAGATACTTATGAATTACCAAAGTTGAACAAAGAAGACCTAAAAATTCTAAACACCCCAATTACAATCAGTGAAATAAAAAATGTAATTAAAAACAAAGAAAATTCCAGGACCTGATGGTTTCAACTGCTGAATTCTACAAGACATTGAGAAAAGAACTATTGCCACTACTCTAAACTCTTTAGTGAAATTGAAAGAGAAGCAATACTTCCAAATTCATTCCTGGAAGCAAGTGTTACTTTGATTCCAAAAGCAGAGAAAGACCTAACCAAAAAAGAACTACAGGCCAGTCTCCCTAATAAACATAGACGCAAAAATCCTCAATAAGATATTGGCAAACAGAATACAGAGGGTCATCAAGATCATACTCCCTGACCAACTGGGATTCATCCCAGGGATGCAAGGATGGTTCTACATAAGTAAATCAATAAATGTAATACACTATATTAACAGAGCCAAGAAGAAAAACCATATAATCATCTCAATAGTTGCAGAAAAAGCATTCAACAAAATCCAACACACATTCATTATAAAAACCCAACAGAAAATCAGAACAGATGGTCTATATGTCAACCTGATACAGGCTATCTATGAAAAACCAACAGCCACCATTGTACTAAATGGTCAAAAACTGAAATTTTTCACTCTAAAATCAGGAAGAAGTCAAGGATGTCCACTATCACCACTTGTTCAATATAGTTCTGGAAACATTAGCCACAGCAATTAGACAAGAGAAAGAAATAAAAGGAATAAAGATAGGAAAGGAAGAAGTTAAACTGTCATTATTTGCTGACATGATACTCTACATAGAAGACCCAAAATCTCCACCAAAACACTTCTAGACTTATTTGACAGATTCAGTAGAGTAGCTGATAAAGAATATGTGGTTTTTTAATAAAATGGAGTACTACTCAGCCATAAAGAATGAGAAATAATAAATAAGACACACATGATATACAAATCAATGAAAGAGAAGGGTGAATCTCCACCCCTCCCTATTTACAGAGACTTTGTTTCCATTTTTTCCTTTTCCTATATTTTTTCCTTTCCCTTCTTTCCTTTCCCCTACCCCTCCCACTTCCTCTACCACTTTAGATGTTTTCTTCCTATTTCAAATTATCAATTATACATTTTGATCGTTATTTACATTTTAGTTTCTCACACCAGAGAAATGATTCGGTTTTACACATATATGTCTTATTTATTTCACTTAAAAGTATGGCCTAAGGCCAGGGATTTAGCTCAGTGGTTCCGCCGCCTGCCTCGCAAGTGCAAGGACCTGAGTTCCATCCCCAGTACCAAAAAAAAAAGTATGGCCTGAATGTGCATCCATTTAGTGATGAATATTTCTAGTTTCTCATTCAATTTCATTGAAGCATTTAAACAGTAGTGGCAGTAGTTTCTCTCTAAATATCTTGTAGAATTCAGCAGTGAAGCCATTAGGACCCAGGTTTTACTTAGTTGGTAAGTTTTTAATTACATTTTCAATTTCATTGATTGATATTGGGTTGTTTAGAATTTTAAAGTCTTCTTCGTTAGACTTTGGTAATTCATATGTATCTAGGAATCTGTCCATTTATTCTGTGTGTTCCATCTTATTGGCGAATAGGTTCTCAAAGTAGGTATTGATGATCCTTTGGATTTCTGCTGTGTCCATTTTAATTTCATCCTTTTCATTCCTAATTGCATGGATTTGGGCCTTTTCTTTCCTTTTATGATAAGGTTGGCTGAGGACTTGTCAATTTTATTCTTTGAAAGAACAAACTCTTGCCTTCATTGATTTTTTCTATCATTCTGTTAGTGTCCATTGCATTGATTTCTGCTCTAATCTTTATAATTTCCTCCCTTGTATGAGCTTTGGGTTTGTCCTGCTCTTCTTTTTCTAGAAGCTTGAGGTTCAGCATCAGGTTGTTTAATTGGGCTTGCTCTGTTTTCCTAATATGAGTATTCATTGCTATGAATTTCTCTCGTAAGACTGCTTTCATTGTGTCCCATAGATTCCAATATACTGTATTGTCATTGTCATTTAATTGAAGGAACTGTCTGATTTCTTCTTTAATTTCCTCTGTGACCCATTGGTTATTCAGAAGTGTGTTGTTCAATTTCCACGTGTTTATTAAATTTTTCCAGTTTCTTTTGCTATGGATCTCCAATTTCATCCCCCTATGGTCTGATAATATACAGGCAATAACTTCAATTCCTTTGCACTTACTTAAACATGTTCTATGTGTGAGTATGTGGTCTATTTTTGAGAATGACCCATGTGCAGCTGAGAAGAATGTGTATTCTGATTTTGTGGGGTAGAACACTCTGTAAACATCTGTTAAATTCATTTGTTCAAGAGTTTGATTGAGTTCTAGTATTTCATTGTTTAGTTTTTGTCTCGTTGATGTATCTATTGGTGACAGTGCGGTACTGAGGTTCCCCACTACTATTGTATTAGTGCTTATTTGATTTTTCATGTCCATTAGTATTTGTTTTATATAGTTGGGCACGCTAGTGTTTGGTGCATCAATATTTATGATTGTCATCTCTTCCTCTTGGATTTTTCCCTGTAGAAGGATGTACTGTCCTTATTTGTCTCTCTTAATCAATGTTGATTTGAAATCCACTTGATCTGCAAAGAGAATAGCTACTTCTGCTTTTTTTCAGGTTCTTGTCACATGGAGTATTGTTTTCCACCCTTTCACTTTCAGTCTATGAGTTTCTTTATGAATTGTGTATCTTGTATGCAGCATATTGTTGGATCTTGCTTCTTGACCCATTCTGCCAATCTATTTCTTTTGATTGGTGAATTGAGACCATTAACATTGATGGTTATAACTGATACATATTTTTTTTCTTGGACGCTAATCTTTATTTATTTTTTTTCCAATTAAGTTGATTGGTACATTTTTGGTATAAAATACAGTTACATTCATCATTGAGATCTGATACCTTTACATGAATATCTTGGTTCTTATGTTTTTCCCCATCCCTTCTCCTCCCTTCCCTATTTGCAAAGACCTTGTTTCCATTTTTTTCCCCTTCTCATATTTTTTTCTTTCCCTTTTTTCCCTTCCCCTACCACTCCCAATTCCCTGGTCTTTTAGACCTTTTCTTCCTGTTACACAATATCAGTTATACATTTTTTAAATTACAATATTAAGATCTAGGAGACATTACCACAGATTTTACAGAATTTAAAAGGATATAGAAAGCATATTACAAAAATCTTTTTTGAAATAAATTTGACAACTTCTAAGAAGTACCTTGGAAGACAAATTAATGAAACTAACTCTGGAGGAAATGTAAAATTTGAATAGCACCTATTAAAGTAAGTATATTCCTAGCTTGAAAACCTACCTATATGACAACAGCAGACTCATAAACATTTTAACTGATAAATTATAGCAAACAATTAAAGCAGAAGAAAGAAGGAACACTTCTCCCCTCATTTTAGGAACTCAACATTGTGCTAATGCTAAAACTGGATAAAGATAATAGAAGAAAAAAGTATGAACATAGATAGAAATTTGTTTAACAAAACAAACTATTGGAAGTCAGATCTGGCAGGATGTAGAAAGTGGTTTTGTTACAGGGATGGCAGTGTTGGTTCAGCATTGGAAGATCCACCCCCAAAAGTCATCATTTTAACAGAGGAAAGGAAAAAGCCATATGATCCTGTCAGTAGTTGGAGAAAAAGTATTGGACTAAATTCTTCAGCTGTTCATGGTAAAAGCTATCAGGAGACTAGAAGTAGAACAGAACCTTCTCAACAGATCAAAGACATGTACTCCATACTTCCAACAAAAATGCCTTAAATGAATGGAGAAGATACAATGCTTTCTCCCTAAGTGGGGAACAAGGGCAGATATGCTTACTCTTCATCTGTCCATTAAACTTTGAAAAATAGGCCCAAACCAAAATAGTCTGGCAATAAAATGACACAATTAGGATAGGATTGGCAAGGTAGAAGTAAAATCTTTATATGTAGATGAAATGATCATCTACAGAGAAAATACTAAGAAATCTCTAGGAGCCCCTAGAACTTGTACTTGAATTTAGCAGGATTAGAAAACACAAGGTGTGTGTAAAAATTTGGGTCTGCGTATACTTGCTATAAAGGAAGAATTGGATATTGAAATTTAAAAGTTATGTAGGAGTACAAAGGACCTAGAAAAGTTAAAAACAAAAACAGTGTTGGAAGACGTTTAGTACCTAATTTTAAGACTTCTTCTAAAGCTACAGTAATCAAGGCAGTGTTGGTGTAAGGAAAGACATATAGATCATTGGAATAAAATGGAGAATCCAGAAATAGAACCACACATATATGGTCCACTGAGTTTTGAAAGATTATTTAACATTAGCATTTTACAGTATATAAACTCAATTCAAGAGCCAAGGAAGACATAGTGTCTTCAGCAAACGGCACTAGAACACCTGGTATCCGTATATAAAAAATTAAGCTCAACCCTTTTTTTTCATACATGAAAATAACTTGAAGGGATCTATGAACCTAAATAAGAAAGCCTAAAAGTATAAAACTTTAAGAAGAAATTATAAGGGAAAATATTTATGAATTCAGGGTAGGCAAGAACTACCTAGGATAGAAAAACCATGATGTATAAAAGAAAAAAATTGATAAATGAGATTCCATCCAAATTTAGAACTTAAAATGACATCATTGAAATGAAAAGTAGTCCTTAAACAGACCATATTTACAATACATATAACCTATGACCAGAATATATAAAGAATTCTTAGAGCTCATTAATAGACAACCCAATTAAAATATAGACACAAGAAGATGATAAATAGCCAGTATAGCACAAGAAATGGTGTGCAACTCTAGAATCAGAAAAGTACTAATCAGTACAATAATAAGATTGAATTATACACTCATTAGGGAGATGAAGTTAAAAGTTTTAAAAGCCTTGTCATGACTTTTTTTCTTTTTGTTGGATTCTCCCCCTTTGCATTTAATTTGTCACGCCCAATGGATTCATTCTGCTGGGTTTCCTGGGGTTGTGATCCTCACTGTCTTTTCCTAGGGTATTGTCTAAAATTTTTTGGAGTGCCAGTTTGGTATTCATGAAGTTCTTGAGGTGCTCTTTGTCATGAAACTATCTTATTTCTCCATCAATTTTGAAAGATAGTTTTGGAGGGTACATCAATCTAGGTTGGAGGCTATTTTCCTTTAGGGCTTGAAATACATCACTCCAAGCTCTTCTTGCCATATTGACTTATCATTGTCATGACTTTTTCATTTTGTTGGATTGTCCCCCTTTGCATTTAGCTTTTTGTCATGCCCAATGGTTTCATTCTGCTGGGCTTCCTGGTGTTTTGATCCTCATTGTCTTTTCTTAGGATTTTGTCTAAAATTATTTGGAGTACTGGTTTGGTACTCATGAAGTTCCTAAGGTCCTCTTTGTCATGAAAGTATCTTATTTCTCCATCCATTTTGAAAGATAGTTTTGTAGGGTACATCAATCTGGGTTGGAGGCTGTTTTCCTTTAGGGCTTGAAGTACATCACTCCAAGCTCTTCTTGCCCTGAAGGTTTGCATTGAGAAGTCTGCTGTGATTCTGATGGGCTTTCCTTTGTATGTGATTTGTTTCTTTTCTCTCACTACTTGTAGAATTTTGGTCTTCTGTTGGGTTTCTGAAATCTTAACTATTATATGCCTATGTGTAGATTTTTTTTGATCGATGCTAGTTGGAGTTCTATATCCCTCACTTATCTGTATGTCAAGTTCTTTTCCCCTCCTAGGGAAGTTTCCTGCCATCACTTCTGTGAACAGTTTTTTTATGTCATCTCCGCTGTCTCCTGTTTCTTCATTGACTCGGATCAGTCTTGCATTATTCTTTGCATTGTCTAGAAGCTGCTGAATTGATTTCTCATGGTCCCTTACTATTCTATAGAAACTTTTCTTTTCCTGGTCACTATTTGCAGTTTTATCTTCTGTATCTGAAATTCTGTCCTCACATTCTGCTGCATAAACTTTCAATGGAGTTTTTAATCTCCTGGAAATCTGTTGGCATCTGGCTTTTGGATTCCATTTGTTTCCTATGTTGGGATTCCATCACTTTCCTCAGGTCCTCTATTTTTTTAATCTGTGTCCTCTCTAGATTTACTAATTATGTCTTGCACTATGGGCACAATCTCTGCTATTATCTGAGAAATATTTCTGATTTCATTTTTTCCAGATCCTCTTTTGTTGCCAGTTCAGGGAGTCCAGGTGGTTGAGTATCAGATTTTTCCATCCCGTTTCCCTTTGGGGTTGCTTTAGGTTACCTAGAAGTCCAGTTTTGAGACTTGTTTATGTGTTTGCTCATTTCAACGGGGTGGGGGTGGCTGTGGTGCTAGCACCCATGGGGCTCACCTCCACAGCATGGGAGGGGGGGACTCTGCTCCTTGCCCCCAGGGGTGGTGGTATGGCAACCCAAAAGGCTCAGCTACTCAGTGCTGCGGTGAGGGGCTCTGCTCCTTGGTGCTGGGCACAGTGTTACAGTGGCCTGAAAGGCTTAGCTAGTCAGCGCTAGGGGGTGCTCTGCTCCTTGGTGCTAGGGGCAGTAATATGGCGACCCAAAAGGCTCAGCTACTTGGCACTGAGGACCTCTGCTCCTCTGCCTAGGGGTGGTAGTTCATAGAGGTTTCAGTCCACAGTTGGCTGACTCCAAGGCAGGGATGACAAACAGGCATGGCAGAGCAGAAACAACATGGTGCACACAAGGTAGCAAAGGTAACAAGGGAACTGCAGTTCACAGCAGCAGCAAACAGCAAAAGCAACAAGAGTCGGAAACACAATATTTAAAGCTGAATTCTAGGAATATATTATAATAGGTAGATTCTAGTCTTTTTCTTTAAAGAAAAAAAAAGGAATTCTAGGTGACTGAGAAAAAATGTTATCAGGATAAATGGCTTCAAAATATATCCTAGCAAAATTCTTACATTGCAATGATTAATTTAAATTTTTTTTGAGGCTTCTGGTTAAAAAAAAGATCAAGGGAAGGGGGAAAAAATAAGAACCAAGAGAGTATGTAAAGGTGCATATCTCCAATGATGAATGTCATTATATTGTATACCTAAAACGTACCAATAAAAGGATATACAGAAAGAAAAAGATCAAATAACTTATAAAAGCCAAAGAAGTAAACTGACATCGGACTTTTCAAAAATAAAAATATGACAAGGCAAAATGTAAGCTGAAAATTTTTAAAACTCAGTTACTGAAAATGTGAATCAAAGATTTTATATCCACCCAAGCTCTCATTCAAATATCAAGGATAGAGAAAATTGGTTTTCAGTATAGGGAATTCTGAACCTAACATAGTTTATTGATACCTTAGATAGAAGAGGAAAAAACTGTAGACCTAATTAAAACATCAAACACAGATGTTTTTGAAAAACTAACAAAATAGGTCAGCTTAATCTAGAGAACATACAAATACTATAATACACAATAAAAGATTTTGGAGGGAGAGGGAGAAAAATTAACAATTTAAACAATGGTAGTACATTCCTATAATGTCAGCACTCTGGGAGGCTGAGGCAGGAGGAACACAGGAATTTGAGCCCAGCTTGGGGAATTTAGTGACTTAGTGAGACCCAGTCTCAAAATAACTAAGGGCTGGGAATGTAGCTCAATGTGCAGGCCCTGGGTTCTATCCCCAGCAACTCTTCCTTACCGCACCCAAAAATTTTTTTCCTAAATCACAAGACTACTTTTCAGACTTCTTTGCAAATAAAACATATAATGATTTAGGTAAATATAGCTGGCCTATTAGATTTATGAATTATGCCAATTTCCATAAAAGAAATCAGCAGCTATTAAGGAGTTACTATGTGGGGGAAAAAAAGGCCCAGATCATTTGATAGGAAAACTCTATTAAACCATCAAAGATGAGATATTCCCAATGTTCTGAAAATTGTCCCAAAGCATTGAAAATAAGAACTTCCACAATACAGGAAAAGATTCACATCAATATCATTCATGAATCCCAATATAAAATTACTATGTATTAGCAAACAAAATTCAATACCTGTATCTATCTTGAAAATACAAAGTTGGCTCAGTTTGTCAAATCTATTAATATCATTCCTCATACTAGATCTGAGGTTAATGAAAATCATGAGCTCTCTAAAGATGCTGAAAATCCCTTTGACAAAATTTAACTCCCATTCCTGATTTTAAAAACAAAAGCACTCTAGAAAATAGAAACAAGAGGATACTTCTTTACCATTAAGAAAAATATATGTAACAATACAAATACTGTATCTTTCTTAATGGGGTATCGCTGAGGGCATTTCCACTAAGATCAGAATCAAAGCATGGATACCCACTGTTTCTACTGCTTTTCGTTAATGTGCTAGAGATGCTACCCGATACATTTAGATAAATCAACTACAGCAAGGGTCAGCAAACTACAGCCAATGGGCCAAATTTAACCTGCTGCATGCTTCTGTAAATAACTTGTTCTGAAATACAGCTGTGCTAGCCGGACTTGGTGGAACATGCCTATAGTCCCAGGCTGAGACTGAGGTAGGAGGACTGCAAGTTTGAGACCAGCCTAGGCTACACAGTGAGTTTAAGGCCAGACTACAGAGTAAGACCTTGTCTCAAGAAGAAAGAAAAAGAAATATAGCCATACCTATTTGTTTACTGTCTCCGGCTTAGTAGAAGACACAAAAATCATACGGCCTGCTATTTGGCCCTTTATAGAAAAAGGTTGCTGCTTTCTGACCTAGAGGCATAAGAACTGGTAAAGAATAAAACTATCTCTATTTGCAATAAAACAATCTAATTGAAAAGGCCTAGAGAAGTTATGATAAATATTTTTAAAATTCAATAAGGTAGAGGATAAAATTGACACGCAGAAATCAAGTTTTCATATACATAAAAAATAACTGTCACCAATCAGATTAGGGCTCTTTTATTCAAATCACAAATTAGTGAAGTGTGGCTCCCTTGATGTTAGGGGCTCCAGGCTTTGAGTGCCGGTGGCTCTTTGCCCTTAAGTATTACAGTTCTTGGTGGCTCTTAGCCATCTCTATCAGCTCCACAGCAGCTGAGGCTTGTAGCTACTTTGGTAGCTATCTGGATCTCTTTAAGTAGCTTCTGCTGTCTCTCTGGGGCTGTCTGCATGTCCCTGGAACTCTTCAGAGCTAGTAGCCTCTAGTGTTACCAGCTCTTTTTAGTGTAACCTGATCAGCCCACTCTACCTGAAATAATCAGGAGCAAGCAGCAAGACAACTTGACCAAGGCTTATTTTAGAGATACAGAAAGCAGCCCTCCTGGACTAACCCAAGGAATGTGAGAGAGCAGTGCTTATATAGAGGAGGAATGGGCCTACATATGCACAGTTTCCTGCATTTTACTGACATATTTGGGGACTTGGGGGTTTATGACAGAGGAGCAAGGTCACCTGGAAGTTGCAGGGCAGTCATCTTGGATAGATCTGTGTTTCAAGCTTGCTGTGGCAAAGGCAAATAGCTCCCTGGGGCCACCTTCAGGAGAAGTGGCTGATTGATAGCTCCTGTATTTCCACAGCAACGGTAGAGTTAAAATCACCACTGTAGCTGCTTTTGAGGCATCTCTAGGAGGGCTATCCATGTTGATCATGCCCCTTGGGGTTTAGGAATTTGGGAAATAATCACCAACAGGCCCCAGTCCTCCCTGATCTTTGCCCTGTAAGATGTGGTTTCTGGCTGTTTCTCAGAGGGTTAGCAACAGCACTTGGAAGAGTACTGTACCTGTCATCCAAGCTACAGTTTCTGTAAGGACCTACTGGTTGGCCACCAAAGTAACCCCAGAGGTGGCAGGAAGATTCTAGGGCTAACTGCCCCAAGCCACCTTCAAGGTGGTGAGGGAGAGGAGCATGAAGGGACATGCCAGCTGCTAGGTGGATCATGTCCTCTTCTGGCTGTCAGAGGGAAAAGAGAAGGGTAAAGCCTTGTTTCTTTTCTATCCCACAGAGGAAAAAATATTAGAGAAAACCCCACTTACAATCTTAATGAAGAAAATTAAATACTTAGGGATAAACTTAGCAAATGTGTAAGTTACATGCAGGAAACTTTAAAACATCCTGAAAGACATAAACATAGACTTGAACAAATGGAAAGACACTTCACACTTCTGGGATAGGATCAGCCCACATTATTAACATGTCAGTTCTCTCTAAATTAATTTAATGTAATCCCAATAAAAATACCAAATAACTTTTTATGGAGTTAGGGACGTTAATATTAAAGTTCTTACAGAAAAACAAGCATACATATCCAAGGGAAACACTAAAAAAAGAGAAACTATGAGGTGGGACCTGCTAGAGATTAAAACACCCTATAAAGCCTTTCAAACTGTCACATTTGTGGTTTTATTATCGTCTGTGATTTTTAGATTGATATCTGCTTTTTCATTAACCTATAAGCTCCACAAAAGCAAGAACACTATGATCATCACAGACATTATATAATCTCTCTGGCTGAATTCAGTGTCTGATACACAACTGGTACCCAGTAGGTAGGCAATACATTTGTACCAGACACATTGCTCTCTTGAAATTCTCACTCAAGTGTGCTGGGAAGAGGAATGACATAGATAGTTAACAAGAATCCAGGTGTGGTGGTACATAGAGACTGGGAGGCTGAGGCAGGAGAATTGTAAATTCAAGCCTAGACTGGGTAACTTAGTGAGACCCTGTCCCATAATAAAAAAGGAAAAAATATCTGAGTAAAAGTCTTTCAATTAATAGTAAATTTTAGAAGAAAATATAAAGAATCAGTGATCAGGGAAATCTTCACTGTGAAGGTAGTACAATATTTGAATTAAGACCTGAATGTCAAGGAGTCATCAATGTAAAGGTGTGCTGAGGTAACAGGAGCATTCCAGCAATGGAAACATGCAAAGGCCCAAGGGTGGAAACAAGTTTAAGAGCCAATATACCTACACTGTAAAGCAGAGTAGTGGAGGATGAGTTATTTCAGACCTTAATAGGCCATGCAATTAGTTCTTTCATTCTAATTTCAGTGAGAACCCATTTTTTAAAATTCTTTTATTGGTACATTTTAGGTATACAATACGTTTACATTTATCACTAGGTGCTTCTACCGGTACATGATGTATCTTAGTTCTTATTTTTCCCCCATTACCTGTGCACCCTTCACCCCTCCACCTTTCCCTATTTACATAGATTTTGTTTCCGTTTTTTTTTCTTTTCTCATAATTTTTCCTTTCCCTTCTTCCCTTTCCCCCTAGAGTGTGGTAGGCAGAATGGCCTTGCAAAGATGTCTGTGTCTTAATCTCTAGAATTTGTGAATATGTTAAATTATATGGCAATGTGGAATTAAGGTAGCAGATAGAATTAAAGTTGCTAATGATAACTTTAAAATAGAGCTATAATCTGGTTTATCCAGATAGGCCTAATGTAATTGTTAAATGTGGGTGACAGGAGAAGTCATTTTGGACGATTTAGTATAAAGGTATCTCATCTACAGCCCGGCGTGCCAGGCAATGGAGTAAACTGCCAAGAGACTAAAGAAAAACTGAGACAGCTTATCAGAGGTAAGGTTTAATAAGGCATTAATAGGGAAGGACAAGGCTAAGTGTGGTGACACACACCTGTAATCCCAGCACTCCGGAGGCTGATGCAGGAGGACTGCTGTGAGTTTGAGGCCACACTAGGCTACAAAGTGAGTTCAAGGCCAGCGTGTACTGCATAGCAAAACCCTGAATCAAAAAGACAAAAAACGAAACAAAGGAAAAATAGGGAAGGACAGGGTTGAGACTAAGCAGCAGAAAAGGATAGGGTCCAGTGGCAGTGAGATGGATAGGAAGTCACCAGGAAGTCCTCAGAAGAATGTCCAATGGTAGCGGGCCAGACAAGGAAATCAAAAAGTCTTGGGATGGTGGGCCAGGCAGGGAAATTGAAAGACTTGGACAAACAGGACATTGCCAGAAGGTCCAGTGGCAGCAGGCAGGATGGGGAAATTTCCAAATAGTACTGCAAGTTTCCAATGGCAGACAGCTGAACTATATAGCACACCTAGTGCTGTGTTCCACACCTAGTTACTGCATGTAGAGGGTTTTATAGATTATACAGTGGTGTCATCATTAGCTTGCTTTATTCAATTGTATAACCAACATTCCAATAAACAGCTAACTTAGCATATGAGTAGAAAGGCTACTTCTACAGATAACACTAGTTTGCCCAGTTCCCAGTGTCACTCAGATAATACTTATCTAAATAATCTGATCCTGGCTTAAAATGTCCCCTAGACTTGGCAAGAGTCTTAAACACAAAAGCTTTTCATGGACATGATGTTCAATGCCCTAGTTTATCTCAGGGACAATACAAAAGGAATCAACTCACTGTTGTTGATCATAAAACTAGAGGAAGCAGACTCTACACCAAAGAATGTAGGTGATCTCTAGAAGTCCAAAAAAGGCATAAAGTAAGCATAAAATATACAAAAAGATCAGGTGCTTCCAAATTAAAGCAGTTACAACATCTGAGGAGTAAATGGGGGGGGGTTGGTTTTTTGGGGTTTTTTTGTACTGGGGATTGAACTTGAGACCTTCCGCTTGTGAGGCAGGCATCAGAACCACTGAGCATTTAAATCCCCGGCCTTAAATGAGTTTGTTGGTTTTTTTTTTTTGGTTCTTTATGTAGATATATATATATATTTATTGGTACATTTTAGGTATAAAATACATTTACATTTATCATTGGGTGTTTGTACCAGAACATGATGTATCTTAGTTCTTATTTTTTCTCCCATTACCTGTGCACCCTTCACCCCCTCCACCCCCTCCACCCTTCCCTATTTACACAGTTTGATTCCATTTTTTTTCTTTCTCATAATTTTCCCTTTCCTTTCTTCCCTTTCCCCTCACCCTCCCGCCACCTCCAAACCCTCGGACCTTTTCTTATTTCAAATTATCAATTATTCATTTTAATCATTTTCATCCTTATTTACACTTTCAGTTTCTCACACTAGAGAAACTATTTGGTATTTACACATGTGTGTCCTATTTATTTCACTTAAGAGTATGGCCTCAATATGCATCCATTTAGCTATAAATATCTCTAGTTTCTCATTCTTTATGGCTGAGTAGTACTCCATTTTATAAAAAAACCACATCTTCTTTATCCAGTTTCCAGTCGATGGGCACTTGGGCTGTTTCCAAGCTTTAGCTATTACAAACTGTGCTGCTATAAACATAGGTGCACATATATCGCTGTGGTATGATTCTTTTAATTCTTTGGGGAAGATTCCCAGTAGGGGAATAGCTGGGTCAAATGGGACCTGTCGTCCTAGTTCTTTGAGGTATCTCCACACTGATTTCCACAGTGGTTGCACCATTCTACATTCCTACCAACAATGGAGAAGGGTTCCTTTCTCTCCACACCCCCGCCAGCATTTGTTATTGGTTGATTTCTTGATAGCAGCCATTCTTTGTGGGGTGAGCTGGAATCTCAGTGTTGTTTTCATCTGCATCTCTCGAATGACCAGTGATGTTGAACATTTTTTCATATATTTATTTGCTGTTTTTACTTCTTTGTCTGAGAAATGTCTGTTCATTTTGGATGCCCATTTTTGAATTGGGTCTTTGAATTTGGGGGGTCTGATTTTTTTCAGTTCTTTATATATTCTTGATAGTAGACCTTTGTCTGAGGTACAGCTACTGAAAATTTCTTCCCACATTGTAGGTTGTCTCTTAGCTCTGTTGGTAGTTTCTCTTGCAGTGCAGAAGCTTTTTAATATGATGAGATCCCAGTTGTTGATTCTTTGTGCTAGCTCCCGTGCCACTGAAGATTTGTTCATAAAGTCTTTTCCTATGCCAATGTCATCAAGAGTTCTTCTACCTAACTTATCTTCCAGCAAGTTTAGTGTTTCTGACTTAATATTTAGATCTTTAATCCACTTCTATCTTAGTTTAGTGTGCGGTCATAGGTATGGGTCTAGTTTTAATCTCTGACAGGTTGAAATCCAGTTTTTCCAACACCACTAAATGAGTTGTTTTTAAAGTACCATTGTGTGAAAGACATTTACAAGGCTTTCATTTTCTACTTTATACTTTATATTTTTATATCATTATTAATACTGTTATTTAAGTAGCTTTCATCTTTTCAACCTGGCTAACTGAAACTTTACACTCTATATATCATTGATGTCATTATTCAAACAGTTGGTTTTCATAGTTTTTACCAGACACCTAAAAGAAGTTATACAACTCATAAAAAGCACATTTTAGAAGAAAAAAATCATACAAGGTGAAAAGGGCAGTACATAAATAAAATAAGTGATCTTTGAAGTAAACTAAAAATAATCACATTAGACTTGGTATAGCCCTAAGCTAGCTGTTGTTTCAAATAGGGTAACCTCTCTAGTTATCTCAGTTGTCTTATGTTAGATTATCTCTTCAAGGTCTAATATTCTTTATTATACAGGAAATAAACCTTATATTTGCATCAACTTTATCTATTTTGATATTTACTGTTGTAAATTCACTGCAATACTTATGAGTTTCTTGCTGTTTACTATATCTGAATTCATACTTAACAAATTCCAAATGAAATACTATCCTGTTAAAAGTTGTTCATTTTGGTTTGATTTTATTGGTTCATATCTAAGCAATTCTCCTTTGAATTGAAATGAACAAAAAAATACCCATCTACTCAGAATCTGATGTGTGTTATGAACAATATAATGGATGAAAATTTTCAGTGTTTACAAAACAAAGAAATTGTCAACAGAATGCCTGGCAATAGATTTACCAGAAAAAAATTTTTACAGCCTATAAATTCATGAAGATTGGCTCAAAACAAATTGTCTCTGCCAACAGAAAATCTGACAATTATTCTGGTGTCTCATTTGGCTCAGCATAAGTTGACCTTGTTTATTCATCTCAGTCTTTTAATTCTTGTTAACTTGGCATGAGAGGAGAACATATGGCATATGTCTAGGAAGTCCATTTCTGAATCTTAAACTGAAATAAATGTACAGTATACTGAGCATTTCCCATGTGTTATGTTCTCAAAGTAGCTTGAATGTGTATTAGATAGAATTGATTAAGTTCATATTAGGCCCAATAAGTGTTTTGTATTTGTTGCATATTAAACTAGAAATTCCCTGGAGATGTATTTGTCTAAGCCTTGGTATATGGCTAATGTTGACCAATTTTAAATATATTTGCAAAGAAGATGGATGGTCTTAGTGTTTTAAAACATAAAAATTAAAACGTATTAGCAATTTAGTAACCTAAAGATATTTACAGGTTTTCCTTGATTCTAAGACTATGTTAGAAAATTGATCAAGATAATGTGAGAGAAGGTGAGTGTGGTGGCATATCCCTGTAATTCCAGCATTTGGAAGGCTGAGGCAGGAGGATCACAGTGAGATCAAGGTCAGCCTGAGCTACACAGTGAGTTCAAGGCCAGCCTAAACTACATAGGGAGACCCTGTCTCAAACAAAACAAACTCAAAACAAAACAACAACTACAAAAAAAAAAGATAATATGAGAAAGATAGTAGGAACCAAAGACCAAAAGAATATTTCCATTTTCTTTCCAGTGTAATTGTTTTTGTTTTTGTTTTTGTTTGGAACAGGGGATTGAACTCAGTACCTTGTGCTTGCAAGGCAGGCACAGTGCCACTGAGCTAAATCCCTGGCCCACTGTTCTATTTTCTTAATTTCGAGATGTCAGGATGGCCAAGTGGTCTAAGACACCAGACTATTTTCTTAATTTCTCTTTCTGACCTACTGAATCTTTCTATTAAAGAGAAGGTATATTTTATTGTAGCTTTATTATGTCTCAAGAAACATTATGAAGAGGGCAGGGGATTTAGCTCAGTGGTTTCACTGCCTGCTGCACAAGCACAAGGTCCTGAGTTCAATCCCCAGTACCAAAAAAAAAAAAAAAGAAGAAGAAAGAAAAGAAACATTATGAAGAAATGAACTTTACAGATTCACAGGTGGGTTGTACCTCAGTGGTAGAATGTTTGCGTTGAATATGCAAGGCTCTGGGTTCAGTCTTCAGTACCAAAAACAAACAAACAGATTTACAACTCTTTTATGGAGTTGCAGTTGTATAGTATCAGAACAAAAAACCTCAGAAAATTCAAATTTTAAAATTGTATGTGTTTTAAGGAGTAGTGTTTTGGCTTGGAAAGCATTATTTCAGTAGCACGGGAGCTAGCACAAAGAATCAACAACTGGGATCTCATCATATTAAAAAGCTTCTGCACTGCAAGAGAAACTACCAACAGAGCTAAGAGACAACCTACAATGTGGGAAGAAATTTCAGTAGCTGTACCTCAGACAAAGGTCTACTATCGAGAATATATAAAGAACTGAAAAAAATCAGATCCCCCAAATTCAAAGACCCAATTCAAAAATGGGCATCCAAAATGAACAGACATTTCTCAGACAAAGAAGTAAAAACAGCAAATAAATATATGAAAAAATGTTCAACATCACTGGTCATTCGAGAGATGCAGATGAAAACAACACTGAGATTCCAGCTCACCCCACAAAGAATGGCTGCTATCAAGAAATCAACCAATAACAAATGCTGGCGGGGGTGTGGAGAGAAAGGAACCCTTCTCCATTGTTGGTAGGAATGTAGAATGGTGCAACCACTGTGGAAATCAGTATGGAGATACCTCAAAGAACTAGGACGACAGGTCCCATTTGACCCAGCTATTCCCCTACTGGGAATCTTCCCCAAAGAATTAAAAGAATCATACCACAGCGATATATGTGCACCTATGTTTATAGCAGCACAGTTTGTAATAGCTAAAGCTTGGAAACAGCCCAAGTGCCCATCGACTGGAAACTGGATAAAGAAGATGTGGTTTTTTTATAAAATGGAGTACTACTCAGCCATAAAGAATGAGAAACTAGAGATATTTATAGCTAAATGGATGCATATTGAGGCCATACTCTTAAGTGAAATAAATAGGACACACATGTGTAAATACCAAATAGTTTCTCTAGTGTGAGAAACTGAAAGTGTAAATAAGGATGAAAATGATTAAAATGAATAATTGATAATTTGAAATAAGAAAAGGTCCGAGGGTTTGGAGGTGGCGGGAGGGTGAGGGGAAAGGGAAGAAAGGAAAGGGAAAATTATGAGAAAGAAAAAAAATGGAATCAAACTCTGTGTAAATAGGGAAGGGTGGAGGGGGTGAAGGGTGCACAAGTAATGGGAGAAAAAAATAGAACTAAGATACATCATGTTCAGGTACAAACACCCAATGATAAATGTAAATGTATTGTATACCTAAAATGTACCAATAAATATATAAATAATAATAAAATCAACTGAAAAACATGAAAGTATAACTGCATGTATAAAGCTTTATTTATACTATATATTTTTGAAAGCCTTAAATTTTTTATTAGTGGACTTTGTGATGCATTACTATTTGTATAATATTTGTTTTCCACAAAGTTCAGAGCATTTATAGTTCATAAATTGTAATCAAAATGTTTTAAATTTCAGCTGTGGAGCTACAGGGGGTCTTGATTATCCAGATATCCATCATGAGACCCTATAGTTATGAGTTTACATATCGCAATGAAAGTCTATGAAATATTAATGGGTTAAACTACCTATAAATTCAGTACCCCTTAAATATCTCTCCCCAGTGAATATTAGCATTTACATCTGCCTATGAAGTGTTAGTCTACCAGTATTTCCATGGATGGTGGTCTATCTAAATAACCAAAATATCAATAAAAACATTTCAAAATAATTGAAAACCATGCCAAAACAAACAAAAATTCATGAAGTTAATGAAAGAGATGTCAGTGAAAACGTTAAGGTGACTTGTAAAATTACTAAAAAATGAGGTGTGACACTTAAACAAATTAACAGAAAGAAATTCCACAAGAATAATGAAATAAAAAGAACTGCAAATGAGTTTATCAAAGTATTAGAAGAACCCCTCGGAAACACTGATGTCAACCTTGAATGTTACTTGAAAAAGTAAAAATGTATCCTGTGAGTATCAAAATGTGAAGACAAAGATGCTGTATTACACTATTAGAAATTATGGTCAGAAGGGCCGGGGATTTAGCTCAGTGGTTCCGTTGCCTGCCTCACAAGTGCAAGGTCCTGAATCTGATCCCTGGTACCAAAAAAAGGAAAGAAATTGTGGTCAGAAAAAATAGGACCAGTCTCGACCCACCCCCCAATCAAGGAGATTTATTCTTTATTCTTCTAAGAATTTCTAAAAATTCTAAAAAATAAACATATATATACATAATACATACATACATACATACAGGTGCTAGGAACTGAACCCAGGGTCTCACATGCTAGGCAATACTCTACCGCCTCTAGCCCCAAGTTTTAGTGATATAGATAAAATAAGCTTTTACATATTTTCTTTCTTTTCCCCCAGCCCTCTTTTTTTTTGCCTTGTAGGTATTAGACAAGTGCTCTGCCACTGTGCTACACCTCCAGCCCTTTTATATTTTAGCCAAATTAAGAGATTTTCTTTCCCAAAACAATTATCTTCAGATATGGACCCCATAGCTTTGTTAAAATATTTTAACATGCAATTTCAAAATCAAGAAATATATGTCATTTCTGGCCAGTTGGAAGTATCTATTTGTCTTTGCAGTTCTTCACTATTTCCTTGGTTTAGTTTTAATCTGGCATAGTCTCTGAATTTAGGTTCACATACTTTTTGTGTTAAGAAAGAGAGAGGAAGCCAGGTGTGGTAGTACATATCTGTGATCCCTGCACCCTGAGAGGGTGAGGCAGGAAGATTGCTAGTTTGAGTCCAGCCTGGGCAACTTGGTGACTTAGCAACCTAGAAAAGATAGTGCCCTTTACTTTCAGTCATCTGATCTTTGACAAAGGGGCCAAAAACATACTGGAGGAACAACTGCCTCTTTAACAAATGATTCTGAGAAAAATGGCTGTCCACATGCAGAAGATTGAATCTAGACCCCTGTTTCTCACCATGTACTAAATAAAATCAAAATGCATAAAGTATATAAATATTAAAACAGAAGCATTTAAACTGCTGAAAGATAAAATAAGTAAAACTCTTGAAGATATAGGCATAGGCAAGGACTTTCTGAACAGACCTCCAACTGCACACGAAATAACATCAAGAACCAACAAATGGGATTATATCAAACTAAAAAGGTTCTGCACAGCAAAGGAAACAATCAACACTGAATAGACAACCTACAGCATGGGAAAAGTGTTTGCCAATTATTCCTCAGACAAAGGAATGTCTAGAATATATAAAGAACTCAAAAAAATACCCCACCCCAAATAAAAGACCCAATCAAAACATGAACAACTGAAAAAAATAGACACCTCTCAAAAGAAAAAGTATACATGGCCATAAATACACACAAAAAATATCCAACATATCTGGCCATCAGAGAAATGCAAATTAAAGCACAGATTCCATCTTACTCCAGAAAAAATGGCTACCATCAAGAAATCAATTAACAACAAATGCTGTGAGGCTTGGGGGAGGGGAGCAAGAAACCACTCTACATTGTTGGTGGGAATGTAAACTAGTACCACCTCTATGGAAATTAGTATGGAGATTCCTCACAAAACTAAAAATGGAAATTCCAGTTAGCCCAGCTATTCCTCTTCTAGGTATCTTCCTGAAAGAGGTAAAGACATCATATTACAGTGATACATGCATCCCCAACAGATGAAGAAAATGTAGTATTTATTCACAGTGTATATAGTACTGCTCTGCTATAAAGGATAGATTTGAGTCATTTGTACAAAAACGGATGCACCCTGAAACTGTAATGTTAAATGAAATAAATAAGATGCCCAAGCTTAAATATTGCAGGGTTTCTTCTATATGAGAAACCCAAAGAATAAATAAATTAAAGAACAAAATAAAACACAGATAATAGGAAATGAATGTAGATCTTCAGCAAATGGGAAGGGGACAAGGGATGGATGGAAAGGGGAGGTAGGGAAGGGAAGGAGATGTTGGGAGCAATGCTACATAATTCTAGGGAAAAATCATTTGAGTAGGCCTAGTTCTCCTGCCTACAGGCCAGCAATAACACTCCAAAACATACTTCCATTTTGGCCTCAGGTCACAAGGAAGATCTCAATGATCCCATGATGCTGTAATGCTCCAGGACAAGACCACACCTGTGGGAGACGCCCTGGGGGGAACCAAATCTTCATCTGTGTAGCTCCTGGGAGGAACTAAATCTTCATCTGCATAGTTCCTCATTGTTCTTAGATTTCCACCGCCCCCCACCCAGTCTTTTGTTACACCTTGTTCATCCCAATATGATACTAAAATCTACATTATTCATTTGTTACATTTGTTTCTTTGGATGTACTAAATAAAAGGTGCTGCAAGCTAGGGGTTTTTGTCTTTGCTGCCCAGAGCAGCACTGATCAGACCCAAAGCTCAGCTTCTTCTCAGTCTCATTTTTCTGCCTTTCCTGTAATTTGCCGTGTGCTCCCGTGGCTCGCAGGAGACCAGGACTCACTGCAGAGGTTCTGGTAACGTCCCCTTCCCCTGTTCCCTACAAGGAGACATAAAAAGAATTAAGATGTGTTAAGCACATGTACCAACTCCCCATAATGAATGTAATCATTATGTACTACAAATATGTACTAATGAAAATAAAAGAAAGTACTCTTTATATATTGTTCTGCTTTTCTTATATATGTTTGCTTATGCAAACTTGGGGAAACTATTACTTTATGTCCTATATAAAGTATAGTACATGGTGGTGTGTGTTTCCTGTTATGTCACATTAGGTATATAATGTCTTTAAGTGAAACTAAGACTGAGCAGTGTAATTTAAGTCCCCCACTGACCTTTTAACTGATGTGTTAGACTTCACTGATATAAGTTATCTAGATTATTCTTTTAGTATGGATTGAGAAATGGTAATTTTCTAATTCTGTCCTTCTTTCTACATTTATAAGCTAGAGGTCTTCTGTACAGAAAAAAGTTTCCTAATCAATTATATTACTCTGAAAGGCAGAGTAAATGCTTGATAATTTCCTAGAATTTTTCAGTTTTCAGAACAAAAAATTAATCAATCAGCCCTCCAGTGATGACCACTATTTGGAGGGATAAGAGAAGGAGATCATATGGATTTTTTAAATAACATATGATATTCAATTTTCAATGTGGTCAGTATTCTTTCTAGTAGTCAAATTTTATAAATCATTATAAGTTTTTCAGAAAGTAATTTTAGCAGCATATATCAAAAGCCTAAAAATATGATAAATTTAAAATTCACTTTTTAAATATATACATAGAAACATCCATCATAGTATTATCATAAAAGTAAACAATCTAAATATCCCTTGAGGGAATTACTGAGTAAACTATAGATTATCCAAGTAATAGATACAACATAGCCACTTAAAATAATGATTATTATAAGTTTCTACTTCCAGGTCATATGGAATAAACACACTCCTCCCTGTCTCTCCCATGAATGCTTTGGAGCAGCTATTGGAGAACTTTAAAAGGCAAATAGCGTCAGATGGATTGAGGAAGAAAACAAGGATTTTGGAGCCAATCCCAGCACCCAGGAGGAGGCTCCCGGGCCCTCATAGCACGCCTCCCAGCACAGAGGAGATGAGCCACATGGGCGCCAGCAGAGAATCCCCCCTTCCCCTATTGAAATGAGAAGACATATAACAAGCCTCAAAACCAGACTTCCAGATCACCTACAGCAACTCCAAAGGGAAATGAGATGGAAAAATCTGATACTCAACCACCTGGACTCCCTGAACTGGCAACAAAAGAGGATCTGGGAAAAATGAAATCAGAAATAATTTCTCACATAACAGCAGAGATTGTGCCCATAGTGTAAGATATGATTAATAAATCTAGAGAGGACATAGATAAAAAAAAAATAGAGGAGCTTAGGAACATGATGGAATCCCAACATAGGAAACAAATGGAATCCATAAAACAGATACAAACAGATTTCCAGGAGATTATAAACTCTATTGAAAGCTTATGCAGCAGAATGAGCCGATGTGAGGGCAGAATTTCAGATATAGAAGGTAAGATTGCAATTAGTGACCAGGAAAAGAAAAATTTCTTTAAAATTATAAGGAACCAAGAGAAATCAATCTTCCTAGAGAATGCAAAGAAGAATAACATAAGACTGATCAGAGTCAATGAAGAAACAGGAGAAAGTGCAGATGACATAAAAAATCTTTTCACCAAAGTGATGGCAGAAAACTTCCCAAGCAGGGGAAAAGAATGTGACATATAGGTAAGTGAGACACATAGGACTCCAACTAGCACTGATCAAAAAAAATCTACACATAGGCATATCATAGTTAGGATTCAAGAAACCCAACAGAAGACCAAAATTCTACAAGCAGTGAGAGAAAAGAAACAAATCACATACAAAGGAAAGCCCATCAGAATCACAGCAGACTTCTCAATGCAAACCTTCAAGGCAAGAAGAGCTTGGAGTGATGTATTTCAGGCCCTAAAGGAAAACAGCCTCCAACCCAGACTGATGTACCCTGCAAAACTATCTTTCAAAATGGATGGAGAAATAAGATACTTTCGTGACGAAGAGCACCTTAGGAACTTCATGAATACCAAACCAGCACTACAAAAAGTTTTAGAAAATATACTAGAAAAAGACAACAAGGATCACAACCCCAGGAAGGCTAGCAGAATGAATCCATTGGGTGCAACAAGAAATTAAAAGCAAAGGGGATGATCCAACAAAAAGAAAAAGTCATGACGATGATAAGTCAATATGTATCAGTTATAACCATCAATGTTAATGGTCTCAATTCACCAATCAAAAGAAATAGACTGGCAGAATGGGTCAAGAAGCAAGATCCAACAATATGCTGCATACAAGAAACACAATTCAAAAAGAAACTCATAGAAAGTTAAAAGGTGAAAAACAATACTCCATGTGACAGGAACTCAAAAACAAGCAGAAGTAGCTATCCTCTTTGCAGATCAAGTGGATTTTAAACCAATAACTGAAACACTTCTGGTCCCAAGAATTTCAGATAAAGGATAGTCAACTTGTACATACAAATCTATTGTGAACATGTGTTTTCATTTCTCCTAAGTAAAACCTTAAGAACAGAACTGTTGGTTCTTAACAGTAATGCAAGTAATTTCTGTATTGTTTTCCAAAATGGTTTTATCATTTTACATTCACATTAGCAGTATTTGAAAGTTCTAACTGGTTCACACCTAAGCTGACATCTGTTCTTTTAAAACTTTTAACTTCATCTCCCTAATGTGTGTATAATATGATCTTGTTATTGTACTAATTAGTATCTTTCTGATTCTAGTGTTGCACACCTTTCCTTATGCTGTACTGGCTATTTCTCATCTTCTTGTATCTACTTTTTAATTGGGTTGTCTATTAATGAGCTGTAAGAGTTCTTCATATATTCTGGCCATAGATTATATGTACTATAAATATGGTCTGTTTAAGGACTACTTTTCATTTTCTTAATGATGTCATTTAAAGTTCTAAATTTTGATGGAATCTCATTTACAATTTTTTTCTTTTATACATCATGTTTTTTGTATCCTAGGAAATTCTTGCCTATCTTAAATTCATGAACATTTTCCCTTACAATGTCTTCTTAAAGTTTTATAATTTTAGTCTTTCATATTTAGGTTCATAGATCCTTTCAAGTTATCTTTATGTGTGGAAATAAAGGGTTGAGATTAATTTTTTACATGCAGATAACAGGTGTTCTAGTGCCATTTGTTGAAAACACTATCTTTTCCTCTGCTCTTGAGTTGAGTTTATGTTCTGTAATGTTAATGTTAAATAATCTTTCAAAACACAGTGGACCATATATGTGTGGCTCTATTTCCAAATTTTCTGTTTTATTCCAATGATCTATATGTCTTTCCTTATGCCAACACTGCCTTGATTACTGTAGCTTTAGAGGAAGTCTTAAAATTAGGTAATAAGGGCCGGGGATTTAGCTCAGTGGTTCTGCCGCCTGCCTCTAAAGCACAAGGTCCTGAGTTCAATCCCTGGTACCAAAAAAAAAAAAAAAAATTAGGTAATAAATGTCTTCCAACACTGTTTTTTTTTCTTTTTACTTTTCTAAGTCCTTTGTACTCCTACATAACTTTTAAATTTCAATATCCAATTCTTCCTTTATAGCAAGTATACATAGATCTGAATTTTTATATATACCTTGTGTTTTCTAATCCTGCTAAATTCAAGTACAAATTCTAGGGGCTCCTAGAGATTTCTTAGTATTTTCTCTGTAGATGATCATTTCATCTACATATAAAGATTTTACTTCTACCTTACCAATCCTATGCTAATTGTTTCTTTTTATTGCCAGACTATTTTGGTTTGGGCCTATGTTTCAAAGTTTAATGGACAGATGAAGAGTAGGCATATCTTGCCCTTGTTCCCCACCTTAGGGAGAAAGCATTGTATCTTTTCCATTCATATAAGGCATTTTTGCTGAAGTATGGAGTATATGGCTTATCTGTTGAGAAGGTTCTGTTCTACTCCTAGTCTCCTGATAGCTTTTACCATGAACAGCTGAAGAATTTAGTCCAATACTTTTTCTCCAACTACTGAAAGGATCATATGGCTTTTTCCTTTCCTCTGTTAAAATGATGACTTATGGGGGTGGATCTTCCAATGCTGAAACAACACTGCCATCCCTATAATAAAACCACTTTTACATACTGCCAGATCTGACTTCTAATAATTTGTTTTGTTAAACAAATTTCTATCTATGTTCATACTTTTTTCTTCTATTATCTTTATCCAGTTTTAGGATTAGCACAATGTTGAGTTCCTAAATTGAGGGGAGAAGTGTTGCTTCTTTTTTCTGCGTTAAATTTTTGATATAATTCATCAGTTAAAATGTATATGAGCCTGTTGTTGTCATATGGGTAGGTTTCCAAGCTAGGAATATACTTTCTTTAATAGGTGCTATTCAAATTTTATATTTCCTCCAGAGTCAGTTTCATTAATTTGTCTTCCAAGGTACTTCTTAGAAGTTGTCAAATTTATTTCAAAAAGGATTTTTGTAATATGCTTTCTGTATCCTTTTAAATTCTGTAAAATCTGTGGTAATGTCCTCTAAATTTTGGTATTGTAATTTTCAAAATGTGTAATTGATATTTTGTAATAGGAAGAAAAGTTCTAAAGGAGTAGAGGAAGTGGGAGGGGCAGGGGAAAGGAAAGAAAGGAAAAGAAAAAATAAGAGAAAAGGAAAAAAATGGAAACAAAGTCTTTTCAAATAGAGAAGGGTGGAGGGGGTGAAGGGAAGGCAGGGGAAGGGGAAAAAAATAAGAACCAAGATAGATTACATAAAGGTACAAATTTGCAATGATGAATGTAACTGTATTTTGTATCTAAAATGTATCAATAAACTTAATATGAAAAAGAAAACAAGGATTTAAAGTGAGTTCACCATGGCGTTCTCCTTCAGTTTGCTACCATTTGTGCCAGGAAGCAGGTGCTGCCGAGTAGCCAAAGCTATAGCTTCCTGGATCCAGAAAGTACCAAAGGAGATTGCAGACAGGAAAGAGCTTTAGAAAATAATCCCATGAATTTGTTTATAAACCCTAAGGCCTACCCCAAGCTATTCATGTGTGGATCTGATCCTGACTACTATAATATTTGAGATCTAAAATAACTGATAAACCATCACTCGGGTCACATATCAGCCCCTGGGTGGCACACACACTGACAGCAATACCAGGAGCATAAAAAAGCCCTAAAATTAGCTCTGAAAAGGCTTTAAAAACTGAACTAACAATGAAACCATGGTTAACAGACATGCATTGTAACTTAAAGCCTAAACCTAATGAGATAACTGCCTGCTAAAAATACCAACATTTGTCATAGGACTAAAACAAGAGCAAATTGCATAACATAATATCCAAAATGTCCAACATACCTAAAATTTCTTTGCACAAAGAAACATTAATATCTCAATTCATATGAGAAATGATGATCTACAAACACAGATGACAGATATTACAATTACCCAATAAATTTTTAAGCAACTTTCATGAAAATGCTCCAATAATCACAAACTTTCAAAAGCCAGAACGTATCAAAAAGAAATAGATGATATAAAGAACAAATGAAGAATTCCAAAGTAAAATAATTTTGGGCCAAGGATTTAGTGCAGTGACACCGTGCCTGCCTCACAAGCACAAGGTCCTGAGTTCAATTCCCAGTACTAGAGAAAAAAAAAGTAAAATAATTTCAACTCACTCAGTAAGAGCAAAAAGGTTAGAGAGAATAAAGTCAGTGAATTTGAAAACAAATCAATAGAAAATAACCAATGAACAACAATGATTTTTTAAAAAAAACTTTGGGAAAAAAATCCAAATCCTGAGAAACTCTTCAATCAGTATCAAAGGTTTCAAATTCATGACATCAGAATCCCAGAAGGATTTTTTTAAAGGTGAAATGGCAAAAATATATACACATATATAAAAACAATAGCTGAAAACATCTCAAACTTGATAAAGGAAAACAGAATTTATTGCCAGAAAACTTGCTCTTAAAAATTACTAAAGGAAGTTCTTTGAACATAAGGGAAGTGATACTAGAGTGAAACTTAGAACATCAGGAATGAGAGAAGAGAAGTAGAAATCTATAACATTGATTAAATTTTTCAGTATATGGAAATATAAGAAACTACAAAAAACTGCAAAAAAAGAGACATAAATAGAAAAGATTCTACATTCTATCATATGTGGAAAACATTAATTCTACTTAAGACTGTGAAATTTTAAGTATGTATAATAATAGATCAACTTTTGAAAAAATATACAAACAATAAAAAATACAGTAGATATACACAGAATATTTTTAAAAGTTCAGATAACCCAAAAGCAGGCAACAAAAAGAAAATAAAAGAAAATAAATGGAGAAAAAAAAATTTCAACCCAGATATATAAAACTTTACATTAAAATAGTCCAAACATCAATTAACTTAAAGAGACAGTTTGAAGACATTTTTTAAATTATGATCCAACTACATGCCATCTAGAAGGAACTCAATGCAAATGTAATGAAGTACCAGTTTCTCTGGTGTGAAAAACTGGAAGTGTAAATAAAGACTAAAAGTTATAATAGATAATGTGAAATAAGAATAAAAGGGGCAAAGGGGAGGGGGAGTGGGAGGGGTAGGGAAAAGGAAAGAAGGGAATGGAAATAATATGAGAAAATAAAAAAATGGAAACAAAGTCTTTGTAAATAGGGAGCGATGGAGGGGTTGAAGAGAGGGCAGGGGAATGGGGAAAAAATAAGAACCAAGATAGAATACATAAAGGTACAAATTTCCAATGATGAATGTCATTATATTGTATACCTAAAATGTACCAATAAAATCAATTTTTTAAAAAAGAAAGCTGATAGGCAAAAAAAAAAAAAAAAAGAAAGAAAGAAAGCTGATAGGCAAATGGTAGAGCACTTGCCTAGCATACACAAAGCCCTGGGTTCACTTCCTAGTAAAGGGAAAGTGAAAGTAGAAGGAAGGTGAGAAAAGGCTGAAATGACTATACTGATATTGGAGCTAAAGAATGACATCACTTACAGTTGGAAACTGCATCAACACCCTTCTCCCAACAATTGCTAGATCTAGTAGATAGAAAGTTTTTCCACCAATAAGTGTAAAATACATATCTCTTTGAAAACAAGTGAACATTCACCAAGAGAGATCATATCCTGGCTCATAAACAAAAGTAAAAGAATATACACACAATATGTTCTCTGGCCATAATACAACATAGGACCCAGAAATAGACCCATAAAAATATGTCCAATTGATATTTGACAAATGTACAATAGAAATTCAAAGAAAAAATATGGTTTTTGAACAAATAGTGTGGGAACAACTGTATACCTATGCATTAAAAAAATCTCAATCTAACCTCATGCCTTACTCCCTCAAAAATTAACTCAAAAGAGATCATACATATAAATGTAAAATGTCAAAGTATCAAACTTTTAAAAGAAAACATAGGCAGAAATATTTGTAATCTGAGAATAGTCAAATAAATAATTCTAAGACCAGACACTAAAAACACAATGCATTAAAAAAATTAAAAAAGAGAAGCTGGACTTCATCAGCTTTTGTTCTTCAAAAGATCTATCAGAAGGGCCAGGGATTTAGCTCAGTGGTGCTGCCACCTGCCTTGCAAGTGCAAGGTCCCTAGTTTCATCCCTTGTTGGGAGCAATGCTACATAATTCTAGGGATAAATCATTTGGTTAGCCTAGTTCTCTTGCCTACAGCCCAGCTACAGAATAACTCCAGTTTGGCCTCCGGTCACAACTGAGATTTCAGTGATCCAGTGATGCTGTGATTCTCCAGGACAAGAAACATCCTGGGAGAACAAACATCTGCTCAGTTCCTCATTGTTCTTGGACTGATTAACATCTTGTTTGCCGGAGATGTACTGAACTCTCTGCAAGCCTTCTGTTACACCTTGTTTATCCCAATGTGAACTATTGAACGCTCTGCAAGTCATTTGTTACATTTGTTTCTCCCGATGTACTGAATAAAAGGTGTGGTAAGCTGGGGGTTTTGTCTTTGCTGCCCAGAGCAGCACTGATCAGACCCAAAGCTCAGCTTCTTCTCGGTCTCATTTTTCTACCTTTCCTGTAATTCGCCGTGTGCTGCCGTGGCTCGCAGGAGACCAGGACTAACTGCAGAGGTTCTGGTAACGTCCGCTTCCCCTGTCCCCTACAATCCCTGGTACAAAAAAAAAAAAAAGATCTATTAGAAGCATGAAAAGACTGGTTACATGCTGGGCAAATATACTTGCAAATCACATAACAAATGAAGGATTTGTATCCAAATATATAGAAAACTCCCAAAGTGCACCAATGAAAAAACAAACATCACATTTAACATGGGCAAAAGATTTGAACAGACACTTCAATAAAGAGATATGCAAATGAAAAATAAGCACATAAAAATATTTATCATTAACCATTAGGAAAATCCAAAATTAAAATCAAAATGATATACCCATAAACACCTACTGGAAAGTCTGTAGTAAAAAATATATTGACAGTTCCAAGTGCTGATGAAGATGCAAAGTAACTGGAACTCTTACACATTACTACAAAATTCTACAGCCATTCTTGGAAACAGCTTAGCAGTTTCTTATCAAGTTAATCATGTTTTTACCATATGAACCAGTGACCTCATTGTGTATTTAACCTAGAAAAATGAAAACTTATGTTCATACAAAAACCTATGCATGAATGTTTATACAGTTACATTCATAATTTTAAAATCCTGAGGAAACAAATATCCTTCAATAACTGAAAAGCTAAATTGATACATATATACAAATGTAATACTGCCTAACAATAAAAAGTAATGACCTGTTGATACACTTAACAATTTAGATGAATATCAAGGGCATTATACTGAGTGACAAAAGCTAATCGTAAAAGTTTATACTGTATAATTCCAATTATGTGACATTCTTGAAGTGAAAGCTATAGTTGTTGAGAAAAAGATCAGTAGTTGCCAGGGTAGGAGAAGGTATAAACTATAAAGTATGAGGGAGTTTTTTTGGTGTAATAAAACTTCTATATTCTGATTGTGATAGTAATAACATGAATCAAAAACTATTAAAATTTGCAGGATTACATGCCACTAAAATCTCATTTTTTGCCATATAAACAATAAACATTTATTTTTTTTCCTTAAATTCTTTTATTGGTACATTTTAGGTATACAATACATTTACATTTATCATTGGGTGCTCATATCTGTACGTGATGTATCTTGGTTCTTATTTTTTCCCCATTTCCCTGCCCTCCCTTCACCCCCTCCACCCTTCCCTATTTACAAAGACTGTTTCTATTTTTTCCTTTTCTCATATTTTTTCTTTTCCTTTCTTTCCTTTCCCCTACCCCTCCCACTTCCCCTACCCCTTTAGACCTTTTCTTCCTATTTCACAACAATAAACATTTAAAAGTAAAAAATATGATTGTATAAGTGAAAGATGACATAAAATTTTATAAAACAAATATTGCAGTTTTATTTTTTAAATCCATAGTGATTCAGAGAACTCTGTATATTTAGATTACTTTAGTATTCTCTTTCTATTTGGGGGGGGTCTACATTAATAGTCAATTATTTTTAAAATTAGACAAATGTTTAATATAATCTTTTACCATTCATTTTAATTTTACAGTACCCAGGACTTTGAACTTCACATTTGTTTCTTTCACCATTTCTCTTAAAAGCTATGTATATAAAATACGATATTGAGCTGGGGATGTAGCTCAGTGGCACCACAACTGCCTGGTAAGCACAAGGACCCAAGTTTGATCCCCAGTATCAAAAAAATAAAATAAAATAGGCCATATATATAATTTTTTTTTTTTTACTAAGGATCAAACTTGGGTCCTTGTGTTTGCAAGGCAGGCAGCAGAACCACTGAGCTAAGTCCCCAGCCCAGGCTATTTATATTTTAAAGTTGAATTTAAGTACTCTTCAAAATAGCCTGTAAAATATTTAATAGTGGGATCACTGAAAGTAGATTTCCATATTTTTAACATAAAAGATGACTGTTGAACAATGCCAGGGAAATTTCTTAATATGTTTTTTTAAATCTCAGAAATTTGAAAATATCTAATATTTGCTTACACTAAGCAAAGATTTACAGTGGCCATGTCCAACCCACAACCTTTGGGCCACGTATAACCCAGGACAGCTAGTGATGTGATCTACAAGATCATGAACTTTGAACTTTATGTGATTTTTAATGATTTTTTTAATGACTCAGTTACACAGTACTCTAATAAGGACTGTATAGGTGACAATAGAAGGCTGTCTAGATGAGGACGCAGTGCACTGGTAACTGCCTCCTGCACCTGCCACACACAGTCCGGTAGAAACTTGTGTGTATCAGATGTTATATGTACTTGTGTAACTTGGTAAGGGAAACAGTGATTACTGATAACAGAATTTCAATCTACCTACATGTGTGTAGGCATTTATTATTTTTTCTTATTATTAAAAATGGGTTTGTGTTATTTGGTAAAATAATGTAGTAAATTAAAATCAGTTAAAATAGTTTTTTAGCAGCCGTGTCATAGGAAAATATATCAAATAGTTTTTGTTTTGCGGTACTGGGGATAGAATTCAGGACCTTGCACTTGCAAGGCAGGCAAGGTGCCACTGAGCTAAATCCCTGACCCTCAAATAGTTTTTTGCCTGTGGTATTATTACACACAGAACATTGCTAATATTAGAAATATTATAAAAATGTATAAAAAGGAAGTTTTGTTTTTATATACATTAATTATATATTTTATATGCAGCCTAAGACAATTCTTCTTCATTCAATATGACCCTTTGGACACTCATACTTTAGCATATACAGTTATAGGCATAACATATATCTAACCTTAAATTTTTCTTTCTTAATCCTTTTTCCAATTAAAACTCCTGCACTACAGAGATGAGTAGCTGACTGAAAGAATGAACCTGAAAAAAGATATCTGTGCTGTATCTCTGATTAATACCTGTAATGCAGAAGATAATGGTATTCAAGGTACCCAAAGTATTCAAAGAATAATAGAAAAACAATGTTATGATTTATAAGAGCTTTTTGTAAATGAGTAAAAACAAGAAAGCTCTGAGCATTTCTAGCCTATGTAAGATTGCTCTTGGTTGATATTAAAATGCCTAGTTACAACTAAGGCTAAATTTTAATAACCATACATATATAGATAAAATTGGGGGTGCTGTTAAAATGTGACTCTGCTTCAGTAAATCTGGAATAAGGCACATGATTCTACATTTTTAACAAGCTCTCAAGTGATACATGTGCTGGTAGACTCAAGACAACACTTTGAATAGTCAGGCTCTGAAAATGACTAAGAAAAGTGGCATGATTTTTGCCCAATTTATTTTTTTCTTGCCCAATGTAATAGGAAAAAAAGAAATCTACATGGTACTACAACACAATACAGCCATGTCATATACTCCCCAAAAATAGTAATAAAAAGAAAAAAAATGCAGCAATCATTGCTAGCCAAGATGTCTAGCTGAGCATGAAGAATAAACTGCATAAGCAATTCTGGAGATAAAAAGCACAAGTTATATATCAGTTACTGTGTGAAAGGACAAAAGTATTTAATATTTAAGTGTTCTCATTATGTTCCCTTGTCGCTGTCCCCCTAAGATGAATGGTCTACTCATTCTCTTACCTTTCCTTCTAAGAAGGTGCAACTCTGCTGAACTGTTCTCTTAGTCCATTTTCTGTTGCTGTAACAGAATGCCAAAGACTGGCTAACTTAAAAAGGAAATTTGATTAGCTCACAGTTTTGAAAGATGAAGTCCAAAATCTGGCAGCTGTATCTGGGAAGAAACTCCTGCTTCAATGGGTTGCCTTACTTTATAACAGCCTACTCTTGGGGCAACTAATTCAGTTTCACTAAAACTGCATGAATCCTTCTTAATGACCTAATTACTTCTTAATAGTCCTACTATCTCTCAACATTGTTAAACTGGACACCAAATTACAATATGAGTTTTGGATGAGACAAATCATATTCAAATCATTGCTATTGTCTTTGTGACTTTGAAGTGCAAAGGAGGACACAAGAGGCAAGTGGATTAAAAGGTTTTATATAGACTTTTTCTTCTGGAGAGTTTAAGAGAACAAAATCTGTGCAAACAGTTTCACTATCTGAGAGAAGGAGGTAGGAGAGATTAATTTTTATGAATTATGTAGTGTCAAGCATAGAGGGTCTACTAATATTTTTTCTTAAACTGAGGCTTATCAACTGTATGTCAAAATAAAATTTTTAAAAGGAATGCACAGTAAATGCCTAAATTTTTATTAAACATGTATAATATTATCCTGTGGAACTGCCCTAAATGTTGATGGAGAAATAAGATGCTTACATGACAAAGAACTTCAGAAGAAATTCATGACCACCAAACCAGCACTCCAAAATGTTCTGAAGGACATTCTAGAAAGAGATAACAAGGACCACAACTCCATGAACCCCAACAGAATGAATAACTCCCACCAGGCAAGGCAAGAAATTAAACAGAAGGGAAAGAAAGGGAACCAACAACAAGAAAATAACATGATAAGGATAAGTCGATACATATCAGTTATAACCATCAATATAAATGGTCTCAATTCACCAATCAAAAGAAACAGACTGGCAGAATGGATCAAGAAGTAAAATCCAATAATATGCTGCATACAAGAAACACATTTACTTCAAAAAGAAATTTATAAACTGAAAGTCAAAGGATGGAAAACAATACTCTATATGACAGGAACCTGGAAAAAATCAGAGGCAGCTATTCTATTTGCAGATGAAGTGGATTTCAAGCAAAGACTGATTAAGAGAGACAAAGAAGGTCACTACATCCTTGTAAAGGGAACAATCCAAGAGGATGTGATACCAATCAGAAATTTATATACACCAAATACTAGTGCACCCAACTATATAAAACAAATATTAATGGACATGAAAAGTCAAATGAACACTAATACATTTGTAATGGGGGACCTCAATACCCTACTGTCACAAATAGATCAACTAGACAAAAAAATCAATAATGAAATATTAGAACTGAACCAAACTTTTGAACAAATGAACTTAATAAAAGTCTACAGAATGTTCCATGCCACAACATCAGAATACACATTCTTCTCAGCTGCCCATGGGACATTCTCCAAAACAGACGACATACTAGCTAATAGAACATGCTTAAGTAAATGCAAAGGAATAGAAATCATCTCATGCATATTATCCACGCAATGAAATTGGAAATCAATGGTAAAAGAAACCACCAAGGACTTCATAAACACATGAAAATTAACACCCTCCTGAACAACCAATGGGTCACAGATGAAATTAAAGGAGAAATTAGACAGTTTCTACAATTAAATAATAATGCCAGTACAACATACCAGAACCTATGAGATGTAATGAAAGTAGTCCTATGAGGGAAATTTATAGTGGTGAATTTTCATATCAGAAAAACAGAGCAAGCTCAAATAAACAACCTAATGTTGAACCTCAATCTTCTAGAAAAAGAGCAAGGCAAACCCAAAGCTCATATGAAGGATGAAATTATAAAGATCAGAACAGAAATTAATACAATGGAGACTAAGAAAACAGTACAGAAAATCAATGAATTAAAGAGTTGGTTCTTTGAAAGATTATATAAAATTAACAAACCCTTAGGCAACCTTATCAAAAAAAGGAAAGACTCAAATCCATGCAATTAGGAATGAAAAGGGTGAAATCACAACAGATCCTGCAGAAATCCAGAAGATCATCAATACCTACTTTGAGAAACTGTATTTTAATAAGATGGAAAACACAGAAGATAGGTTCCCAGATACATATGAATTACCAAGCTGAGTCAAGAAGATATAACAATTCTATATAAACTAGTATCAATCAATGAAATTGAAGATGTAATTAAAAACCTACCAACAAAGAAAAGCCCAGGCCCTGACAGATTCCCTGCTGAATTCTCCAAAAAATTTAGAGAAGACCTAATGCTGCTACTTCTCAAACTCTTTAATGAAATTGAAAGGGAAGTAATACTCCCATATTCATTCCTGGAAGCAAGCATTACCCTGATACGAAAACCAGAAAAGGATCCAACCAAAAAAGAGAACTACAGACCAACCTCCCTAATGAACACAGACACAAAAATCCTTAATAAGATACTGGCAAAGAGAATGCAGCAAATCATCAAGATTATACGCCATGACCAAGTAGGATTCATCCCAGAGATGCAGGGATGGTTCAATATACCCAAGTCAATAAATGTAATACACCATATTAACTGAGTCAAGGACAAAAACCATATGATCCTCTCAGTGGATGCAGAAAAAGTGTTTGACAAGGTCCAAGACCCATTTATAATAAAAAAAAAAACCCACAGAAAATTGGAATAGATGGTCTTTATCTCAATCTGATAAAAGCTATAACAAATCAAGAGCCAACATCATACTAAATGGACAAAAACTGAAAGGTTTCACTCTAAAATCATGAACAATACAAGGATGTCCACTGTCACCAATCTTATTCAATATAGTTCTAGAAACACCAGCCAGAGAAATTAGACAAAAGAAAGAAAAGGAATAAGAATAGGAAAGGAAGAGGTTAAATTATCATTATTTGCTATGACATGATACTCTACATCAAAGACCCCAAAAACACTATGAAAAGAGTTCTAGATTTAATAACCAAATTCAGTAGCATAACTGGTTAAATCAATAGCATTCTTATATGCAAATAACAAACTCATTGAGAGAGAAATTAGGGAAACAATGCCTTTCACAAGGGCATTCAAAAAGTGAAATACCTAGGAATCAATCTAATGAAGGAAGTAAAAAACCGCTACATTGAAAACTACAGTACTCTGAAAAAACAGATAGACAGGCTACCAGAAAATGGAAAGATATCCCTTGCTCTTAGGTAGGAAGAATCAATATAGTGAAAATGGCCATACTTCCAAATCTGTTATACAGATATAATGCAATCCTGATCAAAATACCAGTAGCATATCTCACAAAATTAGAGAAAACAATCCTAAAATTCATTTGGAATGAAAAGAGACCTAGAATGGCAAAAGCAATTATGGGGGCATCACAATGTCTGACTTGAAATTATATTAACAAAGCTATTGTGAGAAAAACAGCATGGTACTTGCAAAGAAACAGACCTAAGGATCAATGGAATAGATTAGAAGATATAGAAACAACTCCAAACATACTCAGCCACCTCATCTTTGACAAAGGAGCCAAACACCTTCACTGGAAGAAAAAAAGTCTCTTTAATAAATGGTTTTAGAAAAACTGGCTTTCCACATGCTGCAGATTAAAACTAGACCCCATATCTTTCACTATGCACTAAACTAAAATCAAAATGGATCAAAGACCTAAATATTTAACAACAGAAACACTAAATCTTCTGGAAGATAGAATAGGTAAAACTCTTGAAGACATTGGTGTAGGCAAAGACTTTATGAGCAAAACCCTGATTGCATAAGAAATATCAAAGAATCAGTGACTGGGATCTCATCTTATTAAAAAGCTTTTGCACAGTAAAAGAAACTGAAGAAAGAGTGAAAAGACAATTCACAGAGTGGGAAAAAGTGTTTGCCAGCTGTTACTCAGACAAAGGACTATTATCTAGAATATATAAAGAACTTAAAAATACCAGAACCCCCATATTTAAAGACCCAATCCAAAAATAGGCATCTGCAATGATAGACACTTCTCAAATGAAGAAGTAGAAATGACAGATAAATATATGAAAAAATGTTCACCATCACTGGTCATTTGAGAGATGCAAATTAAAACAAGACTGAGATTCCATCTCACTCCAGAAAGAATGGCTATTATCAAGAAATCAACCAATAACAAATAATAGTGGAGTTGTGGAGAAAAGGAACACTTTTCCATTGTTGGTAAGAGTATAAACTGGTGCAACAGTATGGAAATCAGTGTGGAGAGTCCTCAAAAAACTAAAACTAGAGTTTCTATTTGAACTAGTTATTTGTCTTCTTGGTATCTTCCTGAAAGAATTAAAAGCATCATGCCATGGTGATATATGCACACCCGTGTTTACAGCGACACAGTCTGTAATAGCTAAATCTTAGAACCCAAATTCCTATTAACTGATGAATGGATAAAGAAGAGGTGGGGTTTTTTTTAATACAACGGAGAACTCCTCTGCCATAAAGAAGGATACACTTGAGACATTTCTAGGTAAATGGATCCACCTTGAGACCATACTCTTTAGTGAAATAAACTGGACACACATGTTTAAATACTGCATTGTTTCTCTGGTGTGAGAAACCAAATGTATAAATAAGGACCAAAATGTATAATAGATATTGGGAAATGGGAAGAAAATGTTCAAATGAGAAGGGGAACAAGGGAGGGAGGAGGGAAAAAGGAAGGGAGGGACAAGAAAAAAAAGAATAGGAAAAAATGGAAACAAAGCTTTTGTAAATAAGGAGGGGAATAGGAATTGAAGGGAGGGGAGGGGAATGGGAAAAAAGAAAGGGTGGGGATTTAGCTCAGGGGTGTAGCACCTGCCTGGCAAGCACAAGGTCTTGAGTTCAATTCCAGGTACCAAAAGAAAAGGGGGGGGGGAGAAGCAAGATATATCATGTACAGATACAAATTGCCTATGATATATGTTATCAATATGTGCATATAAAATATACTAATAAAATAAATATCTCTACCACTGTTAGGGGAAAATCTCAATAAGAATGCCAATAATAAAGCAAAGTTATTGATCATTTACATTGTGCCAGGCATTAGCTAACTAAGTGCTATAGATGCTGTGCTGAAGTTCATTGTCCTTCATTTAAAAAATAACTATCATTCTGTTTAATAAAATAGAAATAAATTTTTAAACAACGTGGAAAAGAATGGTTTTTACATTTTTTAAGGGCTGGGAAAAAATAAAATATTCTGTGACAGGTGAAATTTAGATGAAATTCAGTTTCAGTGTTTATAAAGTTTTATTAGCACACAGCCATGTTCATTCTTTTACATATTACTCATAGCTATTTTCATGCTACAGTAACAGATTAGTGCTTCAAACTGCAGTGATGCAGTTATAAATCTATAGCATTTCAAGTGCCATTCCACAATACTTACTTTTATTTTTATTAGCAGTGAATGGTCATCATATCTAAACAAGTAAAGAGAATTGGAGTTGGAACATCATGCTTTTATGGCACAATGAAACAAATTACTATGAAGGGGACTGAAATGGCAGAACATTGTGTTTGTTGTGCAATGACACTATGACTATTCTCAAAAGAATCCAATATATAATGATTTGTTGTTTCAAGGATTAAAATACGTAAAGTAATTCCTACCTATATCCATCAATAATCAGAAATTAGATTATGGCAATAGTGATAGTCCTTTTCTCTCTGTATATCAATTTAAGTGATGCCTCTTTTAAAACATTATTTTGATGTACTAAGCCAAGGTCAGCAGGTATGTATACTGCTTCTGTTAGAATGGATAACACTTCTATTTCCCATTGAGCAAAAAAATAGGCAACCTCCCAATGTAGTTCCACAGGTAATCCCTCTACTCAACCAAAACTGGAATTTAGATGAAACTCACTTGTCATGCTCTCACTTCAAGAACAGAAAAAACAATATAGGCATAGTCTACTTGTTTCCATGAAAATATTAACTATAACATATATATGAGAATAATTAGCACTTTCATATATTTTATAGTTTGGTTATTACTTTCTCTAAAGTTTTCAGCATTTTAAAGTTATGATTATTTTAAGTATTTCCCTTTTCAGTGAAGAAATGAAAACTTTTGTTAATTTTATTATAATTCTTTATTAGAATTTAAGATCATTAATGTTGTGACTTTTTTATTTTAGGAGAAATGAGAGAAGATTACAGAAGACAGGTAAAACACTTTCTCTTAGTATTTATTATTGGACACTTAAATTCCAGGAGTAAAAAAAAATACACTTATATGATCATTTTCAACTCAAGAAATGCTGCCTAGGCTGGGGATGTACCTCAGTGGCACTGTGCCTGCCTGCCAAGCACAAGGTTTTAAGTTCAATCCCTGGTACCGAAAAAAAAATGCTGCCTATTAGTCTCCATTAATTAACTGGACTAAATTAACTACATTTTCCTACAAATGTCTCAAATTTATCCTTCTGTATAGGTGAGTAGTATTCCATTGTGTATAGATACCACATAGATGAGGACAGTGCTCCCAATGACTAAAATAATTTCCATATTTCAGTATCTGTTATAATTATTAAAAGTCATTTTTAAAAATAAAATTGTGATGGGCCGGGGATTTAGCTCAGTGGTTCTGCTGCCTGCCTCACAAGTGCAAGGACCTGAGTTCAATCCCCGGCACCAAAAAAATACAATAAAATAATGATAATAAAATATATAAAATAAAATGATAGATCTGGAATTGAACTCAAAAGAGTCCAATAGGAGGAACCTAGAAGGAATATAGATGAAATAAGAGTTACCAGGAAGCCAGGGTGATGGTGTACACTTGTAATCCCAACACTTTGAGAGGCTGAAGCTAGAGGATCACTAAGTTTAAGCCCATTCTGGGCAATTTAGCAGCTAAGCAAGACCCAGTCTCAAATAAAGGCTGGGGATGTAGCTCAGTGCAGAGGCCCTAGTTTCATTCCCCAGTACCAAGAAAACAAAACAAAAACATCACCAGGAGTTGAAAATTGATGAAGCTGGAGAACAAGTAATACAGTAGTTCATGTGTGTCATTTTCTCACTGGCACATATTTGAAGTTCTCTCTTAAAAATTAAGAAAATTATGATAATATTAAATTATCCAGTACATTTTAATTATATATGTATAATTTTATATGTAATACATATAAAATATTACTTCTGACAAGTGGTCCTGAACCCCTGTCCATATTCTATCTCTGACATCATACCCCAGTTTATTCTGAGAGGAGGTATAAATGCCTTGTTATACCATTTTCAAAAAGATTTGGTAAAAGTTTCAGAGAAATCCTCACAATTTTATGCATAGCCCACATGGATAATCATATTAACTGATTCATTATGAGACTTGAGTTTGAATGATGGTTCCACAGTTTAGTAACTGTGCTAGTGCATTATAATTTTAGACAAATCACTTCATCTCTTTAAGCCTCAATTTCTTCATCTCTAAAACAGAGATAATTCCATAGGAATCATCCATAGGATTTTTATGAAACTATTTTGAACATGAATGTGGTTAATTATATGTAGCTATATTAATGATAGTAATTATCAGCATCATTACTTCAGTCTACTTCTTCAGGAACATATCTATATTAGAATTTTTTTAAATCTTGATTGGCTTAGAAGAAAATGCTCCAGGTTACAGTTAAATATACATGCATAGTAATTTGCATTTAATTTGCTAAAGCTTAAAGAAACTTTACCATAAATTTTATATATTTTAAATAGCTTTTTAAAAAGAATATTTGTTAAAGAAAAAACAGCATCCTGTCAAAACTTTTTAGACACATCCAGTTGCATAGACAAATGTGTATGAGATCTAATTTTTTTAAAAAAACAAAACTCCTTTTAAGCTGTGAGTGTAAGCTATATTGTCTCAGCAGTGTGAAAGCTGACCCATACAATGTGTATAGAAGAGATCACACAGCAAGATAGGAAGCCACAGAGAGATTCAGGGGCTAGGCTTGCTCCTTTGCAACAACACACTCTTGCAAGAACTAACTCACTTCAGTGTTAGTCCCTTTTCTTCCTTTTTTTTTTTTTTTGTATGGGGATTGAACTCAGAACCTTGCCCTTGTGAGGCAGGCGGTGGCACCACTGAGCTAAATCCCTGGCCCATTTCCATCTTTTATTAGTACATGCTTGCAGTATGTGATGTTTACATTCATCTTGCGGACTGGGTACATATACATAATACAGCTTCTTTCTTTTTTTAGTCCCCTTCCCCACCCCCTACCTCCCTCGACCTCTAAATTCCCTTTCCCCATTTTCATTCTTGTTGTTATTATAATTCTTAGCTCATTCATTGAAGTTATTAGGTTCCTGTAGATAAAATATCTTTTTTTTTTTTCTGGTATGGGGGATGGAACTCAGTACCTTGCATTTACTTTACGGGGTGGGCACGGTGCCACTGAGCTAAATCCCTGGCCCTACATAGTATATCTTAATTCTACTTACTTCCCCTTTTCATCCCCCTCTCCCCTTGCCCTTGGCCTCCTGGACCCCTTCCTATTTGCAAGAGGTCTATCCCCTTCTATCCTTCTACCCATCCTTTATTATTCTCTTTGTACTTTGTCTTATTCAAATGAGAGATATCATATGGTATTTAAGCTTGTGTGATTGATTTATTTCGTTCAGCATTAAATTTTCCAGATGCATCCATTTTCCTACAAATGTTTCAAATTTATCTTTGAAGTCAAGTAGTATTCCATTATGTATAGATATCACATATGTGAAGGCAATGCTCTCAATGACTGAATTGCCTTCCACTAAGCCCCACATTTCAAAAGCGCTGCCACCTTTTAATGCTACCATATTGAGGTCCAAGCTTCCAACAAATGAGCCTTTCAAGTGTAAAATGCATCCAAGCCATAGTAATAACTATTTTTTAACATATCTTTTTATCACTTCTTTGGCAGCTTCAACCAATTGTATATATTCAATCAAAAATAAAATAACAATAATTATTTTTATTTTTAACATTTATCAAGGGCTTATTACATGACTGTTACCAGCATGAACATCTTAAAATTTCTAATTCAGTTAACTCTTACAACTATTCCATGAGATGGATACTGCCCCATATAAACAATGAAACTGAGATACAAAGATTAAGTAATTTACCCATAGTCACACAGCTTGGAAGGTAGAAAGCTAGAATTCAAATCCAAAGAGTCTAGTTCTAGCTCAGGGCTTCTCATTCACAACACTTTGATATTTTGGGCAAAAAAACACTTTTTGTTAGGGTCATCCTGTGCATTGTAGAACATTTAGTAGTAATTTCTGCCTCTACCTACTGGATCCCAATGGCTTTTCCATCCAAGTCAAGATGACCAATAACTTGCTACACATTGCCAAATGTCTTCTTGGCAGACAGGAATGCCAAAATCACCCATTGAGGGACAATGCCTGTAAAAAATTCCCTGTACATACTGCATAGAAACGTCTATACAAATAAATAATGTGAAATAGGAAGAAAAGGTCCAAAGGGAAAGGAGAAGGGAAAGTGGGAGTGGAAGGGGAAAGGAAGAAGGGAAAGGAAAAAATATGAGAAAAGAAAAAAATGGAAACAAAGTCTTTGTAAATAGGGAGGGGTGGAGGGATTGAAGGGAGGACAGAGAAATGGGGAAAAAAATAAGAACCAAGATATATCACGTAAAAGTACAAATTCCCAATGATGAATGTCATCAAATTGTATGCCTAAAATGCACCAATAAACTTAATTTTTAAAAAACCTCTACACAACATTGCCTTTCTGAAAGCTACACATAAATATGGGAAGCCAGAAAAGAATATAAAAGTCATCTCTAATCCTCCCCCCATCCAGAAGATAATCCTTAAAACTGCTAGTACCTTTAAAGTCCTCTGGGTGCTCCTCCCCAATTACATTCTTGTCCCTCCACTTTCATCATCCTAAATTTTGTATTAATAATTCTCTTACTTGTCTTCCCATATAAGGATACATGCATACACATGTTGTTTAGTTTTACTTTTTCCTAAAGTATGAATGGAAACTGTATTTCTTCTTGTTACTTGCTTTTTTCACTCAATATTTCACTTTGAATACATCTGTCCTGATGTGTGTAGGTGCAGGTGTATTCATTTTCACTGCCTACACTATTCCACTGAATAAACATGACAACTAATTCATCTAGTATACTCTTTATTGCTCTACTGTTAAGGAACATTTAAGCTGATTGTAGATTTTTCTACAGTATTACAAACAGTGCTGCTGTGAACAGTCTACATATCCTTAGGGCATACACTTAGCAGTAGAATTTCTGTCACAGACAATGCACATCTTTAATTTTAATAAATTTCCAAAGTAGTATTACCAATACATTCTCAGCAAATAAGTATTAGAGTTTCCATTGTTCTATACCTTGCTAATAAATCTTAATATGCACATTTAACACTCAAATTTTTACTAAAGATAGTCATTCCTAGTAAAATAGTTTTTCATTAATGTTTTAATTTTCATTTGCCTGATTAATGATTAATAATAAAGCTGAGCCTCTTTTCTGTTTCTGATTATTTGTGTTTTTTCTTCCTCTAAATTCCAATTCCTATCTTTTACTTTTCTGAGTTCTTTGCCTTTTTTTCACTTATTAGCAGTTCTTTATATATTCTGTAACTAACCTTTATCAATGTTAACAAATACCTTCTGACATTTTATTGCTTGTCTTTTCCCTGTCTTTATGGTTGATAAAAAGAAATTTACGGGGGCCGGGGATTTAGCTCAGTGGTTCCGCCGCCTGCCTTGCAAGCAGAAGGATCAGAGTTCGCTCCCCAGTACCAAGAAAAAAAAAAAAGAAAGAAAGAAATTTACTACATTAAGAATGTATGATGGGCCGGGGATTTAGCTCAGTAGTTCCACCGCCTGCCTTGCAAGCGCAAGGACCCAAGTTTGATCCCCAGTACTAAAAAAAAAAAAAAAAAAAAAAAGAATATATGACCCTTTCTCTATCTTTTTTTTCCCCCCTTTCTCTATCTTAAGATGTTCTTCCCTATCCCAGTGTCACACAGATTTTCTCCAAGTATTAAAGTTTTTACCTTCTGTGTTTATGTCTTTAGTCCATTTGGTTTCGTTTTCTGTGGTGTGTTAAGCCTAGAATTAAAATGAAATTATTCTAAACCTATACAAAAATAACATACTACTATATTCTAAGAGTTTAATTCTAGGGCCAGGGATTTAGCTCAGTGGTTCCACCACCTGCCTCTCAGGTGCAAGGTCCCAAGTTCGATCCCCGTTACCAAAAAAAAATAAAAATAAAAAAGCGTTTAATTCCAATTTGAATAACTAAAGCCTACAAACAGCCAAAAAGACTAAACACAACATCATGACTAAATTTATTTTTTTGATTGTATAATTAACCAGGCTTCATAGATATTATTTAGAAAAAGTATCTGCAATAAACTGACAGATTTGTATCAATCTTAAGAAACAATATAAAGGCAGGTGTAGTGGCTCCTACATGTAATCCCAGTACTCAGGTAAAAAGGCATTACTGAGCTGGGCATGGTGGCACATGCTTATAATCCTAGCATGGAGGAGGCTGAAACAGGAGAATTGCCATGAGTTTGAGGCCAGCCTGGGCTACAAACCGAGACCCTGTCTCAAAAAATAAATAAAATAAAATAAAATAAAATAAAGACATTACTGAAAGTTTTTTAGACATGTATAAAATAATGGTGGTTATGAGCCCTAGGCCTGACACTCAACATAAATCCCAAGTTAATAACAGGAAATAGTTTGCACTAAAGATGGGAAGATGAGAGCTGGGTGGCATGCATCTTTTTGTTTGTCTGTTTTGTTTGGTTTTGGATTTTTTTGGTACCAGGGGATCGAACTCGGGACCTTGTGCTTGCAAGGCAGGCACCAGAACCACTGAGCTAAATCCCCAGCCCCCATCTTTTTTTTTTTTTTTTTTGGTACCGGGGATCGAACTCGGGTCCTTGCGCTTGCGCAGCAGGCAGCAAAACCACTGAGCTAAATCCCCGGCCCCCATGCATTTTAAGTTCAAAATACCCAGGAGGCTGAAGCAGAAAGATCTCTTGAGACCAGGACTTTATAGTCAGCCTTGAGCAACAGAGAAAGATGTCAGCTCAAATAAATAAATACAAATGAATGTAGGAATCCACATTTGAATTTCACCAGAAGTCTCAAAAAATGTGTAAAGCAAAGTAGTTTATTTGTTAGAGAAACCAGGTCATTTATTCTATATAATATGTCATATTCTGATTTTGATTGCCCATTAAATTTGTTCTTCTGTCCCCCATTATTTCCTATATAATTAGATCCATAATCTTGTTTACATTAAAATTGGCTTCTTAGGCATTTTTTTTAAGATCTTGTCATGACAGCCCAGGGGCACTGCACCTGCCTCTCAAGGGCAAGATCCTAAATTCGATCCCCCATACCAAAAAAAAAAAAAAAAAGATAATATCATGAGAAACATAAATCTTTAGTGATTTAAACATAAAACTGTAGTGATGCTGTGATTGACCCATGACCCAAGAGATATCTGAATCCTCCATTTAAAAATTCTCCATCTACTTTCTTCTACTTAGTGGTCTCAAAATCCAGTAATAAGCACTGCCTATCCAATTTTTCTCTTTAAAATTTTACCTTATCAACTGTTTGATTTCAATGAAACAACATAAAAAACCAGAGATGATTGATTCTTTTTTCTTTTTTCTTTTTTGGTACTGGGGATCGAACTTGGAACCACTGAGCTAAATCCCTGGCCCCCAGAAATGATTGATTCTTTCCCTTTATCAATGTTAAATGCAAGGATGAACTAACTTTTTCTGTGAAAGGCAGGCAGAATATTTTAGACTTTGCAGATCGTGCAATCTTATGTCACAACTACTCGAGTCTGATATTGGCAGTTTAAAAAATAAGCATAGGGCCGGGGATTTAGCTCAGTGGTTTCGCCGCCTGCTGCGCAAGCGCAAGGACCCGAGTTCGATCCCCAGTACCAAAATAAAAATAAGAAATAAGCATACACAATACTTAAATGAATGAGGACAGCTATGTTCCAATAAAATTCATTTATGAGGACCGGGGATTTAGCTCAGTGGCGCCGCCGCCTGCCTCACAAGCACAAGGTCCTGAGTTCAATCCCTGGTACAAAAAAAAAGAAGCTAGATGTATTTAAATCCCCTGTAATCATTATTTTTGATCCTTCATTTTTCTCCCTTCAAGTAGGCTCATTCATCCTTTTGATATGACCCCCTTAGTTAATGGCAGTTGCCTTACTTTTACGGCATAAGATATCCAGACCTATATTAGGCCTGGCATCTACTGTTTCTCCATTTCTTCTACTCTCTCTGGGTTATCTTAATTGTTTAGTATGGCAGACAATGCATATTTTTAAAAGAAAAAAACATGAGTTTTAACTGATATTTCAAATTTAAAATGAAGACAGAGCATTTTATTGAATTCTTTGGTTTCTTCTTCTTATGGCTCATTTTCTTATGCTAAACCAAACATCACTTTTTTTTGTATTAACTATCACTTCATTGAAACTGCTCACATTAGCATTACCAAGACCTCCAAATTGCCAAATCCAGTGAACAATTTGTAAAGTCATATTTTTTCATAATAGCCTTATGACAGACTGCATAAATAAGCCATTTAGTTTTTTAATGAACATTATGATGTTTGTATGATGATAAAATCATATAATTTTGGTAGAATGTATGCCTGTTGCTAAGCAATGCATTGCCAATTTGTCAGAAATAGAGTATTTGACATATTGACTCTCCTCTTGGTCTTGAAGCATTTAGCTTCCTTTATACTATACTCTACCACTTCTTCTACCTTGCTATTTCATTGCTACCTTCCTCTATGACTTTTTACTTGTCCCCAGCCTTTTCTTCTGTAACAACTCTATGTTATTATTCCTTGGCATTTTTATCAACTCTTAGTTATTAGCAGCAAAGATATTAATTGATATCTTTAGCCCAAGTTACATTCCAAACTTCATACTAATATATTTTGCTGCTGCAAACCACTGCTAGATTAACTGTTCCTTCTGCAAAGTTGTACATCATCTTGTACTTCTCCCATCACCAAAAGTATCACTTTTTATTGCAACTTCCCATTTGTGTCCTCCAACAACTTGGGTAATTTGTTGTTGTTGTTTGTTTTGTAGTGCTGGGGGTTGAACCCAGGGCCTTGCACATGCTAAGCCAAGTACTCTACCACTGAGCTACATCCCCAACCCTGTAACTTTCTTAAAGGCAGTATTTATAACCTTTTCATTCATACAATAAGCATGAACCTCTGTAGTGAATATATGTCAAAAAAATAGTACAAATGAATGAATGACTTTTTCAGTAAATAAGATCCCAAATCTCACATGTTCAAAACCAAATTTATCATTTTGTTCTCAAGCTCCAAACAAGATGCTTTTATTGTTTCTGTCATTCTTGATTCCCAACAACTCATTCACAACCAATCCAACCAATCATTAAGTTTAAGTGATTGTTGCTCCTAAAAATGTCTAGAATTTAGCCCCATAACCATTGTAATTTATGTGTTAATCATCTCTACCTGGAACATTGCTTTATCAGAATCACTGTCTTTAGTCACTTGACACTAATACAACCAGTACCACAAATTTACCTATGCAATGCTGCCTGAGTGATCTACCTAAAGTCCAAGCTCCTCATTCTGGTATATAAGACTCTCAATAACCAAATCTGTTCCTTTCTCTCCAGTTTCATCTCCTGCCACTGTACTTCAAAGTATGTGGATCATTTGGTTATTATGTCCCTAGTACTAATTGTATCACTTGACATACAGTAGATATCAATAAATACTGATGGAACAAACTACATCTATGTAGACTTCTCATTAATACCATTTTTCCAATATTTTATATGAAAATGTTAAACATACAGAAAAGTTGTGAGAGTTCACAGCAGTGGTGACAACCCTATAGCTGCAACAGGCTGTATCATTGAGAGCCCTAAAAGGTTCACCATTACTAGTTTACATACCACTACCTGGATTCTATAATGTTTTGCAATAATTGTTACTATAATAATGTTTTATAATAATTGTATCTATCCAAACTGTCCCTTTATGATTCCATCTTACTTCTGATACATTTCATAGTAAATTGGAAACATCTATATACTTCACCTCATTTATCCAAGTTGGCATACATATTGTTAACTAGAATTTAATATTTGTTTAGTCTTTTCCCTCCCATTATAAAATGTTCATAAAGGAAATGCACAAATTTACAGTGTGCCATTATGAGTGTCAGCAGACATATTACATATGTAATACATTTTTTATTATGCCCATGGCCAATAATAACATAAAATGATGCTCAGCATCACTAGTCATGAAGAAAATGCAAATCAATACCACAATAAGATGCTATTTCACAAATATTAGGATAGCTATTGTCAAAAAATGGAAAACAAAAGTTCTGACAAAGCTTAGAGAAACTGGAATAGTTTTGCATTGCTGATGGGAATCTTAAAATGGTGCAGCCTCTTTAACGTGTTCACAATGGGGCCATAATCTGTATGTCTCACTACCAGGCAGCTCTGAACCACCAGTAAGTACATGCATGATTGTCCCACTAGACATATAGAACAGTCCTATCTCATGGTACAAGTTGCCTGATGTGGTACAGTCATGCATGTACCACAGTGGTTCAAGCCAGTGGAACCTGAAAGAGTTAAACATCAAACTACCACATGATCTAGCATATCTACATGTGGTATAGGCCAAAAAGAATTGAAAGCAAGAACTTGAACAGATATACTTGTATATTCACATTCAGAGTATATATCTGTATACTGATGCTCAAAATATTAAATATTAAATATTATTCAGCCAAAAAAAATGAAATTTTACTACCTACTATAACATGGGTGAACCTTGAAAACATTATGCTATGTCTAAGCCAGGTTCAAAAGGACAAATATTGCATGACTCCACTTAATATGAAGTACCTGGTTTCAAGTACTTCTTGGCCATTTGTGTATCTTGTGGCCATCTTGTATATCATGGAAGAAACATCTACTCACACTTTTTCATGGAGATAAAAAAGTAGAATGGTGGTTACCAGAGACTGGGGGAAATGGAAAATGAGAACTTGTTATTTAATGGGTAGAATTTCAGTATGGGATGATGAAAAAGTTCTGGAGATGAATAGCAGCAATGTTATTTAACCAGAATAAAAAAAAATTAAAAGAAATGAGACTGCTAGAGCTATAGCTGGCTCCAAGAAAGATTTGGGAAAGTATTCATACTAATAACAAAAACTGAGGGAAAGAATCTGAGTTCTCTTTTAAACTTCAGTCAGTAAACTTTAGATGTTAACTTGGACCTGCATATTTGAAGGAATTTTTAGGTATGGGACATACCCTTTCTTCCCTCCCACTGACTGGTAATAATCAAGTAGGTAATAACTCATGTAGTTACACATTACATGAGGAACTCATTGTTACAGTGTTTGGAAGAAATCTTAGAAATGACAGAAACTCATTCTTTTATTTTTTTGTTGTTAAATTCTTTTATTGGTACATTTTAGGTATACAACACAATTACATATCTCATTGGGAATTGTACTTATACATAATGTATCTTGGTTCTTATTTTTTCCCCATTCCTAGCCCTCCCTTCACCCCCTCAACCTTTCCCTATTTACAAAGACTTTATTTCCATTTTTTCCATTTCTCATCATTTTTCCTTTCCCTTCTTTCCTTTCCCCTGCCCCTCCCACTACCCCTACCCCTTTGGACCTTTTCTTCCTATTTTGCATTATCAATTATTCATTCTAATCATTGGTACATTTTAGGTATACAATATAATGACATTCATCATTGGAAATTTGCACCTTTACATAATCTCACTTGGTTCTTATTTTTCACCCTTGTCCAGCCCTCCCTTCAACCCCTCCATTGCTCCCTATTGACAAAGATTTTGTTCCTACTTTTCCATGTTCTCATATTAATCCCATTCCCTTCTATCCTTTCCCCTAGCCCTCCCACTTCCTTCCCCTTTGCCCCTCTTCTTCCTATTTCACATTACCTATTATACATTTTAGTCCTTATTTACACTTTCAGTTTCTGACACCAGAGAAACTATTCGGTATATATACATGTGTGTCCTGTTTATTTCACTTAAGAGTATCACCTCAATGTGCATCCACTTAGCTATAAATGTCTCTAATTTCTCATTATTTATGGCTGAGTAGTACTCCATTTATTTAAAAACCACATTTTCTTTATCAAGTCTTCAGTTGATGGGCATCTGGGCTGTTTCCAAGTTTTAGCTATCACAAATTGTGCTGCTAGGAACATGGGCACACATATATCACTGTGGTATGATTCTTTTAATTCTTAGGGGAAGATCCCCAGCAGTGGAATAATGGGGTCAAATGGGACTTCCAGTCCTAGTTCTTTGAGGTATCTCCATACTGATTTCCACAGTGGTTGCACCAGTCTACACTCCCACCAGGAGTGGAGCAGGGTTCCTCTTTCCCCACAGCCCCGCCAGCATTTGTTAGTGGTTGATTTCATGATAGCAGCCATTCTTTCTGGGGTGAGGTGGAATCTCAGCATTGTTTTCATTTGCATCTCTCGAATGACCAGTGATGTTGAACATTTTTTCATGTGTTTATTTGCTATTTCTACTTCTTTGTCTGAGAAATGTCTGCTCATTTCAGGCACCCACTTTTGGATTGGGTCTTTAAATTTGGGAGGTTTGATCTTTTTAAGTTCTTTATACATTTGAGATAGTAGACCTTTGTCTGAGGAAGAGCAGGTGAAGATTTTTTCCCACGTTGTGGGTTGTCTCTTCACACTGCTGGTGGTTTCTCTTGCTGTGCAGAAGCTTTTAAATAAGAAGAGATCCCACTTCTTGATTGTTTGTGCTAGTTCACGGGCAACTGAGACTTTGTGCATAAAATCTTTTCCTACACCGATGTCTTCAAGAGTTCTACCTGACCTCTGTTCCAACTGGTTCAGAGTTTCTATTTTTTTTTCTTTTTTTTTTTTTGGTACCGGGGATCAAACTTGGGTCCTTGCACTTGCGCAGCAGGCAACGAAACCACTGAGCCAAATCCCCGGCCCCTAAATTTCTATTTTAATATTCAGATCTTTAATCCATTTCAATTTTAGTTTAGTGCATGGTGAGAGATATAGGTCTAGTTTTAATCTTTGGCAAGTTGAAAGCCAATTTTTCCAGCACCATTTATTAAAGAGGCTATCTTTCCTCCAGTGAGGGTATTTGGCTCCTTTATCGAAGATGAAATGGCTCAGTGTGTCTGGCGTTGCTTCTGCATCTTCTAATCTGTTCCATGGTCCTCAGGTCTGTTTCTTTGCAAGTACAATGCTGTTTTTATCACAGTAGCTTTGTAGTAGAGTTGCAGGTTGGGGATTGTGATACCCCCTGCCATGTCTCTGTTACCTAGAATTGCTTTTGCTATTCTAGGTCTCTTCTTGTTCCAAATGAATTTTTGGATTGTTTTCTCAAGGCCCATGAAGTATGCTACTGGGATCGCAACTGGAATTGCATTGAATCTATATAGCAGTTTTGGAAGGATGGTCATTTTCACTATATTAATCCTTCCTACCCAGGAGCAGGGGATGTCTGCCCACTTTCTGGTATCATCTTCAATCTCTCTTTTAAGAGTGCTATAGTTTTCAGAGAAGAGGTCTTTAATTTCTTTCATTAGGTTGATTTCTAGGTATTTCAGTTTTTTGGATGCTATTGTGAAAGGAATTATTTGCCCTATTTCTCTCTCAGTGAGTCTGTCATTGGTGTAGAGGAAAGCTATTGATTTTTGTGTGTTGACCTTGTAACCAGCTACTTGACTGAATTTGGTTATTAAGTTTAGAAGCCTTTTGGTGGAGTTTTTGGGGTCTTCTATATAGAGTATCATGTCATCTGCAAATAATGACAATTTGACTTCTTCATTTCCTATCTTTATTCCTTTTATTTCTTTCCCTTGTCTAATTGCCGTGGCTAATGTTTCCAGAACTATATTGAACAAGAGTGGTGATAGTGGACATCCTTGTCTTGTTCCTGATTTTAGTGTGAAGGATTTCAGTTTTTGACCATTTAGTATGATATTGGCTGTTGGTTTTTCATAGATGGCTTTTATCAGTTTGAGGTAGAAACCATCTATTCCAATTTTTTGTAGGGTTTTTGTCATAATGCATGTTGGATTTTGTCAAATGCTTTTTCTGCATCTATGGAGATAATCACATGGTTTTTGTCCTTGGCTCCATTGATATAGTGTATTACATTGATTGATTTGCATGTGCTGAACCATCCCTGCATCCCTGGGATGAATCCCACTTGATCAGGGTGTATGATCTTCTCGATGATCTTCTGCATTCTATTCGCCATTATCTTATTAAGGATTTTTGCATCTATGTTCATTAGTGAGATTGGCCTATAGTTCTCATTTTCAGTTGGGTCTTTCTCTGCTTTTGGGATCAAGGTGATGCTTGCTTCCAGGAATGAATTTGGGAGTATTGCTTCCCTTTCAATTTCATTGAAGAGTTTAAACAGTAGTGGCAGCAGTTCCTCTCTAAATGTCTTGTAGAATTCAGCAGTGAAGCCATCAGGGCCTGGGCTTTCTTAGTTGGTAAGTTTTTAATTACGTTTTTAATTTCATTGCTTGATATTGGGTTGTTTAAAATTTTTAGGCCTTCTTCATTCAACTTTGGTAATTCATATGTATCTAGGAATTTGTCCATTTTTTCTGTGTTTTCCATCTTATTGGCATACAGGTTCTTGAAGTAGGTATTGATGATCCTCTGGATTTCTGCTGGGTCTGTTGTAATTTCACCCTTTTCATTCTTAATTGCATGCATTTGAGCCTTTTCTTTCCTTTTTCTGATAAGGTTGGCTAAGGGTTTGTCAATTTTGTTGATTCTTTTGAAGAACCAACTCTTGGCTTCATTGATTTTTTGTATCATTCTCTTAGTCTCCATTGCATTGATTTCTCCTCTGATCTTTATAATTTCCTCCTTTCTAAGGGCTTTGGGTTTGTCTTGCTCTTCTTTTTCTAGAAGCTTGAGGTTCAGCATCAGGTTGTTTTATTGGGCTTGTTCTGTTTTCCTAATATGCATATTCACTGCTACGAATTTCCCTCATAAGACTGCTTTCATTGTGTCCCATAAATTCCAATATGTTGTATTGTCATTGTAATTTAATTGAAGGAACTGTCTGATTTCTTCTTTAATTTCGTCTGTGACCCATTGGTTATTCAGAAGTGTGTTGTTCAATTTCCACGTGTTTATGAAATTTTTCCAGTTTCTTTTGCTATGGAGCTCCAATTTCATCGCACTATGGTCTGATAATATACAGGGGATAACTTCAATTCCTTTGCACTTACTTAAACATGTTCTATGTGTGAGTATGTGGTCTGTTTTTGAGAATGACCCATGTGCAGCTGAGAAGAATGTGTGTTCTGATTTTGTGGGTTGGAAGATTCTATAAACAACTGTTAAGTTCATTTGTTCAAGAGTTCAATTGAGTTCTAGTATTTCACTACTTATTTTTATTCTAGTTGATCTATCTATTTGTGACAGTGGGGTGTTGAGGTCTCCCACTACAATTGTATTAGTGCATATATGACTTTTCATGCCCGTTAGTATTTGTTTTATATAGTTGAGTGCACTAGTGTTTGGTGCATAGATATTTATGATTGTCATCTCTTCCTCTTGGATTGTTCCCTTTACAAGAATGTAGTGTCCTTCTTTGTCTCTCTTAATCAGTGTTGGTTTGAAATCTACTTGATCTGAGAGGAGCTCAGCCAGTCCCAGCACCTGGAAGGAAGCTCCCTGCCTTGATCCCAGGCTCCTAGAGCAGAGAATGTGAGCCTTTCTCAGCACCCAGAAAGAAGCTCCCCAGCTCCATCCCAGGCTCCTAGGGCAGAGAAGCTCAGCCTATCCTAGCACCCAGAAGGAAGCTCCCCCACCTCCATCCCAGGCTCCTAGGGCACAGCAGCTCAGCCAGTCCCAGCACTGGGAAGAAAGCTCCCCACCTCCATCCCAGGCTCCTAGGGCAGAGAAGGTGAGCCACGTGAGTGCCAGAAGAACCCCCACCCGTGGAAATGAGAAGACATGTAAACAAGCCTCAAAAACAGACTTCTGGATCACCTACAGCAACCCCAAAGGGAAAAGAGATGGAACACTCTGATACTCAACTACCTGGACTCTCTGAACTGACAACAAAAGAGGATCTGGGAAAAATGAAATCAGAAATAATTACTCAGATAGGAGCAAAGATTTTGCTCATGGTACAAGACATGATTAATAAATCTAGAGAGGACACAGATAAAAAAATAGAGGATCTGAGGAACATGATGGAATCCCAACATAAGAAACAAATGGAATCCATAAAGCAGGTACAAATAGATTTCCAAGAGATTAAAAATTCCATCGAAAGTCTGTGCAGCAGAATGAACCAATGTGAGGATAGAATTTCACATATAGAAGATAAGATTGGAATTAGTGAGGAGGAAAAGAAAAATTGCTTTAAAATTGTAAGGGAACACGAGAAATCAATCCAGCAGTTGCTAGACGATGCAAAGAAGAATAACATAAGACTGATTGGAGTCAATGAAGAAACAGGAGAGAGTGTAGATGACATAAAAAACTGATCACAGAAGTGATGGCAGAAAACTTCCCAAGCAGGGGAAAAGAACTTGACATACAGATAAGTGAGGCATATAGGACTCCGGCTACCCTTAATCAAAAAAAACTACACATAGGCATATAATAGTTAGGATTCCAGAAACCCAACAGAACAAATTTCTACAAGCAGTGAGAGAAAAGAAACAAGTCACATACAAAGGAAAGCCCATCAGAATCACAGCAGACTTCTCAACACAAACCATCAAGGCAAGAAGAGCTTGGAGTGATATATTTTAAGCCCTAAAAGAAAACAGCCTCCAACCCAGATTGATGTACCCTGCAAAACTATCTTTCAAAATTGATGGAGAAATAAGATAGTTTCATGACAAAGAGCACCTCAGGAACTTCATGAATACCAAACTGGCACTCCAAAGAATTTTAGACAATACCCTAGGAAATGACAATGAGGATCACAACTCCAGGAAACCCAGCAGAATGAATCCATTGGGTGTGACAAATTAAACGCGAAGGAGGAGAATCCAACAAAAAGAAAAACTCATGACAAAGCTTTTAAAACTTTTAACTTCATCTCCCTAATGAGTGTATAATTCAGTCTTATTATTTTACTGATTAGTATTTTTCTGATTCTAGAGTTGCACACCATTCTTTGTGCTATACTGGCTATTTATCATCTTCTTATGTCTATATTTTACTCTTTTTTTTTTGGTACCGGGGATCAAACTCGGGTTCTTGCGCTTGCGCAGCAGGCGGTGAAACCACTGAGCTAAATCCCCCGCCCTTTATGTCTATATTTTAATTGGGTTGTCTATTAATGAGCTCTAAGAATTCTTTATATATTCTGGTCATAGGTTATATATATTGTAAATATGGTCTGTTTAAGGACTACTTTTCATTTTAATGATCTCATTTAAAGTTCTAAATTTTGATGGAATCACATTTATCAAATTTTTTCATTTATACATCATGTTGTTTGTATCCTAGGTAGTTCTTGCCTACCCTGAATTCATAAATATTTTCCCTTATAATTTCTTCTTAAAGTTTTATACTTTTAGGCTTTCTTATTTAGGTTCATAGGTCCCTTCAAGTTATTTTCATGTATGGAAAAAAAGGGTTGAAGTTAATTTTTTATATACGGATACCAGGTGTTCTAGTGCTGTTTGCTGCAAACACTGTCTCTTCCTCAGCTCTTGAATTGAGTTTATATTCTATAAAATGCCAATGTTAAATAATCTTTCAAAACTCAGTGAACCATATATGTGTGGTTCTATTTCTAGATTCTCCATTTTATTCCAATGATCTATATGTCTTTCCTTACACCAACACTGCCTTGATTACTGTAGCTTTAGAAGAAGTCTTAAAATTAGGTACTAAAAGTCTTCCAACACTGTTTTTGTTTTTAACTTTTCTAGGTCCTTTGTACTCCTACATAACTTTTAAATTTCAATATCCAATTCTTCCTTTATAGCAAGTATACGCAGACCCAAATTTTTACACACACCTTGTGTTTTCTAATCCTGCTAAATTCAAGTACAAGTTCTAGGGGCTCCTAGAGATTTCTTAGTATTTTCTCTGTAGATGATCATTTCATCTACATATAAAGATTTTGCTTCTGCCTTGCCAATCCTATCCTAGTTGTGTCATTTTATTGCCAGACTATTTTGGTGGGGCCTAGGTTTCAAAGTTTAATGGACAGAGAAAGAGTAAGCATATCTGCCCTTGTTCCCCACCTTAAGGAGAAAGTATTTTATCTTCTCCATTTATATAAGGCATTCTTGCTGGAAGTATGGAGTACATGTCTTTAATCTGTTGAGAAGGTTCTGTTCTACTTCTAGTCTCCTGATAGCTTTTACCATGAACAGCTGTAGAATTTAGTCCAATACTTTTTCTCCAACTACTGACAGGATCATATGGCTTTTTCCTTTCCTCTGTTTAAATGATGACTTTTGGGAGTGGATCTTCCAATGCTGAACCAACACTGCCATCCCTATAACAAAACCACTTTCTACATACTGCCAGATCTGACTTCCAATAGTTTGTCTTGTTAAACAAATTTCTTTCTATGTTCATACTTTTTTCTTCTATTATCTTTATCCAGTTTTAGGATTAGCACAATGTTGAGTTCCTAAAATGAGGGGAGAAGTGTTCCTTCTTTTTTCTGCTTTAATTGTTTGATATAATTTATCAGTTAAAATGTTTATGAGTCTGCTGTTGTCATATAGGTAGGTTTTCAAGCTAGGAATATACTTTCTTTAATAGGTGCTATTCAAATTTTATAGTTCCTCCAGAGTTAGTTTCATTAATTTGTCTTCCAAGGTACTTCTTAGAAGTGGTCAAATTTATTTCAAAAAAGATTTTTGTAATATACTTTCTATATCCTTTTAAATTCTGTAAAATCTGTGGTAATGTCTCCTAGATCTTAATATTATAATTTTAAAAATGTATAACTGATATTGTGTAACAGGAAGAAAAGGTCTAAAAGACCAGGGGAATTGGGAGGGGTAGGGGAAGGGAAAAAAGGGAAAGGAAAAAATATGAGAAGAGGAAAAGAAATGGAAACAAGGTCTTTGCAAATAGGGAAGGGTGGAAGGGGTGAAGGGAGGGCAAGGGAAGGGGAAAAAAATAAGAACCAAGATACTCATGTAAAGGTATAAGATCCCAATGATGAATGTAACTGTATTTTATACCGAAAATGTACCAATAAACTTAATGGGGGGGGAGAAGAAATCTACTTGATCTGCAAAGAGGATAGCTACTCCTGCTTTTTTTCAGGTTCCCATCACATGGAGTATTGTTTTCCACCCTTTAACTTTCAGCCTATGAGTTTCCTTTTGAATTGTGTTTCTTGTATGCAGCATATTGTTGGATTTTGCTTCTTGACCCATTCTGCCAGTATGTTTCTTTTGATTGGTGAGTTGAGACCATTAACGTTGATGGTTATAACTGAAATGTATTGACTTGTCATTGCCATGACTTTTTCTTTTTGTTGGGTTCTCCCCCTCTACATTTAATTTCTTGTCATGCCAGATGGGTTCATTCTGCTTTGCTTGCTGGGACTGTGATCCTCAATGTCTGTTCCTAGGATATTGTGTCAAATTCTTTGGAGTGCTGGTTTGGTATTCATGAAGTTCCTAAGGTGCTCTTTGTCATGAAAGTATCTTATTTCTCCATCCATTTTGAAAGATAGTTTTGCAGGGTACATCAATCTGGGTTGGAGGCTGTTTTCTTTTAGGGCTTGGAATATGTCACTCCAAGCTCTTCTTGCCTTGATGGTTTGTGTTGAGAAGTCTGCTGTGATTCTGATGGGCTTTCCTTTGTATGTGACTTGTTTCTTTTCTCTGACTGCTTGGAGAACTTTGTTCTTCTGTTGAATTTCTGGAATCTTAACTATCATATGCCTATGTGTAGATTTTTTTTTGATCAAGGCTATTTGGAGTCCTATATGCCTCACTTAACTGTGTCTCAAGTTCTTTTCCCCTCTTGGGAAGTTTGCTGCCATTACTTCTGTGAAGAGTTTTTTATATCATCTGCACTCTCTCCTGTTTCTTCATTGACTCCAATCAGTCTTATGTTATTCTTCTTTGCATCGTCTAGCAGCTGCTGGATTGATTTCTTGTGTTCCCTTATAATTTTGAAGCAATTTTTCTTTTCCTGGTCATTAATTGCAATCTTATCTTCTATATCAGAAATTCTGTCCTCACATTGGCTCATTCTGCTGTGTAGACTTTCAATGGAGTTTTTCATCTCCTGGAACTCTATTTGTACCTGTTTTATGGATTCCATTTGTTCCTTATGTTGGGATTCCATCATATTCCCCAGCTCCTCTCTAGATTCATTAATCATGTCTTGCACTAGGGGCACAATTTCTCCTGTTATCTGAGAAATTATTTCTGATTTCATTTTTTCCAGATCTCCTTTTGTTGCCAGTTCAGTGGGTCCAGGTGATTGGGTATCAGAGTGTTCCATCTCATTTCCCTTTGGGGTTGCTTTAGGTGATCTGGAAGTCTGGTTTTGAGACTTATTTACGTGTTTTCTCATTTTGATTGGGGGGGTGGGGGAGTACTCTTGGCACCCATGAGGATCACCTTCTCTAAGCTGGGAGAGGTGGGACAGGGGCTGGGTGTGGTGGTGGGGATGGTGGCCCAGAAGACCCTTCCTCTGGGCTGAGAGCAGCGGGAGGGATGGTGGCTGGGATTCCCCTTCCTCTGGACCAGGAACAGTAGGACGGTGGCTCAGAAGCCCCTACCTCTAGGCCAGGAGCGGTGGGCGGGATGGTGGCCCAGAAGCCCCTTCCTCTGGGCTGGGAGCAGCGGGAGGGATGGTGGCTGGGAATCCCCTTCCTCTGGACCAGGAACAGTAGGACGGTGGCTCAGAAGCCCCTACATCTGGGCTGGGGGCAATGGCAGGGATGGTGGCCCAGAAGCCCCTTCCTCTGGGCTGGGAGCGGTGGGACAGAAGGTGGCCCAAAAGCCCTTTCCTCTGGGCGGGAGCAGCCAGAGGAATGGTGGCCAGGAAGCCCCTTCCTCTGGACGAGGAGCAGTGGGATGGTGGCTCAGAAGCCCCTACCTCTGGGCAGGGATTGGTAGGACCCAGTACCGTGGTCTAGTGGTCTGGTGTCCTCTGCGTCTTTGTAGTGTGGAACCAGGTGGCTGTACAGAGGAGCAGGTTGGGGGGGGCGGTCCAGTGGATTGCTGCCGGGGTGCGGGCTGATTTGGCGTGTTCTGCCTGACTCGCGACTTCGGTAGGGTATCCCCAGACCTGCCTGTCTGCAGCGGGCCAACCCGGCACGTTCTGCGCGACTCGCGACCTCCAGAAACTCATTGTTTTAATGTGAAATTATGACAGATTGAGCTGTCCTCTGGTTATATTGTTCTTTTTATATATATAGTAAATAAAGTTTATTCATCTGCTCCTCTGAGATGACATTGCCAACAGTCACAGATTTGCATACAATAGTTTATATTGACTATTTACAATTTACAGTAGTATTTTTTCCTCTGAAAAATATAAGTACAAAAGCTAAGTAAACAATGAGGTACTGCCATTTAGGATTTATCATATGTCATTGCTTAAAGAACTAGTCTTTAGCAAATATTCAACAAATCAATCTGGGTAATAGTCAATTAAATGCTGTAATTTATTAGAAAAAAATTCACTAAGTTTCACCTCAAAATGTATTGCACAGATCTTTAGAAAAGAGGGAAAAAATCACCCAAAAAATAAATAAGGCAAGCAGTTCTTTAAAAAGAGGGACAACAAGAATGAAAGAAAGGAACATTAGTTGATCCCATGAATCAGGTTATTTGCAATATCTTTCAAACTTACTCTGTTAATATCACTGAGAGGGTTAAGTCTAACCTTAGGAGTGTGGCACAGATAGAACAGAAGTACAAGTGTACACATATACATACATGTATCACCAATATTTACATATTCATCATTACATAAAGAGCATCCAGAAGTTTGTCAACATACTCCCTTAAGTAGGTGAGTTAGATAAACTATTAGGTTAAAAAAAAAAACTGTCAACATAGCCATAATATAATGATATAATATTATCTCAGTATTTTTGACCTACCTCTTTTCTAAAGAACTTAGGGCAGGGGCGTCCGTGGCGGTTGCGCGGTTGCAGCATTGTGAGGTCTTTGGGCGCTGTCAAATCGGGCCCAGGATGTATAGTGTCTGTGCCTGACAGTGCTTCCGAGGTGAGCTCAGGTCGGGTAGAGAGTAGGGGGCGGTAGTCCGCGGTGGTGGGAGAAGGAGGTGGCGAATCACTTATAAATGGTGCCCAAGTAGGACCCGAAGCCCAAGTTCCAGGAGGGTGAATGAGTACTGTGCTTTCATGGGCCTCTTCTTTATGAAGCAAAGTGTGTAAAGGTTTCCATAAAGGGCAAACAAGTAAAATATTTTATACATTACAGTGGTTGGAATAAAAATTGGGACGAATGGGTTCCAGAAAACAGAGTACTCAAATATGTGGACATCAATCTCAGACAAAGGCCTACTATCTAGAATACATAAAGAATTGAAAAAAATCAGACCCCCCAGATTCAAAGACCCAATTCAAAAATGGGCATCTGAAATGAACAGACATTTCTCAGACAAAGAAGTAAAAGCAGCAAATAAATCTATGAAAAAATGTTCAACATCACTGGTCATTCGAGACATGCAGATGAAAACAACACTGAGATTTCAACTCACCCCACAAAGAATGGCTGCTATCAAGAAATCATCCAATAACAAATGCTGGTGGGGATGTAGGGAGAAAGGAACCCTTCTCCATTGCTAGTGGAGTGCACCAGTCTGGTGCAACCACTGTGGAAATCAGTATGGAAATGCCTCAGAGAACTAGGGCTAGAGGTCCCATTTGACCCAGCTATTCCCCTGCTGGGTATCTTCCCCAAAGAATTAAAAGAATCATACCACAATGATATATGTGCACCCATGTTTATAGCAGCACAGTTTGTAATAGCTAAAGCTTGGAAACAGCCCAAGTGCCCATCAACTGGAAACTGGATAAAGAAAATGTGGGTTTTTTTATAAAATGGAGTACTACTCAGCCATAAAGAAAAGAAATTAGAGACATTTATAGCTAGATGGATGCATATTGAGGCCATACTCTTAAGTGAAATAAACAGGACACGTGTAAATACCAAATAGTTTCTCTAGTGTGAGAAACTGAAAGTGTAAATAAGGATTAAAATGATTAAAATGAATAATTGATAATTTGAAATAAGAAAAGGTCCAAGGGTTTGGGGATGGTGGGAGGGGAAGGGGATAGGGAAGAATGGAAAGGAAAAATGTGAAAAAAAATGGAATCAAACTGTGTAAATAGGGAAGGGTGGAGGGGGTGAAGGGCACACGGGTAATGGGGAAAAAAATAAGAACTAAGATACATCATGTACAAGCACCCAATGATAAATGTAAATGTATTGTATACCTAAAATGTACCAATAAAAGAATTTTTTACAAAAAGAACTTAGGGCAGTTCATAAATGTATAAGAAATATCTAAAATAAATTATACACAAAGCAAAAAATAAAAGTTGTGAAGTAGGACATGATGTTGAATGTTGGGGCTGTTTTATACAAGTTAAAACTGAGTTTAGTTCTGAATTTGAGGAGGCAAAGGCAAAAAGGAGAAATCAATTTATTTTGGGAAGCATCATGGTATAACAGAAAGAATGCTAAATAGCTCTATGCCTGATTCTACATCTGTAAAATTAGTAATAATAATTTTATCTAATCTAATAATATTACATGATTGTTATGTCAAATTAGGTAATGTGAAAGCATGCTTTAAACTTCAAAATGTGGTTCACTGTTATTGTTCTTATTGACTTAATTTTTTAAAGTAATAAATTTGTCTGAGGAAACATTTTTCTTGCCTGTTCACACCCAAGAATGCTTATGTTACAAAATTGAAAAACTGAAGATTTCATGTGTTCAGGCAGGGTTTTGAAAAAGACAAATCCATACAAATTCCCAATGATAAATGTGATCATAATGTATATCCAAAATGTACCGATAAACTCAATAAATAAAAAAGAAAAAGACAAATTCTATTTACATAGGTGTTTCTTATGATAATTTTTATATAAGCTTAAGGAATTATATAAAATCATAATTCAGTGAAGGCATTTCTGTGGAAAGGTTTTGAAATGGTATGTTCTAAGTACATTTCTTTCTGATGGTTTACTTAATACAGAAGTTAAGAAGTTGGGTAGTCTATCTATTATCCTGTCTCATAACTACAGGAACACTCAAATCATCCTTTTAGTAAGTACCAGACTGCAGTTTGAGACTGCATTTTCTACAAAAAACACCAAGCACCAAAACACTGTGATGCTGACTAAATAGAAACCTTCCTATGATACCAAATATGCAAGATGCAGTTAATGTTCAATTGCAAAACTTGAATTGTTGGTCAGCTTGTTCAGGAGAGCATCACTTCTACACTGATGGGCTACTGACGTAACTATAAACTAGGACTTTTTTTTTTTTTTTTTGTAGTTCTGGTCACTGAACCAGGGCCTTGTACATGCTAAGCAAGTATTCTACCAATGAGCTACATCCTCAGCCCATTTTACTGTTTTTTATCTTGAGACAGGGTCTTCTTGAGTTGCTCAAGGTGGCCTTGAACTTGCAATTCTCCAATAGCACCTCCTGAGTAGCTGGGATTACAGATGGGTACTACCATGCTTGGCAAGCCATAGTGTTAAGTAACTGAAATAAGGAGTCATAGGAATTAATCATAAACCCATCTGTGAAACATATACTTGTTAGTATGTTTTTTTAAAAAAAACTGTAGTAGAAAAATCACTTCACTGAGAAATAACTAAATTCTGGTCCCAGATTCTCCACTAAATAAGTGACTTTGGACAAAACATTTAACCCATATGAGCACCAGTTTGCTCATTTATAAAATGGAAGGATTTTAGATTAGGAGTTTTAAGGTTTCTTCTACCTCTAAAATACCTTATGGAATTTAATTATTGTTAAATGAGAAACTTCATGAGAGACTTTTAGTAACACAGAGGAAACAATACAAAATAATGACACAATTATTTATTGTATCAAACAAAACAATCTGTTTTAATTAAGCAACAGGTCAAAACTCAGTTTGTACCAAAGCAAACCTTAACTTGTCTTTTGAATTTGCTTATGAAAGTCGTGTACATTTAAAAGAAAGTGACCTGGCATCACCCAACATTAGGTAACAGCAATAGGGTGTGGCTCAAAATATGCACTTCAGCATATGCAAAATTCAGTGAGGGAAAACCTTGTTGCTATAAGTTACTTCAGAAATAAACATGTAGCTTCATTCAGTGAGGGGTGAGCCCAATTTCAGCACATAATAAAATGAAGATCAACCTCCCTTGGAACCACAACTTCCTATTATCAAACAAAGTCACCTCCTCCTAAAACACAACAGAAACAAAGTAAAATGTTTATTCTACAGAGTTTATTAAGGGCTAATATTTCATAAGCTTTGAACCAATAATTGTATTCTATAGTTGTTTAACAAGGAAATAATCCTAATATAGAAAAAAATTTCATGCCTAAGAATGTCCATCATAGTTATTTATAAGAGGAAATTAGAAACAACATAAATTTTATCAAAAATAAAGGAATGATTAGATAAAGCTGTAGTATTTAATGGTCTGAAACTCAGCCATTAAAAACAAAGACTATATGGAAGCACTGAAAGGTGTTCAAAAAGAGGCCAAAGAAAAATCTTACAGAAATATATATATAACATTTCAGCTGAGATTAAAATACATAAATAAAACATGGGGGGAAAAGATACTAGAAGCCAGTCGTGGTGGCACACACCTGTAATCCTAGCACTCTGAGAGGCTGATGTAGGAGGATCACAAGTTTAGGCCCAGCCTGGGCATTTAGCAACTTAGAGAGACCTTGTCTCAAAAAATAAAAAAAGGACTGGGGAATGTAGCTCAGTGCTAAAACCTTGGTTCAACCCCAGTTAAAAAAAAAAAAAAAAAAGATTCTAGAAGCAAATACATGCTCACGTTAACCATAATTTCATATGAGGAGAAGCAGTATAGGCAATTTTTTTACTTTTCTGTTTCCCAAATTTTAGTGAATATGCTTTACTTTTAGTAATGTTTAAATAACTAAATATAAAATACTTTTTTTCATTCCTCTTCAAAATACCCCTCTAAAGTAAATAGGGTACAAGTCAAGGTTATTTAGTATAGAACAACCTATCATGGAAGCTTTGGAATGCCCTAACTAGGTCTTTTTAAATAGGATGGATTTTAAAGGAAATCCTTCAAAGGAAAAGTTGTTTTTGTTTAATCTTGGGAGGGGAGAGGAAGGGAAGGAGGGTAGGCGGAGGGGGGAAAGATAGGAAGAGAAGGGGAAGGAAAAGAGAAAGGAAGGAAGGAAGTAAAAGGGGGAGGGGGAGAAAGTGAAGGAGGGAGGGAAGAAGAAAGAAGGGAAAAAAGAAAGAAAGAAAATGACTAAACCACATGGCACTTCTTGGATATACAGCCTATCCTTCCAGCAACAAGTACATCTAGATTTAGGAACCTAAAATAATTTACCTAGGATCTCTACCAGTTAGTGAACTAGACCTAAACAATTCCAGGTTCCACAGTGACCATTTTAATGGTGTAGAAATTAAGACTTTGGCATGGTGATTTATCAGCTAAAAGTTGGAGCTTATGTTTTTAAAATGACAGTGCTCATAATGTTTTGTTTTTAAATTGAAAGCCACGTAAAACCACTGAACTTGCCAGCACACACACATAAGCCCCAGGCAGTATTAAATTACTCATTCTTCTTGTTACCTGTTTTTCCAGGTTTCTTTTCTTTTTAAATTTTGTGTACTTTAGCATCCACAGGCATATACATACACTATATATACATACATTTCCCTAGTTTTCCAGCCCCATACTTGTTTTCTTTGAGATGTGACTACTTAAAATAGTAAGAATACTGACTTTTTGAAAGGCTTCTCTTAGTAAAAAGACCTTTTAAAATTTAACTTAAGGAATAACTAATGCTGTATGTGTGTGTGTGTGTGTGTGTGTGTGTGTGTGTGTGCGTGTGCGTGTGTGTGCTGCTAGGGATCAAACCCAGGCCTCAGGTTCTACCACTGAGCCCTAATTTATATCCTTATCCCTAAATTATTTTTTCTTTTTTTTGTTTTAGTATATGTTTGCAATACATAATAAATACATTCATCATGGGGTACTGGTACATATACACATTGCATCTTGATCCTTTTTGACCTCTTAATCCCTCAATTATGTGTAAATAACTCCAATACAGCAAAAATTATTTAAATAAATTATCTTCACCTATACTTTTCTTAAAAATGTCTTCAATTATGACATGGTAGTGTAAAGGCTATTATCCTTACTCTCTTTACCTTTTACTTTTATCATTTCAACTCCAAGTAGACTATCTTCAAATTTTCAAAAAGTATCTATTATTTTTCAAGTAGCATCACTCATCTTTAGATTTGCTTCCAAGAATCCTCTAATTTTGTAACCCCATAATAAAAATCTTGTTTTTCTGTACCTAAAGAGGTTAGCTTTGGAGGAGGGTTATAAACCATGAAAAGAACAACAAATGTGAAATAGATGAGGTTCCTGTTAATATTTCTACAACTTCATAGAATATAATAAAAGGCTTATAAAACTAAGGTCTTTTCTATTTTATAATCTATTACCTCAAGAGTCACTATCAACTGAACTTAAAAACAAAAATTAAACAACACATGTTATATGGAACCTTTTAGAATATATATTATTTTTAAGTCAAATACAGTATGTAGAGTCACAAAAAAATAGCCCATTGTTTACACTTTTTTGTTGTAGGAAGTTTTGGATGCTTCTAAATTTCGACTAACTCCCGTCCTTTTTTTATGCTCCATATATTATTCCTAATTTTTATGAATACTATATCAAAATTTCCATATGCAACTAAGATATAGTTCTCTTTTACATAAGTTCATTTTAAGCAAGTTCATTTCACTGTTCTTAAATACTTAAATTGAAAATTGTAAAAATATAAATGTTAAGTCAATATGGTTAAACATGATTTTATCTTAATAATTTTTATCTATTTTCTTGCAGGACATAGGAAATGGCAGTTCTCTCAGAACGGTGCACTTTGGTTTGGTGTAAATAATAAGATTTTTCTAGCTACAAAAAGAAAGCTGCTTTTTTCACATCTAACTTTTTTGTGACTTGATTCAATTGAAATCTCCCTGTATAGATTTTTATAAAGGGGACTATAGTATGCAGCATAGTATAACAATAGCAAAGTCAACCTAAATAAAAACTTTTGCCTACTTATTTTCTATGTGAATGGGTATCTTTTGTTTTTTTGATACCAGGGATTGAACTTGGGTCCTTGCGCTTGTGCAGCAGGCGGCGAAACCACTGAGCTCAATCCCCAGCCCTATATGAATGTTTTTAAACTGTCTTAAATTGCTTCAAAAACAGAGTATTTATACTTTGTTCTTAGTATTTTAAACATTGCTCTCCTCCAGTCTTATTTGCATTAATGTACATTACAAATAAAACATTAAGCAAAATTTTAGCCCAGACCCACAGTTAATAGACATTTCTCCATAGATCTTTTGACTCATTGCTATAGAACACTGTATTCATCAGCCTTCTCATCAAAATACCTGATACCTGCAACTCAGGAAGAAGGGCTTATTTTAGCTCACAATTTCAGAGGGATCAGTCTATGGTTGGCTGGCTCTAAGATAGAAACAGCATGATGAAAGAAAACTACTAAACCCACAGCAGCTTGGAAACAAAGGAACATGTTACAAGAACACACCCTTCTACCTCATGCCCTCAGTGCCACCTTCTACCTCATGCCACCTCTTCAAACCAGATCCTCACCTCCTAACAGCACATTTAGCTATGAACTTAACAGTGGATTAATCCAATCACATTCTAAAATCCCCACTTCAGAACATGAGACTTCTGGGGATCATTTTAGGTTTAAACCATGTCGAGTACTGACTCCCCCTTGGAGCACAGAGACACTGTCTCTTGGAGCAAAGGGCAGGCATGCTTATTAATGGGTTGTGAGCTCCTTAATCTCCGGGTTCCTCTCCTTCAAACAGCCCACAAAGTAGCAAGTGTCATCTGGCCCTTTTCACACTGATATGTGGAAATAAGGCTCAGGAAATCAATAGAAAAAAACCCTGCTGATACTCTGGCTACTACTGGCTACTACTGCTGTGAGTAATAAACTCTTTTGTCACTGACTGCAGGGGTATATGTCTTCTACCAGCATCCATGAAGCTGTAGTTTTATAATTTGTTAGCTTGTGGTAGGGTAAAATCTAAGACCCTTCACAGTTCTTGACATCCAGACGTTAGCAGCTAATAAATACTTTACAATTGTAGATGTTTATAATATCAACATCTTGAAATACTGTGAATTAAATTATAAAATTAATCTTGTTGGAATTTATACTGAAGGCTTTTTTACCCCAGGTTTTTCTTTCTACTTCCTATTTATCTATACTTCTACCATAGGATTTCACAAAGGGATTTTTCAATATGCTACTGCTCTGAAAAAGTGTAATTCAGAATATATAAGCCAGAAGAGATAGTTACCAGCAATTTTTTCACTTTCCTATCTTTCTTTATCACATAGTCAAATTTTATTGAAAAATACAGAATTTTTGTCAAGATAGCAATGTTTCCTCCAGATTTTCTAGTATAGTTATTAACCCAACATACAAACCACATTTCCTAATCTACCATATCCTTTTGCTCATTTGACCACTGTCTTCTGCAGCTATCTGAGAGACTCGTAGAAAAGTTCAGTATTGTTTCTAGGATCTATGTGAGGAGACCATAATCTGTGCTTAAAAAGTAAAACTTCAAGCAAAATATTAAAGATAAAATATGGTTATGAATCCATCTATGTACTATATAACAGTGGTGATAACATTAGTAAGTTTGCCAGTTATGTAAGTGAAAACTAAACAAAACTTATATAAACTTACCATTTTCCCAACCTGACATGCCTCTGGAAAAATTAACTCAAATGTCTAGGAACCCAAGTTTAGATGTTAATGGTAATATATTATGGATGAGATGTGAGATGTTTGATGATGTCCATGTTTACAAATGCTATATTTTCAAAATGTTATGAATCTGGGGATGTTTATTAACACATATTCCAACAAACTGATATTCTTCCTCGGCTAGATCCTGGAAGAATTATGAATGGACTACCATAGCTCTAAAGTGAGAAGAGGGCACAGGCAAGAATAGCTAGGTAGCATTTGTTCTAGCACTGAAAGGTTCAGTGCTTCTCCTTCAGAAATACATCCATAAGCTTTTCTATGTATTCTTCAAAATTCTTGGATCTGAAATAATTTCCACAATGATTCATATTAGTTATGACATTGTGGGCCTTATTACTAGAATAAACTGTCTTTGGAACACTAATATCTAAATGTTTTGGTTCACTAAAGGCCAAAGAACAACAACTAGAGCATTATACTTTCTCTTTAAGCAGTATCTAAATATTAGTGAAGGAATTAAAATTATCCCTAGTGAAAGAAAATATTGACTAAGTTAGATACTTAAAAAAACAGCAGGTGTGAGAATATTATGACAGTCATGCTTGTCTCTTTACAGCAATAAATGAATCTCACACAGGGCCGGGGATGTAGCTGGGCTGAGGATGTAGTTCAACGGAACAGCACATGCCTTGCAAGCTCGAAGACCTGAGTTTGATTCCCAGTACCAAAAAAAAAAAAGAATTCCATATAAAAGAAACAATATATTTATCATCAAGGACAGGAAGTTGAGGGCCAAAGGAATTCTGTACAAATGAACCTAGCCTTTATCTTCCTGGCTACTTCTCTACCCAGTTTATTATCCTGGCCCAGACCCCTCTGCCTTACCACACTTTCCCAACATACTATTCTTCGTCTAATTCAATATGTAAGTAACTGACTCTAGCTGCTTTTTCAGGTAATTTTTTAGAGGGGTCCTCTGCCACATAAAACTTGTATTAAATAAATTTTATGCTTTCTTCCTATTAATCTTATATTGGTTGAAATCTTCTGCCCAGCCAGAGCCCTAAGAGAGTGGAAGTGTAGTTTTGCCATTCCTACATTAGTAAAGACTAATACAGTCAAATTTACAATTAAGATTTTATTCTATGACTATACTTATTCTTTTAAGATTTGTATGTAAAAACATGAATATAAACCAATGAAATATAGAACCTAGAAATAAACCCTCATATATATGATGAAATGATTTTCAACAGAAGTGCCATAAAGTGGGTAAAGGGTAGTCTTTTCAACAAATGGTAAGGGGGAAATAGGATATCTACCTGCAAAAGAATGAAGCTGGGCCCTTAATTTATATACAAAAATTAACTCAACATGGATCAAAGACCCAGACATAAGACCTAAAACTATAAAACTCTTAGAAGAAAACATGAGAAAAACTTATAATACATGCCAACAAAAGTAAAAATAGATAAACTGGATTCACCAAAATTAAAAACTCTGGCACATCAAAGGATACTATCAGTAAAGTGAAAAGGTAGCCTATGGAATGGGAGAAAATGCTTTCAAATCATGTAAGGGCTTAATAACTAGGATATGTAAGAATCTCTACAACTTGGAATGAAAATACTCGGGTACAAAAAACACCAAGTAATCAATTAAAAAATGGGCAAGGCTAGTGCCTGCCTGGCAAGTGCAAGGTCCTAAGTTTGACCCCAGTATTGCAAAAGAAAAAAAAAAGAGGAAGGGACTAAAACAGAAATTTCTCCAAAGAAGATACATAAATAGCCATGAAATGATACTCAACATCACTAATCTTTAGGGAAATGAAAACCAAATTGTAATGACACTACTTCATACACATTAGAATGGAAGAAGAAGAGGAGGAAGAAAAAGAGAAAGAAGTAATAGGAGGAGGGAAAGAAAGAAGGAAAAAGGAAACAAAAAGAAAGCAGCAAATTTTGGCAAGATAAACTGGAATCTTTGTTTTTGTTGGTAGGAATGTAAAATGGTATAGCCACAATGGAAAAAGTCTGACAATTCCTCAAAAAAATTAAAAATCAAATCACTATATGATCCACCAATTCTACTTCTGGTATATACTCAAATGAACTGAAATCAGGAATTCAAAACAGATCTCTATACCCATGTTAATGGCAGTATTATTATTCACGATACACAAAAGGCTATGGGTAATAGTCCTTTATGAGATATTTTAGAAACAACCCAAATGTCTATCAACAGATGAAGGGATAAACACAATGTGGTGTATATATATACACAATGGGATATGCAGCCTTAAAATGGAAGGAAATTTTGACACATGCTACAACACAGATGTACTTTGAGGATATTGTGCTAAGTGAAATAAGCCAGTCACAAAAAAACAGATATCACAAGATTAAGAAGTTCTAGAGGTTGGTTTCATAACAATGTGAAGATATTCAAGATACTGAAATATACACTTAAAATGGTAAATTTTATGTTATGATCATTGGTCACAATTTTAAAATATGTATGCATCATGCAGTTTTATATTATTATATGATGTTGAAGGGTTTGAAAGAAATCCATTGGATGGGACTGAAAGTGGGACTTACTTTACAAATTTTCAGCTGCCTTTACCAAGGATCAAAGACTCAGAAACTGGGCAGCATAATTCAGGGCAAGAAAACACTGTAAAAAAATTCAGTCCATGTCTCAAAAGAGAATTTTAGGAAGCATTCACAGCTGAGGTCATTTGATTTGAAGACTTATAAACCTATGGGATTTGAATCTTCATTTCTGAAATTTATTCAGGAGAGTGAAGAGAAAGATGATGATTTTGATGATTGGGAGCCTTCAGAGAACTTAACATTAAGTAATTCTTCACCACCCAGTAGTGACTTAACAGGGAGTGTTATGGCAAATAACATGGTCAATGACAATGACCCTGAAGTTGACATACCTCATTCTTCCAGTGATTCTGCAATTCATGAGAACCTGACTGCAATCCCACCTTTAATAGTAGCTGAAACAACAACAGTTCCTTCCTTGGAAAACCTGAGGGTTGTACTGGACAAAGCATTAACAGACTGTGGAGAGCTTGCCTTAAAACAGCTTCATTATCTTCGGCCAGTGGTTGTCCTTGAAAGATCTAAGTTTTCCACACTGATTTTAGACTTGTTTCCAACAAAAAAGACAGATGACATTGGAAATCTACTGTCTCCTAAAATAACTCCCCCCAAAAAAACCTTTCAGAAGTAGTAAGGTTTTGTTAAGAATATTCCTATATTTTAATAATCTAGAAATACAACCCTAGTTAAGTAACTGTCAATTTGCTTTGTGAAAGTCATGAATGAAAACCTAAAAGAACTGATATAAAAACTACAATGAATTCAAGTTATTTGTAGGAAAATGGATGGATCTTGAGACTATGATGTTAAGTGAATTAAATCAGACACAGAAGGATAAATATTTCATGGTTTTGCTTATATGAGAGACCCACAATATAAATCAACAGTCAAATAAAGAAGAGATGGCAGGAAACAGGGAGGCAGACTTTTTCAAGATGGGGAAGGAGAACACAAGAAGGGTGGAAGAAGGGATACAAACTGATCAAAATATAATTGATATGTTTATGTGTATTACACACATTCTCTGAAATGAATGTAATTATACATTCCCTGAAAATAATTAATTATTATGTATCACAAACATAAAAAATTAATTTTAAAAGGAAAAAATTTAAACTATCCATATAAAAATGTTAGTGATGTGTGGTAAAATTCAAAATTAACATCATAGATTAAGACATAAATTTTAATGTAATAGATTTGCTATAACGTTTATATAATCTGTTATTAATAGAAGAGTACATTTAATAACTCTTTTAAAAAAAAACTCCTAGAGCTAATATGTGATTATAGCAAAGTCACAGGATGTAAGGTTAATAAAAGTCAATCACTTTTCTAATACCAAAAAACAATAAGTAGAATTTGAAGTGAAAAACATAAAACCATTTATATTAACACTTTCCAAATGAAATACTTATGTATACATCTAACAGTGTATATATAAGATCTGTATATGGAAAACTATAAAACTAGATCAAACGGGCCCGGGGATTTAGCTCAGTGGTTCCGGCGCTGGCCTCGCAAGCGCAAGGTCCCAAGTTCGATCCCCGGTACCAAAAAAAAACAACTAGATCAAACAACTAAATAAATGGGAAGATATTGTATATTTGTGGCCAGGAAGACTCACTATTTTATAGACTCAATGCAATCCCAATAAGTTATATAAACTGATTCTAATGTTTATTGGAGAGGCAAAAACTCCAGAATAGCCAACATGATATTGAAGAAGCAAAATGAAACTGAAGGACTAATATCATCCAGCTTGAAGATTTGCAATAAAGCTACAATAATCAAGACACTGTGGTACTGGTGAATGAATAGGGAAATAGGTCAATGGAACAGATAAAAAGCCCAGAAATAGATCCACTATATATTGTCAATTTACTTTAGACAAAGGAGCAAAGGCAATACACTGGACAAAAGATAGTCTTTTCAACAAATGGAGTTAGAACAAGAGACACAGAGAAAGAAAGAATCTAGATACAGACCTTACAACCTTCACAAAAATTAATTCAAAATGAGTCACAGACCTAACATAAAACACCAAACTATAAAGCTCCTTTAAGGTAACAAAGGAGAAAATCTAGACAACCATGGGTGATGACATTTTAGATATAACACCAAAGGCATGATCCATGAAAGAAAGAATTGATAAGCTTGATTTCATTAAAATTTAAAATTTATGATCCATAAAAGACACAGTCTAAAAAATGAAAACACAACCCAAAAGCTAGAATAAAATGTTTGCAAAGAAAATATCTCATAAAAGACTGTTTCCCAAAATATGTAAAGAATTCTTAACACTCAATGATAAGAAAACAAACAACTTGATTTAAAAAATGAACAGGAATCTCAGCAAAGATATATAGGTGGCAAACAAGCATACAAAAAGATGCTTCACATCATATGTCATCAGGGAAATGCAAATTAAAATAATGAGATGCCACTACACACCTCTTAGAATGGCCAAAATCTGGAACAGTAATAATACCAAATGCTGGGAAGGTGGCAGAACAATAAGAATTAGTTTTACTGCATGTAAGAATATAAAATGGTACAAGCCACTTTTAACGATGGTTTGGCAGTTTCTTACAAAACTACGGTAGCCGCATCACGGAAGATGGCGGCTGCGACAGTGAACCGGGCAGCCGCGGCGACCTCAGTTGCGGTCCTGCAGGCCTCAGCCGGCATGTACGAACAACTCAAGGGGGAGTGGAACCGCAAAAGTCCTAATCCTTAGCAAATGCGGGGGAGAGCTGGGCCACCTCAAGTTGGTTCTGCTGGAGCTTCCTGCCAACCACAGGGATCAAGCTGACCAAACAGCAGCTCATACTGGCCTGTGACATATTGGAGATCGGCACCCAGTGGAGCGTCCTACGAAAGGACATCCCCTCCGAGCGCTCCACCGCCCAGCTCGAACGTTACTACTTTGACTACAAGGAGCAGCTTCCTGATTTGGTCTACATGCACCAGCTCTTGGGCTTCAACTTCCTCTCCCCAGAACCGTGTGGCTGAGTTCCACACAGAGTTGGAGCACCTGCCTGCCACGGACATCCAGACCAATCGATGTCTACATCAAGCACCCCATGTCCCTCGAACAATACCTGATGGAGGGCAGCTACAACAAGGTGTTCCTGGCCAAGGGTAATATTCCTGCCAAGAGCTACACCTTCTTCATCGTCATCCTGCTGGATACTATCAGGGATGAGATTGCTAGATGCATTGAGAAGCCCTATAAGAAAATCCTTTTTACTGAGGCCACCAGGATTCTCTTCTTCAACACACCCAAAAAGATGACAGACTACGCCAAGAAGCGAGGGTGGGTCCTGGGGCCCAACAACTATTACAGTTTTGCCAGCCAGCAGCAGAAGCCAGAAGGCACCACCATCCCCTCCACAGAACTGGCTAAGCAGGTCATCGAGTATGCCCTGGAAGCTGGAAATGATTGTCTGAGCCCACTGGGCCCAGGGGCGGGCAGGGTGTGGTTATTTAAAAACAATCATGGTGCATGCTGTCATCCAATAAAGGTGGATTGACATCTGCTTTTCTAGGCCCTTGTCTCCCCAGTCAGGATGGTGGGCCTCTTGGGGGTTGGAGACCAGTCAGCCTCTGTCCAGTGGCCATCGCTTCAGGTCTCAAACACATGCCCAGTGGCCCTGTGACTTACGGGACAGCACAGGTCTCAGGTAGAAGGACTGTTTCAGCCAGCTATGAGCACATTGGAATGCTGGACCAGTGCACCAGTTCTTTTCAGCAAAGGGGTTGTGTCCCAGTTTGTTAATATGTTGAAAATGAATTAAATAATTTTTCAAATAAAAAAAAAACTAAATACTGTATACTTTTTTTTTTTTGCAGTACTGTGGATCAAACTCAGGACCTTGATCTTTCAAGGCAGGCACTGCACCACTGAGCTAAATCCCAGCCCAATACGGTATACTTTTGCAAGATGATCCAGCAATTGAGCTCTTGATATTGACCCAAAGAGATGAAAACATTTCCACATAAAAATACAACTCTATTCATAATTGCCAACATTTGGATGCAATCAAGATGTCTTTCAGCAGGTGAATAGATAAACTGTGGTACATACAAATCATAGAATATTATTCAGCATTAAAAATAAATGATCAATCAAGCTATGAAGAGACATGAAGAAGCCTTAAATGCATATTACTAATGAAAGAAGTCTGAAAAGTTTACATACTATATAATTCCAACTGTATGACATTTTAGAAAAGACAAAACTATGGAGAAGATCAGTGGTGGTCAAGAATTACTGGGAGAGACGAATAGGCAGAACTCAGATGATTCTTAAAGTAGTGAAATTATTCTGTATGATACTATAATATGTATGTCACTGTACAGTTGTCCAAACTCAGAATGTACAACACCAACAGTGAACCCTAATATAAACTGTGGAATTTGGGTAGTGATGTACTAACACATATATCCCTCTGGTGAGAGATGGTGGTAGTGGGGGCAGCTACTGTATGTGTGGGGACAGGAAGTACATAGGAAATCCTATATTCTTTCACAGTTATTCTAACATTTTCCTGTTCTGTAGTTTATTAGAACTTTAATTTTTAACTTTTTATTAAAATAATTTCACTTATAAAATCATTAAATTCTTTTATACAGCCTCCTGAAAGGAAAACTGTACTTTATTATTTCCTCTTTTTTTTGGTGGTGGTACTGGGGATTAAACCCACAGCCTTTCCAGTGAGCTAAATCCCTAACCTTTTTAATTTTGAGATAGGACCTGGCTAAGTTGCCCAGACTAGGCCCAAATTTAGAATTAATCCTCCTGCCTCTGCCTCCCAAAGTGGTGGGAATACACCACCACACCCAGTTTAACTATTTCCTTAAATACACATTAATCCTCATACTGTAACAACTATCTTCATTTTTCTTTTCTTTTTTTTTCTTTATATATCTTTTTATTGGTACATTTTAGGTATAAAATATAATGACATTCAACATTGGAAATGTGCACCTTTACATAATCTCTTGGTTCTTATATTTTCCCCCTTCCCCTGCCCTCCCTTCAACCCCTCCATCCCTCCCTATTTAGAGAGACTTTGTTTGCTTTTCTTCATTTTCTCATATTAATTCCATTCTTCCTTCCTTTTCCCTACCCCTCCCACTTCCCCTTCCCCTTTGCCCCTTTTCTTCCTATTTCACATTATCTAATATAACTTTAAGACTTTATTTACACTTTCAGTTTCTTACACTAGAGAAACTATTCGGTGTTTACACATGTGTGTCCTATTTAGTTCATTTAAGAGGATGGCCTCAATGTGCATCGATTTAGCAATAAATGTCTCTAATTTCTCCTTTTCTATGGCTGAGTAGTACTCCATTTTATTAAAAAAAAAAAAATTTTCTTGATCCAGTCTCCAGTTGATGGGCATTTGGGCTGTTACCAAGTTTTAGGTATTACAAACTGTGCTGCTATGAACATGGGTGCACATATATCACTGTGGTATGATTCTTTTAATTCTTTGGGGAAGATACCCAGCAGCAGAATAGCTGGGTCAAATGGGACTTCCAGTCCTAGTTCTTTCAGGTATCTCCATACTGATTTCCACAGTAGTTTTTACCAGTTGACACTCCCACCAGCAGTGGAACAGGGTTCCTTTTTCCCCACAGCCGCACCAGTATTTGTTATTGGTTGAGTTCTTGATAGTAGCCATTCTTTCTGGGGTGAGGTGGAATCTCAGTGTTGTTTTCATTTGCATCTCTCAAATGACCAGTGATGTTGAACATTTTTTCATATGTTTATATGCCATTTCTACTTCTTTGTCTGAGAAATGTCTGTTCATTTCAGATGTCCATTTTTGGATTGGGTCTTTAAATTTGGGAGGTCTGATTTTTTTAAGTTCTTTCTAGATTCGAGATAGTAGACCTTTGTCTGAGGGACAGCTGGTGAAAAATTTTTCTGACATTGTGGGTTGTCTCTTCATCGCATATTGTGGTTTCTCTTGCTGTGCAAAAGCTTTTTAATAAAAAGAGATCCCACTTGTTGATTGTTTGTGCTAGTTCATGAGCAATTGAGGTTTTGTTTATAAAATCTTTTCCTACACCAATGTTGTCAAGAGTTCTACCTAACTTCTAGCCGATTCAGCGTTTCTATTTTAATATTTAAATCTTTAATTCATTTTGATTTTAATTGAGTGTATGGTGAGAGATATAGGTCTAGTTTTAGTCTTTGGCAAGTTGAAACCCAATTTCTCCAGCACCATTTATTAAATAGGCTATCTTTCCTCCAGTGAGGGTGTTTGGCTCCTTTGTCAAAGATGAGGTGGCTGAGTGTGTCTGGAGTTATTTATGTATCTTCTAATCTGTTCCACTGGTCCTCAGGTCTGTTTCTTTGCCAGTACCATGCTGTTTTTATCACAGTAGCTTTGTGGTATAGTTTCAAGTTGGGGATTGTAATACCTCCTGCCATGTCTCTGTTACCTAGAATTGCTTTTGCTATTCTGGATCTCTTCTTGTTCCAAATGAATTTTTGGATTGTTTTCTCAAGGTCCATGAAGTATGCTGCTGGGATTGCATGTTGAATCTATATAGCAGTTTTGGAAGTATGGCCATTTTCATTATGTTGATCCTTCCTACCCAGGAGCGAGGGATGTCCCTCCATTTTCTGATATCATCTTCAGTCTCTCTTTTCAAAGGGCTATAGTTTTCAGAGAAGAAGTCTTTGATTTCTTTCATTAGGTTGATTCCTAGGTATTTCAGTTTTTTGGATGCTATTGTGAAGGGAATTGTTTGCCCTATTTCTCTCTCAGTGAGTCTGTTGTTCATGTAGAGGAAAGCTACTGATTTTTGTGTGTAGATCTTGCATCCAGCTACTTGACTGAATTTGGTTATTAAGTCTAGAAGACTTTTGCTGAAGTTTTTTGGGGGTTTTTTTTTGGTTGTTTTTTTTTTTTTTTGGTACTGGGGATCGAACTTGGGTCCTTGCACTTGTGAGGCAGGTGGCTGCTGAAGTTTTTGGGGATATTCTATATAGAATATCATGTCATCTGCAAATAAGGACAATTTGACTTCTTCATTTCCTTTCTTTATTCCTTTTATTTCTTTCTCTTGTCTAATTGTCAAGGCCAATGTTTCCAAAACTATATTGAACAATAGTGGTGATAGTGGGCATCCTTGTCTTGTTCCTGATTTTAGTGTGAAGGATTTCAGTTTTTGACCATTTAGTATGATATTGGCTGTTCATTTTTCATAGACGGCTTTTATCAGATTGAGGTAGATACCACATATTCCAATTTTGTGCAGGTTTTTTATCATAAATGCATGTTGGATTTTGTCAAATGCTTTTTCTGCATCTATCGAGATGATCATATGGTTTTTGTCCTTGGCTCTACTGATATAGTGTATTACACTGATTGATTTGCATATGTTGAACCATCCCTGCATCCCTGGGATGAATCCCACTTAGTCAGGGTGTATGATCTTCTTGATGATCTTCTGCATTCTATTTGCCAGTATCTTATTAAGGAGTTTTGGATGTATGTTCATTAGTGAGATTGGCCTATAGTTCTCTTTTTGGTTGGGTCTTTCTCTGCCTTGGGGATCAAGGTGATGCTTGCTTCCAGGAATGAATTCAGGAGTATTGCTTCCCTTTCAATTTCATTGAAGAGTTTAAACAGTAGTGGCAGTAGTTCCTCTCAAAATGTCTTATAGAATTCAGTGGTGAAGCCATCAGGACCTGAGCTTTTCTTAGTTGGTAAGTTTTGAATTATATTTTCAATTTCATTGATTGATATTGGGTTTTTAGGATTTTTAGGTCTTCTTTGTTCAAATTTGGTAATTCATATGTGTCTAGGAATCTGTCCATTTATTCTGTGTGTTCCATCTTATTGGCATATAGGTTCTCAAAGTAGGTATTGATGATCCTCTGGATTTCTGCTGGGTCTGTTGTAATTTCACCCTTTTCATTCCTAATTGTATGGATTTGGGCCTTTTCTTTCCTTTTTCTGATAAGGTTGGCTAAGAGTTTCTCAATTTTGTTTATTCTTTCGAAGAACCAACTATTGGCTTCATTGATTTTTTTGTATTGTTTTCTTAGTCTCCATTGTATTGATTTCTGCCCTGATCTTTATAATTTCCTCCTTTCTAAGGGCTTTGGGTTTGCCCTGCTCTTCTTTTTCTAGAAGCTTGAGATTCAGCATCAGGTTGTTTAATTGGGCTTGCTCTGTTTTCCTAATACTAGTATTCATTGCTATGAATTTCCCTCGTAAGACTGCTTTCATTCTGTCCCATAGATTCCAATATATTGTATTGTCATTGTCATTTAATTGAAGGAACTGTCTGATTTCTTAATTTCCTCTGTGACCTATTGGTTATTCAGAAGTGTGTTGTTCAATTTCCACGTGTTTATGAAATAGTTATGGTTTCTTTTGCCATTGATCTCCAATTTCATAGCACTATGGTCTGATAATATACAGGGAATAACTTCAATTCCTTTGCACTTACCTAAATATGTTCTATGAGTGAGTATGTGGTCTATTTTGGAGAACAACCCATGTGCAGCTGAAAAAAAAATGTGTATTTTGATTTTGAGGAGTGAAAGACTCTGTAAACATCTGTTAAGTTCATTTGTTCAAGAGTTTGAGTTCTAGTATTTCATTGTTTTTTGTCTAGTGGATCTCTCTATTTGTGACAGTGGGGTATTGAGGTCCCCCACTACTACTGTATTAGTGTTTATATGATTTTTCATGTCCATTAGTATTTGCTTTATATAGTTGGGTGCACTAGTGTTTGGTGCATAGATATTTATGATTGTCATCTCTTTCCCTTGGATTGTTCCTTTTACAAGGATGTAGTGTCCTTCTTTGTCTCTCTTAATCAGTGTGGGTTTGAAATCCACTTGGTCTGCAAATAGGATAGCTGCTTCTGCTTTTTGTTGGGTTCCTGTCACATGGAGTATTGTTTTACACCCTTTCACTTTCAGTCTATGAGTTTCTTTTTGAATTGTGTATCTTGTATGCAGCATATTGTTGGATCTTGCTTCTTGACCCATTCTGCCAGTCTATTTCTTTTGATTGGTGAGTTGAGATCATTAACATTGATGGTTATAACTGATACATATTGACTTATCATTGTCATGACTTTCTTTTTGTTGGATTCTCCCCCTTAGCTTTTCATTTCTTGTCCTGGCCAGTGGATTCATTCTGCTGGGCTTCCTGGGGTTGTGATTCTTATTTTCTTTTCCTAGGATTTTTTTCTAAAACTGTTTGTAGTGCTGGTTTGGTATTCATGAAGTTCCTAAGATGCTCTTTGTCATGAAAGTATCTTATTTCACCATCAATTTTGAAAGATAGTTTTGCAGGGTACATCAATCTGGGTTGGAGGTTGTTTTCCTTTAGTGCCTGAAATACATCACTCCAAGCTCTTCTTGCCTTGAGAGTTTGCATTGAGAAGTCTGCTGTGATTCTGATGGGCTTTCCTTATGTGATTTGTTTCTTTTCTCTAACTGCTTGTAGAATTTTGTTCTTCTGTTGGGTTTCTGGAATCTTAATAATTATATGCCTATGTGTAGATTTTTTTTTTGATTAAGGCTATTTGGAGTCCTATATGCCTCACTTATCTGTATGTCAAGTTCTTTTCCCCTGCTTGGGAAGTTTTCTGCCATCACTTCTGTGAACAATTTTTTTATGTCATCTGCACTTTCTCCTGTTTCTTCATTGCCTCCAATGAGTCTTATGTTATTCTTCTTTCCATCATCTAGCAGCTGCTGGATTGATTTCTTGTGGTCCCTTACAATTTTAAAGCAATTTTTCTTTTCCTGGTCAGTAATCACAGTCTTATCTTCTTTCTAAATCTGAAATTCTATCTTCACATTGGCTCATTCTGCTGCATAGACTTTCAGTGGAGCTTCTAATCTCCTGGAAATCTGTTTGCATCTGTTTTATGGATTCTTTTTGTTTCCTATATTTGGATTCCATCATGTTCCTCAGCTCTTCTATTTTTTTATCTGTGTCCTCTCTAGATTTATTAATCATGTCTTGCACTATGGGCACAATCTCTGCTGTTATGTGAGAAATTATTTCTGATTCCATTTTTTCCAGATCCTTGTTTGTTGCCAGCTCAGGGTGGTTGAGTATCAGACTGTTCCATCTCATTTCCCTTTGGGGTTGCTGTAGGTGATCTGGAAGTCTGATTCTGAGGCTTGTTTATGTGTCTTCTCATTTCGACGGGGGGTTGGGGGGGTTGCTGGTGGTGCCCATGCAGCTCACCTCCTCTGCACTGGGAGCTGTCAACTATCTTCATATTTCATACTCCATCTTGGCTTTCATCAGTATGCACATGATTTTACCTATTTCATTCAAAAACAAGCATGTGGACCAATGTTCTCAAAGGATTAACCATTTCATTTAAACAGAAAGTTTACCTGTACTTATGAGATGAAACAACTAAAGTTTAAAATATGAATGTATATTTAACATTTTACATATTTTATCATATATATGTATACTTTATATATATAAATGTACTAAATATAAAAATAAAAAGCATCCTACTAAATGTTACTACGATAAAGTGAGAGGAATGTACACAAAATATTTAACTATACTAGTCTTGGAAGGTGGGAGCTATGAGGCTATCTTCAGCCTCATCTCCCTAACTGAATTCAGCATGGAAGAGAATTCAGAGAATTGTAAGGTTCCAGAGGATCTGTTCAATGATTTGAAAGTTATAGATCCCCAGGAAGCAGAGTGTGCCAGGCCTGCAGTTCCTGATCCCAAAAATTAGCATTCCCAGAGCAAGCTGCTCAAGGATGATGAGAAGCAGGAAGAAGAAGAATGTTTTCATGACTGCAATGCCTCATTTGAGGAGGAGCCAGGAATGGATAAGGTTCAGAACAAAGCTGATGATGTTGTAGATTCCTCTGAACCAGATGAAGAATACTTAATAGAACTGGAAAAAAATATTCCAGGAGAAACAGAAAAGAAGAGAAGAGAGTGCTAAAGGAAGAAGGAAATGAACAATTTAAGAAAGGAGATTATGTAGAAGCTGAAAGTTCCTACAGTTGAGCCTTTCAGATGTACCCATCATGCTTCCAGGAAGAAAGATGTGTTCTGTTTTCAAATAGAGCTGCTGCAAGAATGAAACAGCACAAGAAGGAGTTGGACACTGGTGACTGCAGCAAAGCTATTCAGTTGAACCCCAGCTACATCAGGGCAATATTGAGGAGAGCAGAGCTGTATGAGAAAACATACAAACAAGATGAAGCCCTGGAAGACTATGAAACTGTATTAAAAAAGGATCCATCAGTACATCAAGCAAGAGAAGCTTGTATGAGATTAAGCAAATTGAAGAACGTAATAAAAGGCTAAAAGAAGAGATGTTAGTAAACTAAAAGATCTTGGGAACTTGGTTCTCCAACCTTTTGAGCTCTCCACAGAAAATTTCCAGATCAAACAAGATTCCTCCACTGGCTCCTACTCCATCAATTTTGTTCAAAATCCAAATAATAATAGATAACAAAGATAACAAGTTTTAAAACAAATTGTGTACTGCTTGCTGTCCACAAGGGGCAAGGGTCTGCCAGTGTTTAACTTTCAAAAGCATCTTATGTAGAGGATTGGCTGCACAGTAGACCCTAGTGCCACCTCTGTGCTCCCATTTATGATCTCAGTGAAGTGTACTTCTTGTGTCGTGAGCCTCATCTGGTTTCCCCGTTACTGCAGTGTATGTGCAGCTGTTTTCCTTTGTCCAGGAGGAAGCCCACTTGTCACAGCTGACCTCTGAGCCACACACGCCACCCGCAGAAGCCTCTCCCTAAGGAGCAAGTTGGGTGATGGCCCCCCGAGGGTCCCCAGCACCCACTGCCTCCATGATCACAGCCACTCCAAGGCTGCTGTGCAGGGTCTATGGCCTTCCCTCCTTCCCCCTATGTAATAAAAGCTTCTGTGATGGAAAAAAAATTTTAACTATACTATTTTACCACATAAACTCTCAAAGATACCTTTTTCATGGATCTTTATGAAAGTCTGTAAAATGTGTTTATGAGGTTTATTTAAATTTAATCCAGAGAATTATAAAACATTCACTCAAGAGGAACAATATCAACATTCATCCAACATAAAATAATGCTGCTTATCCATTAAGCCTTTTCCCCCTGAATTGTAGCCATATTTCTGTCAGGTCAAGTGATCTATATATGAGAGATTAATCTGACACAAAACAGTGAAGTTTAATACTTCAATATATCATAATTTATTTACTCAACGTGCTAAGAGGATTTCAGATTTTAAAATTATACAGGAAGTCATGCTTGTACAGGAAGTCATGTACATAAAGCAAGAGTAATATTTTCTAAAATATTAGGTTTTAATGTCTACATAGCATGAATGGACTTATTTAAAATGTGAAATACAATACTTATTTAAAGTATAGAATTAAAGTTACCATTTGATAAGGTTTAATATAAAATAAAAATGAAATCTTAAATACAGAAATTCATTTAAGGGGGAATCTATCTACAAGTCAGCATGTTCTCATTTTGTCATCACTCTATGATGCTACCACTATCAAAAGATGTATACCACAAGTAGAGTGGAAGTCACTGTCAGACTAAAAAGATGTATGGCTTTACTATGTACTTATTAACATTATATGTAAAACAATAAAATTACTCATGAAATGTACCAGAGAAAACAAAAAGTTATTCTTTGAGAACCTGTCCTCATAACCCTCAAAAGACAGATTTGGGGGCCTACTTCTTCACTCTTAAACTCAACTACAGAACACAGTGAACTGAAACAATTGATTCCCTTTCCTATGGATTTGGACTTAGAACAGGACTTAATTATGAGTAGGAGAGCCAGAGTCATGTAGACTCTATGTCAGAGGCTATCCCTTTGACTTGGTCATGATGAGGTCATTTTTAAGTGAACCTGTGAGCAGCAAAGTTAGTTTATAATGAATAAACATGCAGAGAAATATCAACAAACCAGCTGATTCCAGAAATCTATTTCTATGATTCAGCAACTGAATGAAATGAAATACCATTTTAACATATCAACTTTTCAATCTTTTTTACCTCAGCTTTTTTGAAAGGCTTTAAACTTTTACAACAAAATATTTCATACCCAGAGTTTCACAAAATAATTAGGCACTTGCAAAAAATTGACAGAATGAAGAAACAAAGATTTTCAAGTTCTTTTTAAGATATGTCAAAACTATTGCTTTTTCAGATGTTGAGAAAATGGCAATCATTAAATATTGTCCTCTGTCTGCAGTAAGGCACGTAAGGTGTAAAACTTCTTTGGCCCAGAAAATCCTTTTTATTCTTATTGTCACAAGATGTTAACATCAAGATTTAATTTGAGTATCTAGTTTAACTACTTCTTTGGGCTTAGTGAGATTTTATTTTGAAATCTTTGTATTATTTGAACAAACTTTATTATTTAATTTGTTTATTTTGTTTTTTGAGACAAGGTCTTGCTAAGCAGTCCAGTCTGGCCTTGAACTCACTATGTAGCCCAGGCTAACCTCGAACTCCCAGTGACCCACTTGCCTCAGCCTCCCTAGTGCTGGGATTATAGGCATGCACCACCATGTTTGGCCTTATTATTTAATCTTATACCCTCTGGGTTTAAAATTGGCTTATATTGATTATTCTTAACTTATATTATTGTCTTGCTGTTTTGCTATCCTATCACTTTAAACTCTTATTTTTACCACCATATATATTTAATATTTCATAAATTTGTATTCAAGTCTGTGCTTTATAGTTATTTTATCCAGAATAGATGTCTCAACCTTATTTTTATTTTTGTCTCAATTTATGAATTTATATTCATTAGAGAACATTTGAAAAATACATATGTTATAAAGAATAAAATTTAGGACATTTATTTCCCTTCTTTTCTATGAATACATTTTTCTTATAGACTAAGATCACGTAACACATAAAGTTTAGTGTCTTGCTTTGTTTAATGAGCATCTTCTACTAACACTTAAATATTCATCTATTGGTCAACATTTTTGTGTAGATTTTTTTTGATCCTGGCTAGCTGGAGTCCTATATGCCTCACTTATCTGTATGTCAAATTCTTTTCCCCTGCTTGAGAAGTTTTCTGCCATCACTTCTGTTAACAGTTTTTTATATCATCTGCACTCTCTCCTGTTTCTTCATTGACTCTGATCAGTCTTATGTTATTCTTCTTTGCATCATCTAGCAGCTGCTGGATCGATTTCTCATGATCCCTTACTATTTTTAAGAAATTTTTCATTTCCTGATCACTAATTGCAATCCTATCTTCTAGATCTGAAATTCTGTCCTCACATTGGCTCAGTCTGCTGTGTAAACTTTCAATGGAGTTTTTAATCTTCTGGAAATCTGCTTGCCTCTGTTTTATGGATTCCATTTGTTTCCTATGTTGGGATTCCATCATGTTCCTCAGTTCCTCTATTTTTTTATCTGTGTCTGCTCTAGATTTATTAATCATGTCTTGCACTATAGACACAATCTCTGTTGTTATCTGAGAAATTATTTCTGATTTCATTTTTTCCAGATCCTCTTTTGTTGCCAGTTCAGGAAGTCCATGTGGTTGAGTGTCAGATTGTTCCATCTTGTTGCCCTTTGGGGTTGCCTTAGGTGAGCTGGGAGTCTGGTTTTGAGACTTCTTTACATGTCTTCTCATTTCAACAGCTGCAGCCTGCTGTGCCTTTCTTGAGGCAACTTTTTGCTCACCCAATAGTCTTCAATTCTCAGCAAGCCACCAAGCAGCCTTTTCTCTTCTGCTCACCAGTGTACCAATTCCTGGGTTCAGAATAGTTGCCTTCTGGATCCCTAAGCTGACCTGTTGTCTGGGTGGGCTTCTGGTTGGGGTCTGTACACACTTGGGATGGTATCAAGGTGTGCCTCTGGCTAGGGCCTGTCCCCCTATGTAGCTGTTGTCTGGGAGGGCCTTTGGCTAGGGGCTGTGCACCCCAGACCCTGGTGTCTGAGCAGGATTCTGGCTAAGGTCTCCATGCACTTACTGATGGTATCAGGGCGAGCATCTGGCTGTTGCTTGGGCGCCTATGCAGCTCTATTCCAGGCAGGCCCTTGGCTTGGGCCTGTTGGCCCAAGTGGTGGGGGCTTCGGGCGGGGCCCTGGGTGGGATCTGCCTGCAGCTGTGCCTCTCTGGTTCACACTCCTGCTGGCTGGGACCTCATGGTCAACATTTGTAAGCTTCCAGGTTAGAGTTTATATTAACACTATGTTTTTGGGTTGTATTTTTTTTGGTACTGGGGATCGAACTCGGGTCCTTGCACTTGCAAGGCAGGTGGCAGAACCACTGAGCTAAATCCCTGGCCTGACACTATGTATTTTTTATATATATTTATGATTATTTCCTTAGGAAATGGTAATGTATCACAAAAATCAAATATATTTAAGAATTCTGAAATATGTCATAAAATTTAATGCAGATTCTCAGGAATCATTTGAATGTGATTTTTTTTTTTTTTGTGGGTACTGGGGTCAAACTAGGGACCTTGAGCCTGCGGGGCAGGCGGCAGAACCACTGAGCTAAATCCCCAGCCCTTGAATGTGATTTTTAAAAACTATATTCTCTGGTTTTTTGTTTTTGTTTTTTTTGGTGCCAGGGATGAAACTCAGGACCATGCGCTTGCAAGGCAGGTGCTGAACCACTGAGCTAAATCTCCAGCCCAAAAACTACATTCTCAATAAATTTGTTTTGTTTTGTTTTTCTTGTGAATTTGGCAAGTTGTTTTCATTGTATGTCTTTTATTTTTGAATTTTTTTCAAATACGTATGACAATTTTATTTCCTATTTTGTAAACTGCTTTTTGATATATTTTGTACCTCTAAAATGGGAATGTCTTTATTAATTTTTCTGACCACAAAAATTACAAGTCTTCTGAGGGCCAGGGTTGGGGTGTAAAAAACAAACATATCACAGATTCTTGGTCAAAACCTAACAAAGAATTTAAAAATACTCTAAAATAGCAAGGAACCCAAACAATAAAGGGAGGCAAATGGTTATTTGCCACAAATCTTAAAAAGTAACTAAGGAAATGTGTAAGGTGGCTATAATTTCCACTTTCATCTCCATCTTAAAAAATGAGATTCTGGGAAAGAAGTGGCACCAGAAAAATTACAGGGTTTCTTATAAATTTCCAAACTGGGGGGAAAAAAAAAAGTAGACTAAGGAAATAAGCAGGTGCTCAGGGAAAAAAAGCTCAGAAGATCTTCACAGAAGAAAAAATAAAATAGATAGATGCCAGTTGTATTAGTTAGGGTTCTCTAGAGGAACAGAATCAGAAAATACATGTATAATTATGCAAGGGAATTTATTAGGTAGGCTTATAGGATCAGAGGTAGGAGAGTTCACAATGGCTATCTGTGCACTGGAGAGCAGGAGTAACTAGTAACTGCTCAGCCCAAGAAGATAGAAGCTGCAGAACAAGAGGGATCAGGGATGCAATACCAGTCCAAGGTTGAAGGCCTGCCTGAAGTTCACTGGACAGTCACCAATGTGAGTCTGTGTTGGAAAGCTGAAAATACTAAGGACCTGAAGACTGATACAGGTGAGAGTAGCAAGAAGACTGGAGCTCTTCAAAACAGAAACCTTCCTTCTTCTTTCCCTTTTGTATTCTATTCAGAGTACAAGCCTATTGGTTGATTCCACTGACAACCGGTGTGGCTCTTCTTTCCCTTAGTTTGCTGGCCTGTATGTCAATCATCCACAGATACATCCCGAACTGTGCTTTACTAGCTAGGCATTTCTTACTCCAATCAACAAATACAGTGGAGGACCTCACTACCCTATTTTCACAAATTGATCAAGTAGGCCAGTGATGGCGAATCTTTTAGAGCTTTCAATGATAACAAACAGCCCACTGAAGCATGCATGCCATAGGTTTACCACCACTGACCTAGACCAAAAAAAAAAATCATAAAAGAAATATCAGAGCTGAACCACACATTCCAACAAATGGTATTAATAGATATCTACAGAGTATTCTACCCTACTACAACAGAATACACATCTTTTTCAGCAGCATACAGAACTTTCCCCCCAACAGACAATATATTAGTCTATAAAGCCTGCTAAAATAAATACAAAAGAATCTAAATGAGTCCAAGTATACTATCAGATCATAGTGCACTGAAAATAGAAATCAATTTCAAAAGAAACCACAGAAATTTTATAAATACCTGGACATTAACACATTCCTGAACACTCAGTGAGTCAGAGAAGAAATTAGGAAAAAATTAAACAATTTCCAGAATCAAAGGATAATACCAGTATAACATACAATAGCCTATGAGACACCATGAAAACAGTCCTAAGGACAGGATTTATTGCTGTGAATGCTCACATTAGAAAAAAGGAGCAAGCTCATATAACCTAATGCTACACCCCAAGGTTCTAAAAAAACAAGAACAGCTCAAATTCAAACCTAGTACAAGGAAGGAAGCCATAAAGATCAGAGCAGAAGATAATGAAGCTGAGACTAAGAAAACAATACGAAGAATCAATGAATCAAAGGGTTGGTTCTTTGAAAAAATAAACAAAATAGACAAATCTTTAGCAGAACTTACCAAAAGATGGAAAGACCCACATCAATGCAATTATAAATGAAAAAAGTGAAATCACAATGGACACTGCCACAATATCATTAGTAAATACTATGAAAAATTATACTCCAACAAATCTGAGAATCTTGAAGAAATGGACAAATTCCTAGAACATATGAATTACCAAAATTCAACCAAGAAGACACAAAAAAACCCCTAACAACTAAGAAAAGCCCAAGACCTAAGGAATTTACCACTAAATTCTACAAGAATGTCAGGGAAGATATAATGCCAATACTCCTCAAACTTTAAAGAAATTGAAAGGGGGGCCGGGGATTTAGCTCAGTGGTTCCGCCGCCTGCCTTGCAAGTGCAAGGACCCCAAAAAAAAAAAAAATTGAAAGGGAAGGAGTATTTCCAAACTCATTCCTGGAAGCTACCATTACCCTGATTCCAAAACCAGACAAGGCCCAAGTTAAAAAAAAAAAAAAATACTACAGGGAAATTTCTTTTTTTTCTTAAATTCTTTTATTGGTACATTTTAGGTATACAACACAATTACATTTCTCATTGGGAACTTGTATCTTTACATGATGTATCTTGGAAAAATCCCCATTCCTAGCCCTCCCTTCACCCCCTCCACCCTTCCGTATTTACAAAGACTTTATTTCCATTTTTTCCATTTCTCAACATTTTTCCTTTCCCTTCTTTCCTTTCCCCTGCCCCCCTCCCACTACCCCTACCCCTTTGGACCTTTTCTTCCTATTTTGCATTATCAATTATTCATTCTAATCATTGGTACATTTTAGGTATACAATATAATGACATTCATCAGTGGAAATTTGCACCTTTACATAATCTCTCTTGGTTCTTATTTTTCACCCTTGTCCAGCCCTCCCTTCAACCCCTCCATTCCTCCCTATCGACAAAGATTTTGTTCCTATTTTTCCATTTTCTCATATTAATCCCATTCCCTTCTATCTTTTCCCCTAGCCCTCCCACTTCCTTCCCCTTTGCCCCTTTTCTTCCTATTTCACATTATCTATTACACATTTTAGTCCTTATTTACACTTTCAGTTTCTCACACCAGAGAAACTATTTGGTATTTATACTTGTGTGTCCTATTTATTTCATTTAAGAGTATTGCTTCAATGTGCATCCACTTAGCTATAAATGTCTCTAATTTCTCATTTTTATGGCTGAGTCGTACTCCATTTTATTAAAAAACCACATTTTCTTTAGCCAGTCTCCAGTTGATGGGCATTTAGGCTGTTTCCAAGTTTTAGCTATCACAAACTGTGCTGCTATGAACATGGGCACACATATATCACTGTGGTATGATTCTTTTAATTCTTTGGGGAAGATCCCCAGCAGTGGAATAGTGGGGTCAAATGGGACTTCCAGTCCTAGTTCTTTGAGGTATCACCATACTGATTTCCATAGTGGTTGCACCAGTCTACACTCCCACCAGGAGTGGAGCAGGGTTCCTCTTTCCCCACAGCCCCACCAGCATTTGTTAGTGGTTGATTTCATGATAGCAGCCATTCTTTCTGGAGTGAGGTGGAATCTCAGCATTGTTTTCATTTGCATCTCTCAAATGACCAGTGATGTTGAGCACTTTTTCATATGTTTATTTGCCATTTCTACTTCTTTGTCTGAGAAATGTCTGCTCATTTCAGATGCCCATTTTTGGATTGGGTCTTTAAATTTGGGAGGTCTGATCTTTTTAAGTTCTTTCTAGATTCGAGATAGTAGACCTTTGTCTGAGGAAAAGCAGGTGAAGATTTTTCCCCACATTGTGGGTTGTCTCTTCACACTGCTGGTGGTTTCTCCTGCTGTGCAGAAGCTTTTTAATAAGAAGAGATCCCACTTGTTGATTGTTTGTGCTAGTTCACTGGCAACTGAGGTTTTGTGCATAAAATCTTTTCCTACACCAACGTCTTCAAGGGTTCTACCTAACCTCTGTTTCAACTGGTTCAGAGTTTCTATTTTAATATTTAGATCTTTAATCCATTTCAATTTTAGTTTAGTGCATGGTGAGAGATATAGGTCTAGTTTTAATCTTTGGAAAGTTGAAGCCCAATTTTTCCAGCACCATTTATTAAAGAGGCTATCTTTCCTCCAGTGAGGGTGTTTGGCTCCTTTATCAAAGATGAGATGGCTGAGTGTGTCTGGCGTTGTTTCTGCATCTTCTAATCTGTTCCACAGGTCTGTTTCTTTGCTAGTACCATGCTGTTTTTATCACAGTAGCTTTGTAGTAGAGTTGCAGGTTGGGGATTGTGATACCCCCTGCCATGTCTCTGTTACCTAGAATTGCTTTTGCTATTCTGGGTCTCTTCTTGTTCCAAATGAATTTTTGGATTGTTTTCTCAAGGTCCGTGAAGTGTGCTACTGGGATCTCAACTGGAATTGCATTGAATCTATATAGCAGTTTTGGAAGGACGGCCATTTTCACTATATTAATCCTTCCTACCCAGGAGCAGGGGATGTCTGTCCATTTTCTGATATCATCTTCAATCTCTCTTTTCAGAGTGCCATAGTTTTCAGAGAAGAGGTCTTTGATTTCTTTCGTTAGGTTGATTCCTAGGTATTTCAGTTCTTTGGATGCTATTGTGAAAGGAATTATTTGCCCTATTTCTCTCTCAGTGAGTCTGGCATTCGTGTAGAGGAAAGCTATTGATTTTTGTGTGTTGACCTGTAACCAGCTACTTGACTGAATTTGGTTATTAAGTCTAGAAGACTTTTGATGGAGTTCTTGGGGTCTTCTATATAGAGTATCATGTCATCTGCAAATAATGACAATTTGACTTCTTCATTTCCTATCTTAATTCTTTTATTTCCTTCTCTTGTCTAGTTGCCATAGCTAATGTTTCCAACAGGGAAATTTCTTTAATGAACATAAACACAAAAAATCCTCAACATGATATGGCAAACAGAACACAAGAAATCATCAAAAAGATCATACATCATGACCAAGTAGTCTTTATCCCAGGGATGTAAGGATGGTTTAACACATGCAAATTAACAAATGGAATACATCAATCAGAAGCAAGGACAAAAGTCACATGATCATACCAATAGATTCAGGAAAAGCCTTTACAAAATCCAACATCCGTTCATAATAAAAACCCTGAAGAAATAGGTATAGAAGGATCTTATCTAACCTGATAAAAGCTATTTATGATAAACCTGCTGCCAACCTCATATGGTGAAAAGCTGAAAGCTTTCTCTCTAAAATCAGGACGAAGACAAGGATGTCCACTACACCACTCCTATTTAATATAGTACTCAAAATATTAGCTAGAGCAACCAGGTAAGAGAAAGAAATACATATAGAAAAGCATGACATGATCCTTTACATAGAAGACCCCAAAAGTTCCACCAAAAGATTACTAGAACTAATAACCAAATTAGCAATGTAGCAGGATAGCAAATCAACACACAAAAATCAATAATATTCCTCTGTGCCAATAATGAACTTATCAAGAAAGAAAATAAGAAAACAATATCATTTGCAATAGCATCAGAAAAAAATCAAATACTGAAAAACCTAATTAAGGAAGAAAAAGACTTCTATAATGAAAATTATAGTACTCTGAAAAAGCACACTGAGCCAGGCATGGTCGTGCATGCCTACAATCCCAGCACTTGGAAGGTTGAGAGGTTGAGGCAGGAGGATCACCACAAGTTTGAGGCCAACCTGAACTGCACAGTGAGTTTAATGCCAGCCTGAACTACATAAGAAACTCTGTCTCAAAAAAACACACGAAAAAAACCCCAAATATGGTACTGGCACAAACAGAGATATACAGATAAATGGAACTGAACAGAAGATGAAGAAACAGCCCCAGACACATTAAGCCATCTGATATCTGATCTTTGACAAAGGTGTCAAAAACCTACACAGGAGAAAAGATAGCCTCTTTTTTCTTTTTTTCCTTAAATTCTTTTATTGGTACAATTCAGGTGTACAATACATTTACATTTTTCATTGGGAACTTGTGCCTTTACATGATGTATCTTGGTTCTTATTTTTGCCCTATTCCCTGCCCTCCCTTAAACCCCTGCACCCTTCCCTATTTACAAAGACTTTGTTTCCATTTTTTTCCTTTTCTCATAATTTTTCCTTTCCCTTCCTTCTTTTCCCCTACCCCTCCCACTTCCCCTACCCCTTTGCACCCCTTCTTCGTATTTCAGATTATCAATCATTCATTTTAATCATTTTTAATCCTTATTTACACTTTCAGTTTCTCACACTAGAGAAACTATTCGGTATTTACACGTGTGTCCTATTTATTTCACTTAAGAGTATGGCCTCAATGTGCATCCATTTAGCTATAAATGTCTCTAGTTTCTCATTCTTTATAGCTGAGTAGTACTCCATTTTATTAAAAAAAAATACATCTTCTTTATCTAGTTTCCAGTTGATGGGCACTTGGGCTGTTTCCAAGCTTTAGCTATTACAAACTGTGCTGCTATAAACATGGGTGCACATATATCGCTGTGGTATGATTCTTTTAATTCTTTTGGGAAGATACCCAGCAGAGGAATAGCTGGGTCAAATGGGACCTCTAGTTCTTTGAGGTATCTCCACAATGGTTTCCACAGTGGTTGCACCAATCTTCACACCCACCAACAATGGAGAAGGGTTCCTTTCTCCCCACAAACCCGCCAACATTTGTTATTGGATGATTTCTTGATAGCAGCCATTCTTTCTGGGGTGAGGTGGAATCTCAGTTTTCTTTTCATCTGCATCTCTCGAATGACCAGTGATGTTGAGCATTTTTTCGTATGTTTATTTGCTGCTTTTACTTCTTTGTCTGAGAAACATCTGTTCATTTCACAGGCCCATTTTTGAATTGGGTCTTTAAATTTGGGGTGTCTGATTTTTTTAAGTTCTTTGTATATTCTATATAGTAGTCCTTTGTCTGAGGTACAGCTGCTAAATTTTTTTTCCCACATTGTAGGTTGTCTCTTAGCTCTGTTGGTGGTTTCTTTTGCAGTGCAGAAGCTTTTTAATATGGTGAGATCCCAGTTGTTGATTCTTTGTGCTAGTTCCCATGCTACTGAGGTTTTGTTCATAGTCTTTTCCTATGCCAATGTCTTCAAGAGTTCTACCAAATTTATCTTCCAGCAAATTTAGAGTTTGTTTTAATATTTAGATCTTTAATCCACTTCAATTTTAGTTTAGTGCATGGTGATTGATATGGGTCTAGTTTTAATGTTTGGAAGGCTGAAATCTAGTTTTTCCAACACCATTTATTAAAGAGGCTATCTTTCCTCCAGTGGGGATAAGTTGGCTCCTTTGTCAAAGATGAGGTAGCTGAGTATGTCTGGAGTTTTTTCTGTTCCTCTAGTCTATTCCACTGATCCTCAGGTCTGTTTCTTTGCCAGTACAACACTGTTTTATCACAGTGGCTTTGTAGCATAGTTTCAAGTTGGGGATTGTGATACTCCCTGCCATGTCTCTGTTGCCTAGAATTGCTTTTGCTATTCTAGGTCTCTTCTGGTTCCAAATGAATTTTTGGATTGTTTGCTGTAGCTCTGTGAAATATGCTGTTGGGATTTCAAGATTTCAGTTGGCACTGAATTAAATCTATATAGCAGTTTTGGAAGTATGGCCATTTTCACTATATTGGTTCTTCCTACCCAGGAACAAGGGATATCCTTCCATTTTCTTATATCCTCTTCAATCTCTTTTTTCAGAGTGTTGTAGTTTTCAATGTAGAGGTCTTTTGCTTCCTTCGTTAGATTGATTCCTAGATATTTTATTTTTTTGGATGCTATTGTGAAAGGATTTTTTTCCCCAATTTCTCTCTCAGTGAGTCTGTTATTTGTGTACAAGAAGGCTGTTGATTTTTGAGTGTTGACTTTGTATCCAGCTACTCTACTGAATCTGTCAATTAAGTCTAGAAGTATTTTGGCAGAGTTTTTTGGGTCTTCTTTGTATAGTATCATATCATTAGCAAATAATGACAGTTTAAATTCTTCCTTTGCTATCTTTATTCCTTTTATTTCTTTCTTTTTTCTAATTGCTGTGGGTAATGTTTCCAGAACTATATTGAACAGGAGTGGTTATAGTGGATATCCTTATCTTGTTCCTGATTTTAGCATGAAATTTTTCAATTTTTGACCATTCAGTATGATTTTGGCTGTTGTTTTTTCATAGATAGCCTTAATCAGGTTGAGATAAAGACCTTCTATTCAATTTTCTGTTGGGTTTTTATAATGAATGTGTGTTTGATTTTGTCAAATGCTGTTTCTAAATCTATTGTGATGATCATATGGTTTTTGTCCTTGGCTCTGCAAATATAATTTATTACATTTATTGATTTACATATGTTGAACCATCCTTCCATCCCTGGGATAAATCTGACTTAGTCAGGATGTATGATCTTCTTGATGACCCTCTGTATTCTGTTTGCCAGTATCTTGTTGAGGATTTTTGCATTTATGTTTATTAGGGAAACTGGCCTGTAGCTCTGTTTTTTGGATGGGTCTTTCCCTGGTTTTGAAATCAAAGTAATACTTGCTTCCAGGAATGAATTTAGAAGTATTGCTTTCCTTTCAATTTCATTGAAGAGTTTAAAGAGTAATGGCAATAGTTTTTCTCTAAATATCTTGTAGAATTCAGCAGTGAAGCCATCAGGACTGTGGCTTTTCTTTGTTGGTAAATTTTTTATTACATTTTCAATTTCACTCATTGTAATTGGGGTGTTTAGAATTTTTATATCTTCTTTAACTTTGGCAATTAGTATGCATCTAGGAATCTGTCCATTTCTTGTGTTTTTCATTATATTAAGAGTATAGGTTCTCAAAGTAGGTATTGATGATCCTCTGGATTTCTGCTGGATCTGTCGTGACTTCACCTTTTTCATTCTTAATTGCATGGATTCGAGCATTTTCTTTCCTTTTTTGATAAGGTTAGCTAAGGGTTTATCAATTTTATTTATTGTTTCAAAAAACCAGCTCTTCATGGGCGGGGGATTTAGCTCAGTGGTTTCGCCGCCTACTGCTCAAGCGCAAGGACACAAGTTCGATTCCCGGTACCAAAAAAAAAAAAAAAAAAAAACCCAACTCTTCGATTCATTGATTTTTTGTATCATTCTCTTAGTCTCCATTGCATTGATTTCTGCTCTGACCTTTATAATTTCCTCTTTTGTATGAGCATTGGGTTTGTCATGCTCTTCTTTTTCTAGGAGCTTGAGGTTCATCATTAGGTTGTTTATTTGAGCTCTCTCTGTTTTCCTAATAAGGGCACTCATTGCTATGAATCTCCCTCATAGAACTGCTTTCATTGTGTCTCATAGATTCCTGTATGTTGTACTGGTGTTATCATTTACTTGTAGAAAAGGTTTAATTTCTTCTTGAATTTCCTCTGTAACCGATTGATTTTTCAGGAGAGTGTTATTCAATTTCCATGTGTTTGTGGGGGTTTTACAGTTTCTTATGCTATTGATCTCCAATTTTATTGCATTATGGTCTGATAATATACATTGGATAACTTCAATTCTTTTGCATTTACTTAAGCATGTCCTATGAGCTAGCATGTGGTCTATTTTGGAGAATGACCCGCGTATAGCCGAAAAGAATGTATATTCTGATTTTGTGGGGTGGAACACTCTATAGACATCTATTAATTCCATTTGTTCAAAAGCTTGGTTCAGTTCTAGAATTTCATTGTTGATTTTTTTGTCTAGATGATCTGTTTATTTGTGACAGTCAGGTATTGAGGTCCCCACTAACTACTGTATTAGTGCTTATTTGATTTTTCATGTCCATTAGTATTTGTTTTATATAGTTGGGTGCACTAGTGTTTGGTGCATAGATATTTATGATTGTCATCTCTTCCTCTTGGATTGTTCCCTTCAGAAGGATGTAGTGACCATCTTTGTCTCTCTTAATTAGTTTTGGTTTGAAATCTACTTTGTCTTAAAATAAGATTGCTACCCCTACTTTTTCCCAGGTTCCTGTCACATGGAGAACTGTTTTCCATCCTTTTACTTTCGGTCTATGAATTTCTTTTTGAATTAGGTATGTTTCTTGTATACAGAATATTGTTGGATTTTGCTTCTTAATCCATTCTTGCAGTCTATTTCTTTTGATTGGTGAATTGAGGCCATTAACATTGATGGTTATAATTGATAAACATTGACTCATCCTTGTCATAATGTTTTACTGTTGTTGGCTCTTTTATTTTTTATTTTTTCCCCTTTCCCTTTATCATCTTGCCTTGCCTGATGGCTTTGCTCTGTTGGGCCTCATGGAATTGTGACCTTTATTGTCTTTTTCTAGGATACTGTTTAGAATTGTTTGGAGTGCTGATTTAGTGATCATGAAATTTCTCAGGTGTTCTTTGTTGTGGAAGTATCTAATTTCCCCATTGATTCTGAAAGATAATTTTGCAGGATACAACAATCTAGGGTGGAAGTTATTTTCTTTTAGGGCTTGAAATACTTCACTCCAAGCTCTCCTTGACTTGAGGGTTTGTGTTGAGAAGTCTGCTGTGATTCTGATGGCCTTTCCTTTGTAGGTGATTTGTTTCTTTAACTGCTTGTAGTATTTTGTTCTTCTGTTGGGTTTCTAGGATCTTGACTATTATATGTCTAGGTGTAGATTTTTTTTGATCATGGGTAGCTCGAGTTCTATATGCCTCACTTATCTCTGTGTCCAATTCTCCACCTCTGTATGAGAAGTTTTCTACTATTACTTCTGTGAACAGTTTTTTTTTATGTCATTTGTACTTTCTCCTTCTTTTTTGTGGACTCCTATCTCTCTTATGTTATTCTTCTTTGGATCACCTAGCAGCTGCTGGATTGATTTCTTGTAGTCCCTTACTATTTTAAAGAAATCTCTGTTTTCATGGTCACTAACTGCAATCCTGTCTTCTATATCTGATGCTCTATCTTCACATTCACTCAATCTGCTGTGAATACTTTCAATGGTGTTTCTAATCTCCTGTATATCTGTTTGAATCTCTTTCATGGATTCCATTTCTTTCCTATGTTGAGCATTCATGATTTCCATTTCTTATGCTGGGCATTCATGGCTTCCAGCATGGTCCTGAGCTCATCTATTTTTTTTTTATCTGTTTCTGTTCTAGAGTCTCTAATCATATCTTTCACTCTGCTCTCCATCTCTGTAGTTATCTGGGAAATTATTTCTGTTTTGAATTTTTCTAGAGCCTCATTCGTTTTGTTACTTCCTGTGCTATCAGTTCAGGGTGTTCAGGTGGTTGATTATCATATTTTTCTACCTTGTTTCCCCCAGAATTTGCCTTTGGTGAACTGGAAACCTGGGTTTATATCCTGCCAAGGTGTCTTCTCATTTTTAATTCTGTTGTTGGTGCTGTTTTTTGCTTTAATTCCTGGGCTGATATTTCAATATTTCTTACTGTGAATATCTTTATTACTTATGTTTAAAGCCCCTATGGAGTGATTGCTTCTCAGAGATATCTTCCAGGTATAGCTGGACTTTTTAAGCTTTGAGTCTCTAATGCCTCTTAGGCGATCTCATTTTCAGTATACCAGGGAGGACAACTGATTAGATCAATCATGACACCTTAGCCCAAGTGACACAATCAGCATCAACAATAGCATCAAACACAGCTTAAAAATTGACAATTTGTGGAAGCAGTTAATTTGTCACCTTTAACCTTGCAAGCTAGATCAAAATCTAGGGCCAATCCAAAATATGTTTGTAGTAAGTAAACCCTTCAATATGGCAAATTTCCCCTTTGGGATAAGGATTTAGGAGGGGTTGGGGAGGGAGGGATAGACAGAGGGAGAGGGAAGGGTTAGAGGTGAGACTAGAAGACATGGGAAGATCACACAAATTCTGTGTTGAAGACAGGAGGAAAAGACAGTGAAAGAACAGAGACAATTACAGAACAAACTGACAACAACAGGGAAGCTAGCAATTGTATTCACCTTCCTATAATAGTGACAGTCAAGAGGACAGAGAGAGAGAAACAATTCAGAATGGGACAGGAACAGGGACAAAGAGGGAGAGAAATATAGAGCCAGGAGGGAGGGAGAGAGAGAGAGAGAAAAAGAAAAGATACTAGATAGATAGATAGATAGATAGATAGATAGATAGATAGATAGATATTTAAAAAAATAAAAAGTTCTCCCTCAGGATATGTCTCTGCTGTCCTGATAAACAATGTGGACAGCAGTGTTCAGGGCCAAGTCAATTAGTCTCAGCAAGCCAGCTGTAGTCTACTGAGATTCAGGGAGATTTCTGGCTGCATTATCCAAGTTGAGGTCCCTGACCTCCTACAGGATTAAACTCTGCAAGGTTCTACTGCAGGTTCCAGCTGTCCTCCCCCTAAGCAAACCCGGGTTTCTATGGGAGGTGCTGATCCCACCAACTTACCAACCACGATGGTCTAGTGTGCTTTTATTGAAGAGATTTTCTTCACTTTCCCAGTGGGCTTCAATTTTCATTGAGGAGCCTCAGAGAGGCCCTCTCTGTTGTTCACTTCTGCTCTATCTTCTGGGGCTCATAACCATGGACTTTATGTTCCCCCTGGCATCTCTGCTGTGCGGATTCAGATACCCCTGGCCCGCACGGTGGAGCAGCAGGATCAGGCGGAGCTGTTGGCATCCACGGGGACAGGCTCCTGCATGGGCGGCAGCTGCTGGCGTCCAGTGGGGACCAAAAGATAGCCTCTTTAACAAATGATATTGACAAAACTAGTTATACACGTGCAGAAGACTGAAATTAGATCCATAAGTATCACCATGCACCAAAATAAAATCAAAATGCATCAAAGACATAGATATTAAAACAGAACCAATCTGCTGGAAGATAAAAGTGGTAAGAAAAAACTCTTAAACGCATAGAGCACATAGAGACATACACAAAGGGAAGGATTTCCTAAACAGAATCCCAATTGCAAAAAAAAAAAACAACACACACACCCCAAAAAATAGCAACAAGAATCAACAAATGGGATTATATCAAACTAAAAAGTTTCTGATGATCTACAGAATGGGGAAATTTTTTTGCCAACTACTCCTCCGACAGAGATCTAATATTTAGAATTTACAAAGAACTCAAAAAAATCAAACTCCCCCCCAAATAAAAGACCCAGTCCAAAAGTGGGCAATCAAAAGGAATAGACACTTCTCAAAAGAAGTATAAATGGCCAATAAATACATGAAAAAAATGGTTAATATTTCTGGCCATCAGAGAAATGCAAATTAAAACAAACATTGAGATGCCATCTTACTCCAGAAAGAATAGCTATCATTCAAAAACAATATTGTACCAGGGCCAGGGATTTAGCTCAGTGGTTCCAGCGCCTGCCTCGCAAGCACAAAGTCCCAAGTTCAATCCCCAGTACAAAAAAAACAAAACAAAACAATATTGTACCAAAAGCTAGTGAGGCTGTGAGGAAAAGGCACCTTTCTATATTGTTGGTATGAATATAATCTGGTAAAACCACTATGGAAATCAGCATGGAGATTCCTCATAAAACTAAAGCTAGAAATTCCATTCAACCCAGCTATTCCCCTTCTTGATATATTCCCAAAAGAGTTAAAGACATTATACTACAGGGACACGTGCATACCCATGTGTACAGCAGTACTGCTTATAATTGCTAAAGCTTGAAAGTGGTCTATATATCCATCAACAAATGAATGGATAAAGAAAACGTGTAAAGAAATAATGCAGTACTACTCTATCATCAAGAAGGATAAATTTGAGTAATTTATAAGAAAATGAATGCACCCTGAGACCATAATGTTGTGAAACAAATCATATGCACAATCTTAAATATCTATCATGTATCTTCTCTTATATAAGAAGCCCAAAGTATAAATTATTTTTAAAACAAAATAAAAGACAGGCAATAGGAAACAGAGAAACAGATCTTTTGTAAATGGGAAGGGGACCAAGAGATGGAGGGTGAGGTACGGGAAGATAAAAAGAATTAAAATAGGTTAAATACATGTGCCTGCCCCTAAGATGAATGTATGAATTACGTACTGAAAACTTGTACTAATAAAAAAAATTAATGGCTACTATAAAAAACCAAAAACTAATGGTGGTGGTGATGTGCAGAAAAAGTAACTTGTGTACAGTGTTGGCAGGAATGTTAATTAGAAAGTGATTATGTAAAACATTATGAAGAGTCCTAAGAAAACTAGAGATAGAACTACCATAGGATCTACTTCAGAGTATTCAAAGGAAACAAAGTTAACATATAAAAGAGATACAGTAGTACCTTGGTACTGGCTATTAATTGGTTCTGGGAGGCATGACAAATTGCAAAAACAAGTACCAAACAAATTATTTTGGCTGGTAAGAATAGCATGTCATGAGGTAGTTGAAACCAACAAGTTCTAGTTTGCATATTGAGTGCCAAACAAGCCAAGAGCACAAGGAGAAAATTTTCATGTCAAAATGCATTGAGTACCAAATTCCATGGGTTTCAAGGCAGTCAAGCACCAAGGTATGATTGTAGCTACATACCCATGTTCACAATAGCCAAGATATGAAATCAGACTAGATCCCTGTAAACAGATGAATTGATAAATAAAATATGCTATATAAATGTAGTAGAGTATTACTTAGTCATAAAGAAGAACAAAACTATGTCATTTGCAGGAAAATGGATAGAACTGGAAGGTATTATGTTAAGCCAAAAAAGATCTGCAAGTAGAAGAACTATTAGAGGACAAAAAGGAGATGGAGGGAAGAGGAAGACAGGAGAAAGAAAAGGTAGATGGGACAGTGGAGACAATGCACAATATATGCATGTATGGAAATGTCATAGTGAAACCCATTATTCTGTGCAGTTAATATGCATTAATAATTAAAAACAAACATTTTTCAAGATTTCTTTTACCCATAGGTAATTTAGAACTATGTCATTTAATTTCCAAATATTTGAGGACTTTCCAGTTACCTTTTTAATACTGTTTTCTGGCTTAATTCCATATAATCAAAAAATACATTGTATGACCTCAAGTTTTTAAAATATATTAAGGTTTGTTTTATGATGAGGAATATGGTTTATCTTGGTTAGGGAAGAGCCAACTATGGCCTTTGCACCAAATTCAGCCCCTGCTAATTTTTGTATGACCTACAAGTGAGAAATTATTTTTTACATTTTAAATGGCTGAAAATAGTGAAAGAATAATATTTCATGATGTGAGAAGTACGTGTAATTCAAATTTCAGAATCCAGCATAATCATTTATTGGCACATAGATATAACTCATTTATGAACTGACAAAGATTGCTTTTACACTACAATGGCAGAATTGTATATTTGTGAAAATGACCATACACCTCACTGTGCCTAAAATATTTATTATCTGGCCATTTACAGAAAATATTTGTTTACTTGATTTTGATGTATGCTCCATGAGCATTTGAAGAGAATATATACCATGCTTTGTTGAGAGGTATGTTCTCTATTTTTTTTTTTTTTTTTTTTTTTTTTGTACCTGGGATTGAATTTGGGACCTTGCGTTTGTGCAGCAGGCAGTGGCACCACTGAGCTAAATCTCCGGCCCTAGTGGTATGGTCTCTAAATCCAACTAGATCCAGCTAGGTGATGGTATAGATACTGATTTTGTTTCTTCTTGTGTTATCACTTTGTGAGGAATGTTGAAGTCTCCACATATAACTGAATTTCCCCATTTTCTCTTTCAGTTTTAATAGCTTTTGCTTTATGTATTTTGAATTTCTGTTGATAGGTGCACAGATATTTAAATTTGTTAGTTTTGTTGATGAATAGAACCCTTTATCATTATGAAATGTCCCTGGTAATTTCCTTGCTCTAACATCTATTTTTTTCTGATTTTTGTCTATAACTCCTCACCCTTTTATTCTTTTACTTTTTATTCTAAGGCTCTTGCTAAATTACCCAGGCTGCTCTTGAACTTGCCATCCTACTGTTTCAGCCTCCCAAGTAGCTGGGATTACAGCCATGCACCTTTGGTGTGCCTATTTTTTCTAGTATACATATAGTTACATCAAACATGTTTTTATTAATATTTGAATGATACAGCTTTTTTCACCTTTTTCTTTTAACCTATTTGTATCATTACATTTAAAGTTTCTTCTAGACAAATATAGAGGAATGTATTTAGCATTAATTCTGAAAATTGCTAACTTTTAATAATTTTATTTATACCACTTACATTTAATCTAAATATTGAATGTTTAGATTTAAAACTACCATTTTATTGTTTTCTGTTTGTTCCTTCAATTTTCATTCCTGTGTCCCATTTCCTGCCTTTTAAATTATCTGAGTATCTTTTAGTATTTCATTTAACTTGATCTATTTTGTTAATACTATACATCTATACATCTTTGTTTTCTTTTTATTGTTATTGTCGTGGTGGTGGTTTTTTGTGTGTGTTACTGGGGACTGAACCTAGGGCCTTCATACTGAGCTACTCAGCCTTCTTTCTTTTTTTAAGACAGTGTCTCGCTAAGGTTCTCAAGTACTCAGACTGTGCTTGAACTTGTCATCCTCCTGCCTCAGCCTCCCAGAATACTGGGATTACAGGTGTGCACCACCATGTTTAACTATCTCTGTATTTTTTTAATAGTTGTGCTAAGGATCAAAATAAAACACTTAACCTTTCAGTCTTCTTAGAGGTCTATTTTAACAACTCAAGTGGAATATAAAAACATTAGATCCCAGAGGTCCTTTTACATCTCCCTCTATGTTGTAGTTATCTTATATTAAATCTATATACATTAAAACATAAGAATCTGGGTGTGGTGGTGCACACCTGTAATTCTAGCACTCAAGAGGCTGAGGCAGAAGGATCATCATGAGTCCAAGGCCAGCCTGGACTACATAGTGAAACCCTGTCTCAAAAAATAAAAAATAAAAAATATTAGATAGTGTTTTGTAATTCAACTGTCAGACATACATTAAAGAACTCACAAAAAGAAACTGTGTATTATATTTACCTATTTGTCATTCTAGTTGAACACACAAAATGAGCAGACTGGTGCCACTGAAAATGTCGGTTTACATATCTCAGTTTGTTCCTCGGCTCTACCCAGTAATTCTTCATCAGTTTCCTCACATTCTTTATTACTGTCTTCAAATCTCACATTCTGCTATTTTCCCCCTTATTCTCAAAAAATTACCTTGTCTTCTAATTCATAGATAATAAAAGACATCAGCCAAGAATTTCTTAAATTCTTTCTGTCATACTTAAACTGATTTGGATCTACACCTATCCATTTCCCACAGCAGGAATACAGGGCTAACCATCCAAACAGCAGCCTGAGTGCCTTACTATAAGAGACAACACAGCCTCACTAGAATTAACTGGTAAAAAAGGACCATTTTATGCAACTACTTCATAAGCAGGCAAATGTGGACTGGTCTCTAAAGCCCCTAAAGTTGACTGCATTTGAGAAAAAAAGTATAAAATATTTCTTGCCAGCACCAATCTCTATCAAATATTTTTGCAAACTATATCTATTTCTTAGATTGTATGGTGCTACTGTTACACCATCAATCCTTATCCAGATGAATAACAAGCACTTGAAATTGACAGTCATAATCTGAAGAAAATTTGAAATTAAACCATGCATTGAATGGTGCTATTTACCAGAAACAAGTAATTTATTTTTAACTTAAATTTGAAACCTTTAATATGTCTCATAGGAAGCTGTCTGGTTCAGAAAACGGCAGAAGAAACTGATTAAAGAAAAAAATATAGAAAAGTAAAAAGCATCATACTGTCCACATAAAAACCAGAAAAATAACTTTAAAATATAACAAGACATTTCAACTTTTAATTTCTTCAACAATATTATTGAGCACCAATTATTTGCCAGGTACTCGGCTGTGAGACTAAGGATACAATGATAAGACAAACAAGGTTACTGACCTTGGGGGATTACATTCCAGGAGATACTAAATATGTAAGAAGATGATATATAATAATGAATACTATTTAAAAACAGAGTGATATGATAGACTGGGGCTGGAAAGACCATTAATACAGCTCAAAAGTAAGGGAAAGCCCCACTGAAACACAAAAGACCAAATGAATAAAAAGGAACCAGCCATGCAAGGAAAGGGTAGAGGAAATAGAACATTCTGAGCAAAGGGAAAAGCAAAGTCCTAAAAGAAAAACAACCTTGATCTTTCAAGAATACATAATAAAAACAAAAACAACATTTCTGTAGCTAGAATATAAGAATGGAGAAAATAAATTGCAGGAGATGACTTCAGAAAGATAAAAGGAAGACTCAAGATCAAGTATAGGCCACTATTTCAGTTCTTCATGAGTTTGAATGAATAATGCTACCTAATTTTAAGTGATGGGAAAACAATGAATTTTTAAATATATACATATGTAAGTTAAAATCTTTAGCTATGTTCTCTGCATGTAGTAAATCTTTTATTATACACATAAAGAAGTATGCAATTTTTTTATAAGAAAGACAGTACCGTCTTACCCTGAATCAAATATTGAACAAATGTTTGAAGGAGTCACCATTTAGATTTTCCTTTCAATTTTGGTATAGTTATTATGGAACAAGAATCCCTTCTCACCTCTGGAACCCATCTCTTTCCATTACAGCCTCTGACAGCTCATGCTGCTATGCTGTATAAGTGAAAGGTACCTCCTCTAGATATACAACCTCTGTACCAAGGCAGAAACTTAGCAGACAAAACGCGAGATTTCAGTCCCTCCTCACCCATTCAGCTCACATCCTTAGGCACGACCATTTAAAGTGGCCTTACCAACCACTTCCTTAGAATATTATTCCATTGATTAGCAACCCCTTTCTCTTGTAATTTCCACTACTCTTCTTGTGTAAAGGCCACACACATCAGAAACTGTCCAGAGATAAGCTTTTTCCTTCAAGAAATGCTGAGCATTACTGTATATCTATCATTACATACTGCCAAAAGTCTGAGAGTGCTGAGGCTTTGAATGTTTTTTTAAATTGAAATAGATAATCAAAGTTATAATAGCTCAAAAACTCTCATCTCTTTATTAGAAACCTCATTTATCTATCGGTATAGTTTTTAAACCATTCATACACCTAGTTATTTGTTGCCCACACCCCACTTCCTATGGGTGTGAGATATATCACAGTTTGAGAATGAATTTTTGGATCATCGATATAACTCCAACTACCATATATCCGAATCTTGGCATTACAGCTAATTATGTTGCCAAAAATAATGATGCAAAAACTGGCATAGATGCTGATTTGTCTGTCAAGAAAAATTTTTTAAGATAATATATTTTTAAAATTCCTAGTCAGCACTTAAAACTTTTAAATGTTTCTAAGCAGAATATGTACCTTAAGCTGGGTGTCGTGGCAGGTACCTGTAGTACCAGCTATTTAAAAGGGTGGGAAAGGAGGATCCCTTGATTCCAGAGATTCAAGACCAATGTGGGTAACATAAGAGACCTCATCCTTTAAAAAAAAAACCAGACATGATCAACTTTTCATTACAACTTTATAACTGGTAAAATTAAAAAAATACTAAGACTGAATTTAATAGCTAATGAAATTAAAGTTCACATGTAAGGTATATTCTCTTATTTATAGCATTTTAATTAATTTTAAAATAATTTATATTAATAATGCACAAATTGTGATAGTTGTACAAGTTGTTCATCCCTGCACTCCCAGAGTTTTAAAAGAATTCACATATTATAGGGGCCTGTAAACAATTTTCAGCAAATTAAGCACTTTAACTTTAGTCATGCTTTCAGACTGCCTGAAGTAATCTTGTAGCACAGAGAGAATTTAGGCTTCATAAATAAGCCATAGTCTTTGAGATAAAAATCACAGCTCAGGGCCAGGGATTTAGCTCAGTAGTTTGGGCGCCTGCCTCGCAAGTGCAAGGTCCTGAGTTCGATCCCCGGTACCCCCCCCCAAAAAAATCACAGCTCATTTGGTCTGAACAAAGTATTTTATATAGCTCTTCTTCAGCCATTTGTACAACAAAACCGGCCCTTCTCATGCATCACTGATTTGGTCATCTCATATTCCACACATAAGTAAAGTAGGGAACCCTCAATTACAAAATGATGTTTTCTCATAACAGTAGTAGTAAAAGTAATCCAATTTTAGAAAAATTAATATTACCAATAATCCCATTACCCTAAAAACAGCTTTTTCCTAAATATCCAATCACTTTATATTAAAGGCTGTTTATATATATATATATTCAAGAAGACATCTTAAGGGGAAGCTTTTTAAAAATAGATACATACATATAAGAAAATACATACCATACATATTATATAAAACTATATAACCAAAATGTCAAATTCAAATTAAATGTAAATCAGAAAATTAGCTCAGCCTGATAAATCCCAGCACTCTGTGAGATGGAGGAAGTAGGAAGATTTCAAATTCCATCCCAGCCCAGGCAATTTAGCAAGACCCAGTCTCAAAATAAAACAAAAACAAAAGAACTGGAAATGTAGCTCAATATGAAGGACCTGGGTTCAATCCCCAGTACAGAAAGGAAGGAAGGAAGGAAGGAGGGAGGGAAGGAAGGAAGGAAGGAAGGAAGGAAGGAAGGAAGGAAGGAAGGAGTGACAGGTGACAGGGGAGCGAGGGAAGGTGGGAAGGAAAAATGGAAGGGAAAGTGAGAAGGAAAGATGGAAAGGAAAGTGGAACAGAGAATAGAGAGAAAAGAGGGAAAAGAGGAGAGAGAGAAAAAAGGTTGGCTCAGCAAATCTTGGAAAGATAAAAATATAGTAAAATTCTAGAATACAAGTGACTTGTTTTTAGTAACAATTTGATCATATTTTGAAACAAGTCATGAGCTACAATGTTAAGAGTTTTAACAATATCCAACTCTATCAAAAATCTTCAGAGCTAGTGTGGTGACACAGCCTGTAATCCACTACTTGGAAGGCTTTGGCAAGATCAAAAGTTCAAAGCCATCCTGGACAATTTAGGAGACCCTGTCTCAAAATTTAAAAATATGAAAAAGGCTAGAGATGTAGCTTGGTGGTAGACAGCCCCTAGGTCCAATCTCTAGTACTGAAAACAGAACAAAACAACTTTCAAATAATTTGATGAAATTATATGAAGTGAAATAATACATTGTGTTCCTATAATAGCATTTTACTTCAAAATAATTTTGAGGAGATATTTGTGAGCGGGGAAGAGCAAATTAGCCATGTTTTGATAACTGTTGAAATTGTGTGATGGGCAAATGCAGGTTTTCTGTAATATTTTTCCATTTTGTATCTTAAAATTTCCAAAATGAAAAAAATTATCATGAAAACCTAAAAATATACAAACTGAAACAAAACTCACAGCTCAACTTTTATTGCTGGTAATTCAAGAATCACCATAAAGAAGTCACTCTATTCAAAAGGAGTGTATTGTTACTCAGATAAACCAAGATCTACCTATTATCTCCCAGAACGTTATAGTTTAGATCTAAAATGTCCCCCAAAAGTTGCTGTGTTCAAAAGTGGGTCTTTCAGGTGATTGGGTCATGAAAGCTCTAATTTTACCACTTGATTAATTACTGATAAAATTATCATTTGATTCCATTATTGGAAAAATGAGGGCAAGTTAGGAGATGGGGCCTAGCTGAAGGTAGTGGGTCATGAGGGTGTGACTTTGTGGTCTGTATCTCGTTCCTGGCCCCTTCCTTTCCAGCTCTTCCTCTGCCTTCTCTGCTTCTTGGCTGCCATAAGCTGAGCAGCTTTGCTCCACCACACTCTTCTGACATAATTTTCTGCCTTACCACAGGCCACAGGAAAAGAACAAGTTGTCCATGTACTGAAACCTCTGAAATCATGAGTCAAAACAAGTCTTTCTTCCTCTAAGTTGATATCAGGTAGTATGTCACAGGAACAGAAAGCTAACACACAGAGCCACGATTCAATAATAATAGGCTGAGAGATTCTTCTACTTACTTGCTAAAGATGTCAAAAAAATCTCTGAAGATATGAGGAAGAGCTCATTCATTCAAAAAATATTTATTAAGCACATACTATGTGCAAGACTGTTCTAAGCAGTGACACTACACATGTAAATAGAACATATAAAAATCTCTACAGAGTTTACACTACAGTGAGAAAGATGTGAGCAGATAATATAATAAACAAGCTGGATGTAGATTACATGCCTGTAATCCCAGCCACTTGGGAGGCTGAGGCTAGAAGATCACAAGTTATTGGTCTGGATAATTGAATAAGACCCTGTCTTTAAATTAAAAAGGCCTATATATAGTTCAGCCCTTGCCTACCATGTATGAGGCCTTGGTTTCAAGCCCCAGTAATTTTTGTGTATTTATTAGAGAGAGGCAGAAACAGAGAGGCAAGCAGGCAGACAGACAGACTGTTGAAAGGTGGTAAGTGCTATAAAAACATAGAACACTGAGGTAGGGGATGAGGTAATTGGGTGGTCCTCACTGAGAAGATGACATTTTAGGAAAGATGTGAAAAGACTAAAGAAATTAAGGCCTGTAGATATCTAGAGGAAGAATATTTAAGACAGAGGGGATAGCCAATGCAAGAGGCCCAAGACGAAAGTATGTCTGAGGCATTCAAAAAATAGCAACAACACCACAGGGGCTGGAAGAAAATGATAAAGTGAAAAAACAGCAGAAGCAAGCTGGGGTTGTGGTTCTCTTGCCTAACATGTACAGAGGCCCTAGATTCAATCCCCAGCACCGTAAAAAACAAAACCAGTAGAACAGGAGGTTAGAAAAACAATAGAACAAAGGGACAGGGAAGGGATTAAGCAGAGCTTTGTAGGCCACAGTAAAAACTGTGACTTTAATAATACGTGTAATAGGGCCAGAGACTTAGCTCAGTGGCACCATGCCTGGGTCACAAGCTCAAGGTCCTGAGTTTGATCGCTGGTACCAAAAAAACTTTTTTTAATTTTAAAAATAAAAATTAAAAACTGTGTGTAATAGAATGGTAAAAGGAAGGGTTCTGAGCAAAGAAGTTACACAATTAAACCTTATTCTGATCTCTTTTGGAGTTCTAGACTAACAGAACATTTGCTTTCTCGCTATCATCCAAGGTCTGATAGTCAATTCTGCATCAAGTGGTGACTGCTATATTCCAAGAAGAACACTTCTTAGTCACTGATAATCGCCTACTTGGAAATGGGATGTATAGTCACCTCCAAAAAATGACCTATCCAATTATAAAACTTTCTTTTTGGAACTAGAAAAACTTGGATTAACATTACTTTTTAGATTATGAAGAAGGGCAAAATTACTGATTTCATATCAGATTAACCATGATTAAAATCTAAACTCAACTACTTAATGGTTTATTAATCAAAACATTTTGATTTTATTTCTGCATTTTGTGATGTTTGTAGTATTTAACAGCTATTTTAAAGTATATAAACTTTAGACTCCACTAACCAGGGTTCTCACTCCGTTCAGGATATCACTTTGTGTTTTTGTTAAGTAAATAAACCTCTGGATGTTAAAAATCTTTTTCAAATGTGATAAATATATGTACTAATTCCTCAGGATAAATATATTTATTATATATTGCAAACACATACTAATAAATAAATTTTAGACCCAGAGCCTCAGAATTATCGCTTTATTGGAATTTCCATGGGATATCTGAAACTTGTCCCTTTTAATCTATTTTTATTTTGAAACATGATCTCACTGCTAGCCCAGGCTGGACTCAAACTTGAGATCCTCCTGCCTTAGCCTCCCAAGTGGTGTAATTACAGCAGTGCATCACCAGGCCTGAATCCTTTTTTATCTGGAAGTGAAAACTTATGTATCAATATTGAAAGAAATACTCTATAACTATCAGCTACATTTTAATTGCAAGATGTTGGATTTTTACAGAGATGAAGAAATTGTTATGGTAATTAGCAGTTACTTTTTGTTCCTCTTTACTTTTGTACCCTAGCTAATTAACCTGGGAGAAAGCAAGGTAGATTACATGACAACCAGTGTTTGTGTACCTTCCTCTGAAAGTGATAATGATACCATACAGTCTGGTGTGGTGGCACATTCCTGTAATTTCAGTCCTTGGGAGACTGAGGGAGGAAGATCACTGAAAGTTCAAAGTCAGCCTGGGCAACATATTGAGCTCAAGGCCAGCCTGAACTACAAAGAGAGATCCTGTCTCAAAAAAAAAAAAATAAAATAAAATAAAAAATAAATGAAATAAAATAAACCATAGAAGTAATCTATTTTCTTCCTCTCTTTTTCTGGAAAACTTTTTTTTCCAATTTTAAATGAAGCAACTAAATATCAATAGTTTGCCATTTGCTTCCATAAACTGGCAAAGCAGTCAAACAGAATTCTCATCCCCAGTGCCTGTCCCTTTTAAGTGGAGGGATTCAATTGCTGAGGAAGAAGTAGCAACTGCTTTTTCAGGCAATATTTCAAATGAACTGTCAGAAATTGTGTGTAATCATAAACTGCCCACTCTGGCTGACACTTGTCTCTTTCATTCTGTGAGCAGGTAAGGCAATTACTGCCTTGGTATGAGAGAGGGGGAATCTGGGTCATCTACCTGACAGGCTATCCTGCCAGCTCTTTGTCTCCAGTCCTGGTACTAACCAGACAGAAATCAGGGTTTTGGAATATTCCTTTAACAACCTGGGGATTTTCTTATCCATTGTCTTGTTTCCCACTTGGTTCCTCTGCTGTTTTGCCTTATAAAAATAAAGATGTCCCCTTCTCTTTTAAAAGGTGAGAAAAGAAAAGAGCCATTTAATTAAACACACATGTGCTTTTTCCCTGGCTAGAGTGTCTTACCTCCTAATGGGTGGTGCTCCTTGAAAGTTGCATTTAGGATAATTCAAACCTTACACTCTCCTTTGTGGGTCTTGGAGTAGCAATAATATGCTCTTATTATTAACACTCATAGAGTCACCCACCATCTTAGTCTGTTTTGTATTGCTATAAAAGAATACCTGAGGCCACATAATTTATAAAGAAATTTATTTCTTACAGTTCTAGAGGCTGGGAAGTCTAAGGTCGAGAGGCCCACATCTGGTGAAGGAATTTATGCTCTCATTTCATGGAGGAAGGTAGAAAAGCAACAGAGTAAACACAAGAGAACAAAAAAAGGGAGAGGGAAGCCAAACTTGCTTTTATAACTAACTACAAATCCATTCTGGCAATAACCCATTTCCATGATAATGAAATTAATCCATTCATGAGGGCTCTTAATTATCATTTCAGTCCCATCTCCTTCCCAAACACTGCTGCACTTAGGATTGTTTTCCCACATGAACATGATGGTGCACACCTGTAATCCTGGCATGCTGGGAGCCTCAGTCAGGAGGATCCCGAGTTCAACTCCATCCAGGGCAATTTAGCAATTCAGTGAGACTCTGACTCAAAATAAAAAGGAGCTTGAGATATAGTTCGGTGTGAAGACCCTGGGTTCAATCTTCCTATTACTCTGTTGAACTCAGAGGAGATCTTTTGCAAATGGGAAGGGAACCAAGAGACAAAGAGAGGGGAAAATGAAGGAAGGGGAGGGAGAAAGGAAGTTAAAAGAATTGCGATGTGTCTTGTATATGTATCAGCTCCCCATGATGAATGTAATCATTATGTATTGCAAACATGTACTAATAAAAATAATAAAAATTTAAAAAGCAGAAACCTTGAATGACAGCATTAACTGCATTTCATATTGATGAATTTCAAGGACTTTTTTCACTATATTATTAGTGCTGTAAATTGTTTGTGACTGATGATCAGAATTTCATACTAGCAAAGGGTTTCCCCCACTTAAGCAATGCTACATTTTTTTACATCATTAAGAGATATGGTTTCTAATTTGGACACTGGTAGTTAAAAGTACAAGCGGGGAGGGTGGGGCACCCAAAGACGCATGAGGGATAATCTCACTTGATTAAAAAAAATCAGGGCCGGGGATTTAGCCCCGTGGTTCTGTCGCCTGCATTGCAAGCACAAGGACCTAAGTTCGATCCCCGGTACCAAAAATAAAAAATAAAAATAAAAATAAATAAATAAATAAATAATCATGGGAGGACCCCCCACCAGGTATGCCCACCAGCCACCAGTTTAGCCGCGCAGGCGCCTGCAACAATAGCCCCCCCATCCCTGCCTCTTGGCTGTACAGCTACTTGGATCCACACTACAGAGGCACAGGGGGGCATAAACGCCATTGTCCTGAGCTGCAGAAGTGAACAACAGAGAGAGGGCCTCTCTCAGGCTCCCTGATAAAAACTGAAGCCCACTGGAAAAGTGAAGAGTATCTCTGCAATAATGGCACACCAGACCACCATACTTGGGTCACCTTTATAAACAGGGCACCATTTCTCTTCCACTGTGTGTCTTTGGTATCCATAATATTGCCAGGCACATGGCCTTCTAGAATATTTGTTGAATGAATGAACACAGAAGAAAAGTGAAGAGATTACCAGCATAACAGTGATGGCAACCTAAATTGGAATATATGACAGAGTAGTTTTGGGATGGTTTCTGCAAAATAAAAATGGAAAGGACAGATTAAATGAAGCATTCTACATATCAAATGACTTGCTTGCAGTTATCATGGTATTAGAAAGAATTAGCAACAGGAATGCAGGAAAACAAAGCCAACAATGACCAAAAAAAAAAAAAAAAAAAAAGGCACTCACCGTGCAGAAGAGTGATTGTTTTCATGTCACAAAAAAGGGAACAACAGACAGCAATTTCCCTTAAAAATGTGATGTATGAGCTGAATGTGGAGAGCAGTATGTGTGTTATTACATTTTTGGGATTCACAGTAGGAATGAATACATGCTTCATTGAAAAACAATCAGGAAATAGCAGATAAATGTAGTATTTAAAGTACAGAAATATCTGGGCTTGAGGACATATACTTGTAATCTCCACTTGGGAGGCTGAGGTAGGAGGATCACTGTGGGTTTGAGGCCAGCCTGGGCTACATTGGGAGTTCAAGGCCAACCTGGACTACAGAGTGAGATCCTGTCTCAAAAAATAAACAAAAACAAAAAAATCCAGAGACAAATAAGAGAAAAAATTAAATATTAAGATTGCTTAACCCTCAATAAGGTCACATCTCAAGGACAGGGAGAAAAATATACAAAAATTGATGCGACCAGAATTGTGGAAAGAATTAAGTTTGTGAACCAAGATACCGCAGTATTCATTTTGAATTCAGCAACCTTACTAAAAATCTCTTCTTAATCCTAGTAGTTTACCTCTAAAATTTTGCTCTTATGTGTCCATCCAGATCATCTGCTACTAATGACAACTTCGTTTCTTTTCTCCAGTCCAGATCTCCTTTACTTTCTATTCTCATGGCACTGGACCTGTCTTGTGCACACAAAGCCCAAGGGACACACTGGCCCACACGCTCAGTTGTGGTTTTATCCATGTCCTGTATTCAGGAAAGCTGGCCCCTTTGTCATCCTCTGGGAGTGAAGTGAGAGGGAAGGTTTCCTTCTGGCTCACCTTACCCATTGACACACTGGATAGAAGGACCAGTGTTCACGATTAAACTCCTCATCTCGGACAGGTCTTGGGCTTTGTTTCCTTTTCCATTTCTCCATTACCTTTCTTTAGGTGCGTGTACTTAGATAATTGACCTGAGTGTTTCTTACTTTACTGTCAGTTCATTGATGCATTTTATAAAATTTAATCAACTATTTTATCAGAAAAACTTGCTCATTTTGATTGGAAAGTCAACCCAGGCATCTAGTCTTCCATGTTACCAGAAACAACCTGATAAATTTTAGAATTTAGAATTTTAGAAAAATAAAAACAACAGCAAGGTTGCTGATTGTTCAGATAAGGTAAAAGAGCTAGTTTAAGCTCTTTAAATTAAGACCAGTTCCTCAAACAATTTTGAAATTTTTTCAGATGTAATAAGAGTGCCAAGGATTTTTAGTTTTAGTTTTGGGTTTTTTCACCTTTTCCAACATAAGCTATATATAAAATTTTCTACTACAGGTATTGAAAATGTGGTAAGAAAGCAAACTACATCCACACATCCCAAGGATATTTCTCTTACTGAAAACACATATTTTTCCAGAAGAATTAACTCTATGCCAACACACCTTACACTGGTGAGTTATGCACCAAGTTCTCAACCTAAATCGCCTACGTAGAGTTCTTTGTGATTGGCGTCACTTCTCAAAAATTAGGCAGTAATGTCACAGCATTTATCAGAGAGGTCTTTTTTGTTTTTGTAGTGCTGAAGATTGAACCCAGGACCTTACACTTGTTAGGCAAGCTTCTACCACTGAACAACATCCCAACTCCCATTCCCAGTCCTTTTTAAAATTTTTTTTTTTTTTGAGATAGGGTCTCACTAATTTGCCCAGGCTCCCTTGAACTTGTGATCCTCCTGCCTCAGCCTCAAAATAGCTGAGATTGCAGGTATGCACTGCCACACCCACTTCACATTATTCTTTGATAGCCTATTGGATTTACTTTTTCAAAGTGAGAAATCAAAAACGTAGAGTGAGTTTCTTAAACTTGAGTCATATGAAGAAAAATGGATGCAATTGGAGACCATAATGTTAAGTGAAATAAATCAGACACATAAGCTTAAATATTGCACTATTTCTCTAATATGAGAAAACCGAAGTATAAATAAATTAAAGAGCAAGATAAAAGATAGATAATAGGAAGCAGAGAGAGAAATATTTAGCAAAAGCGACTAAGAGATGGAGGAGGGGAGGCAAGGGGAAGGGGACATAAAAGAATTAAGACATGCTATACACATGCACCAACTCCCCACAATGAATGTAATCATATACTGCAGGCAGGTACTAATAAAAATAAAAATTAAAAAATGTTTTTAAAAAAGTACAAGCATTTTTAGAAATATTCATTATTTTAAGTGCAGCTGCTCTTTTTTTTTGTACGTGGGATCAAACTCAGGACCTTGCGCTTGCCAGGCACGCATGGCATCACTGAGCTAAATCCCCAGCCCCGCTCTTAATAGACAAACATTCCAAATAATTCTGTGAGGGGAATGACCCTTCTTTTCTCAGATAAATTTAGCATGTGGTTGCTTCCTATGGGTGTAGCACATGAAGTTGCCATAATCTCTGTTTCCTTTTAATTTGTTTTCACAACTTTGTATATGGTCATAGTAAACACCTCTTTGCTTTGGTGTCAAAGTTCTCCATTTCAGTTACCCAAACTTTTTCCCCTTGGAGATTAACAGTGTGATGTTTCTCTGTACAAATCTAAGTAAGATCTTGTCAGTAGCATGTGGAAAAACAGTTCTTATGTTTTATTCATTATGTTCAGTCCAGTTACAACAGAAACCAATTGGTGCTAACTAGGATTATCTGGAGCATTTGTCAATTATTTATCCTTTCTTAACCCTCTAGAACTGTTGTTATGCTGTTAAATACATAAAGAAAAGGGTTGGATATACCAACCCTGTTAAAGGAGAGGTGGACTCTTTCTATGGTATTGTAAGTATGTAAATTTCAAGACCTCACATGAACAGAACGTAAGTGTTTCCACACAATTATTTGTGTTCTTTTCTGCATTTTCGTTCTCCTTGACTTTCTCATGTGATCTTCAAATGTGCTTGAGATTTTTCCAAAGAATCTAACTTACTTCAATGTTAAGTTTGGTGTATTTTAAGAGCTACATTCATATACTGAATGCTAATAACTCCAATTTGTACATAATACCTTTATGAAATTTTTTTAAATACTAACAAAAAAATTTTAACAATTCACATCACATTTGAGACTTCAGGATATCTACCATTGACCTATTTCACCAATTTTGGCCAATCCATCTTTCTGCCACTTTTAGGCTAATATCAACTACAATTGTGTAGTAGCAGTTTTTCATAAATTTTTCATGATTTAGGAAACTTGAAATGTTTTTTACTGTTTTGGAAATTTGGTGGGGGATTTATGGTTATTATAATTACTAGAGTAGGTAGAGTGTACCTGATATTTAGAGGGCAGGAAGCAGGAATACAGAAAGTAAGATAGTTACAAAAAACAAAGAATCGTCTCTATCACTTTCAACTTATGTATAGTGATATAAGGAAAAATCTTGCTTATATTTAAGTGAGCCTACACTCTAACTCCATATTAATTATAAACACAATAAAATCTTGCATAGTATTGATATGTGCTGAATTTTTCAGGAATGTAAAGTTTTAAAACTTTGTCAAAAGTTGTTTCCCATTTCAGAAAACTGCACTCCTAAAAGAAATACCACTTATGATATTTTCAATATAAAAACATACCTCAGTTTGCATACATAATTGCCTCACAGTGATTCTGTATAAACTACAAGCATTTGATGTAATCATGCCAAGCATTTACAGCCTAAATGTCTAAGACTTTATTAAATCCATTTCTTTTATTGCTTAATATTTCAGGTATTATATTCTCTTTTCATAATGGCTGCATAAATAGATTCCATTGTCTATAATTTTTCAGGATAATAAAGTAGATATTACAAAGTATTTATTTTTAAAAAGAGAAGGGTTCAGTGCAATGAGATTGAGAACTGTTATCCTACAAACTTTCCCTAAAAAAGAGGATTTGAATTAATGCAACTTACAATTGATAAAAAATGACTAAACTACAAAATGGCAAGGTCAAGGTACACATTCAGAAATACAGTATAGTTAAGATAAAATAATTTATCAGCAGGCTTTTACTACATACCTAGCACTTGATTACAGTGAAGCACAAAGAGGTATAAAATTTGTCTCTGCCCTCATAGAATTTACAAAGTAGTGAAGAAAACAAGGCAATAGTAAAAACAATTAAAGAACTAAATGTCAGCCTAGCACAGTGGTGCACACCTGTAATCCTAGCTACTCAGGAGGTTGAGGTAGAAGGATCCCAAATTTGGGGCCGGCAGGAGGAACTTAGACCCTCATCTCAAAATAAAATGAAAAGGGCTGGGGATGTAGCTCAGTGGTAGAGTAGCACTTGCCTAGCATGTGTGAGGCCCTGGGTTCAACCCCAGGAGAGTGAGAAGATAGAACTAAAATACCAAACAGTTACCTTAGTGGGAAAAAAACCTTCATAATTAGACAATAATCTTAGGAACCTGAGGTGGTCAGAATAAGGTACGTCTTCAGTTGTGCATTCCATAATTAAATAGATAACATCAACAAGGTCTATTAACCATGACAAACAGCAACTGGTCTAACTGCTAAGGGACCAGGAGAAAATGATGAGATTAAATATCAGGAGAAAAGATGTAGAACTGTACAATTTAAAGCCTTAAAAGTCACAGGAACCTGAATTTACAGCAATGGACCAAATGAAGTTCCTATAGACTCACTACAAGAGACAATAATAAAGATGAATTACTTAAGATAAGCCAGATAGTAATATATAAGACAGATTTATGGTAAGACAAATATAAATGACCTCAGGTAGTGGAGGAGTTTGACATACAGAGATTAGTTAAGTTGTAGATCTGATGAAATTGAAATGATCAGTCTGAATAAATAGCTTTAAAGGTCAACATAAATAATAGTTGAATCTATCATCACCAGAATAAATGAGCTCATGGAGAGAATAAATATGGAGAAGATAAGAGGTGGAAGATAGGCCCTTGGGCAATACTCACAGGTTAGAAGACCAGAAGAAGACCCAGTAAAACAGCTAAAGAAAATGCTTGTTACTTTATAATCAAATGATAAAATTATGGAAAGCTTTATTCTTGCCAAGCAGGTGGCAGAAGCTAAAAATATAAACAAATTAATTCTTCAGATTTAAGAAAGTTATAGACTACAAAGTCATGATAGTTCATTAATATGTTCTCTCAGAATTTCCTAAATCTTTAAGTTGATATAAAAAAAATCACAGCCCTGTACATAAGTAACATACATATCTTTCCACAGAGGATCCAATAGAAAGACAAACTCCTCACAGAAAATGGATTCAATCATATATAGATGAATAAACTGACTCATAGATGCTATTATAAACTTTCAGAAAATAACAGTAAGCAAAAATGAGCTATAAACCTATCATCAGTCGTCAGAGAAAGTTTCATCATCATAAGAATTACTGTGACTCAATCTAACAAAGAAATTGCCTAAAGGGCAGTCAAGTTTGGTGCACAAATTTAGTTGTATACAATTGCAGCAATAACAGCTGCAGAGATCTCCATACTCTTCAAAAGTTATTCATGATGGGCTGGGGATTTAGCTCAGTGGTTCTGGCACCTGCCTCACAAGTGCAAGGGCCTGAGTTCGATCCCCAGTACCAAAAAAAAAAAAAAAGTTATTCATTACAGATAATATGAAACAGGGAGGTAGATCTTTTTACAAAAGGGAAAGAGACCAAGAGATGGAGGAGGGGAGGGAAAGGAGATGAAAAAATTAAGATGTATTATGTATATGTACTAACTCCCCAAAATGAATCTAATCATTATGTACTGCAAACATGTACTAATAAAAAAAAGAAGAAAAAATTAATTATCTAGGTCTCATGTATAAAGTGAAACTACTTACACTAAGGTTCTCAAATTTACCAATCCACTTCTAGATTGTTTCATTAAATAACTCCTTGCCAAAGTTAATCAATGTCCCATCGTGACTAAGCATTCCCAATTTAAATGCTGACTATAGTTGTCATTTATGAACGTGCAGAACTCTATGAATAGCACAAGCCATGTCCCAGTTTGCCTGAGACAGTCAGTTTACACTTGCTTTTCAGGGAGAATCATTAATAGCATCCTCCTTCACTCATAATGTGTGTATGGTAATTATACAGGCCCATATAAATGAAGTCAAGCACAAAGAAAACTTTTATAAACTATACTTCCCATTTTCACTTCATGTTGATTCCTAAATTACAAAAATAGAGCCAGGGATGTAGCTCAGTGGTGCTGTGCCTGCCTCGCAAGTGCAAGGTCCTGAGTTAGATCCCCAGTACCAAAGAAGGAAAGAAAGAAAGAAAGAAAGAAAGAAAGAAAGAAAGAAAGAAAGAAAGAAAGAAAGAAAGAAAGAAAGAAAGAAAGAAAGAAAGAGAGAGAACTAAATTACAAAAATACCTGTCATACTCCATGCACATTCGTTATAGTGGCTAATAACACACTGCTGGGCATGATGGCACACACCATAATCCCACCATTAGGGAGGCTGAGGGAGGTTGATCACCATGAGTTTGAGGGCAGCCTGGGCTACATAGTGAGTTCAAGGCCAGCATGAAATACATAGTGAGACCTTGTCTCATAAAAAACAAACAAAATAAAAAACAAAAGCAAAACTAGTAGAATCTTTTTCACACTTTCAGGTCTTGCTGTGAGTCAGCAAGGGCCTGCCTCCTAGTGGTGGGGTGGTTCTTGGCTGTCCCTGACCCCTCAACATCAAGCCTGGTGATATTCTCCCATACCTACCTATGGGGTTTGTCCCTCCTCTTTCCATCCCATGTGTTTCCCTCCTATGCCTAATAAGCTTCTATGTTTCCACAATCAAATAAAGCTAACAGGAAGTGTATTCCATAAATGACTATACTCCTTCTGCTTTACAAAAAAATAAAAAAAAATTTTAAAACTCTTGACTTCCCCAGAGATCAAGAAGAATCTGCCAGCTTTTGCTATTTCTATTCAACAATCTACTAGAACCTCTAGTCAGAGAAATTAGGAAAGAAAAATAAAATAAAAGGAATTCAAATTGCAAAAGAAAAAGTAAAATCACCTCTATTCACAGATGACATGGATGTTTATATGGAAAACCCTAATCACAAAAAATCTATTAGAATGAATAAACAAATTTGGTAAAGCTGTAAGATACAAAATCCACATGCAAAAAGTCAGTTGTATTTCTATACATTGGCAATGAAATATCCAAAAAAATTAAAAAGCAATTTCATTCATAACAGTATAAAAGTACATCTATTACTATAATAATTATTTAAGAAAAACAGAAAATAACAAGTGTTGGTGAGGATATGGAGAAATTGAAACTCTTACACATTACTGGAAATATAAAATAATATGGCTATTATGGTAAAATACAGTATATAGTGGTTCCTCAAAAATAAAAAAAATACCATATGATCCAGTAATTCCATTTCTGGGTAAAAAAGAAAAAAACTAAGATCAGGGTCAAACACAAATTTACTGTGATAGACTAAATTGTGTAAGCCTGCCCCATAATTTTATATACAGAAGTCCAAACCCACAATATACTTCAAAATGTTATTATCATTTTTGGGACCAGGAATCGAACTCAGGACCTTGCACCTGCCAGGCTGGCACAGCACCACTGAGCTACATCCCCAGCTCAAAATGTTATTTTTGAACATAGTGCATTTTAAAAGGTAGTTAAGGTTAAAAGAGGCAACATGGGTAGCACTGAATGCAATATGTTTGGAGTCCTTATAAGGAGAGAAGACCCCAAGGATATGCACACAAACAGAAAAGACCACACCATGCAATCAAGGCAAGAAAAAAGTCATCAGGAGAAACCAGTCCTGCTGATACTTTGATCATGCACATCTAGCTTCTAGAACTCTGAGAAAATGAATTACCACTGTTAAAGCCACCAGTGGTATTTACTATTATTTAATACCACCCTACTTGAGGTATTTTGTTATGGTAGTCCTTCCTTGAAAACTAACACATCTTACAAACTCATGTTCATAGCAGGATTAATCACAACAGCAAAAGATGAAAGCAAACCAAGTTTAAATTAATAGATGAAAAGAAAAACTGTAATGCATATACAATGGAGTATTATTCAGCTTTAAAAATGAAGAAAATACTGGCACATGCCACAATATAGGTAGACCTTGAGAACATTACACTAAGTGAAATAATCTAGCCACAAAATGTCAAATATTGTATGATTCTTCTTATATAAGGTACCTAGAGGTAGCCAAATTCTTAGAGACGGTGTAAGAGTAGTTACCATGGGCTGGGGGAAAGGGATTTTGGAGAGTTACCTTGTAATTAATGTAGTTTCCATTTTGCCAGATGAAAAAAGTACTAGTGACAGCTAACTCTGCAAATATACTTAAAAATACTGAACTGCACATTTAAAATATGTAAGATAGTAAATATTATTTGTACTTTATGTAATTTTTATAAAAATAAAATACTTGGGAATAAGTACTGCCAAGTATAAGACTTATACTGAATATTATAAAATATAGCTGAAAAATTAAAGACATAAATTAATGAAATGACATCCTATGTTCATGGATTACAAGACTTTATACTTTCAAGATGATAACACTCAGGCCTCCGTACAACCCCTGCCAGCACACAGGAGGTGAGCTGCTCCCAGCGCAAAAGAGGGGCTTCCAGGCCACCATACCACCCCTGCCAGCACACAGGAGGTGAGCCATACAGGCGCCACCAGCACCCCTACCCCCCCCATTGAAATGAGAAGACACATAAACAAGTCTCAAAACCAGACTTCCAGATCACCTACAGCAACCCCAAAGGGAAATGAGATGGAACACTCTGATACTCAACCACCTGGATTCCCTGAACTGGCAACAAACGAGGATCTGGAAAAAATGAAATCAGAAATAATTCCTAAGATAAGAGCAGAGATTATGCTCATAGTGCAAGACATGATTAATAAATCTAGAAAAGAGCTCAGGAACACAATAGAATCCCAGCATAGGAAACAAGTGGAATCCATAAAACAGATACAAACAGATTTCCAGGAGATCAAAAACTCCATTGAAAGTTTATGCAGCAAAATGAGCCAATGTGAAGACAGAATTTCAGATATAGAAGATAAGATTGCAATTACTGACCAGGAAAAGGAAGGTTGCTTTAAAATTGTAAGGGACCATGAGAAATCAATTCAGCAGCTGCTAGACGATGCAAAGAATAACATAAGGCTGATTGGAGTCAATGAAGAAAGAGGAGAGAGTGCAGATGACATAAAAAAACTCTTCACAGAAGTGATGGCAGAAAACTTCCCAAACTGGGGAAAAGAACTTGACATACAGATAAGTGAGACATATAGGACTCCAACAAGCCTTATTCAAAAAAAATCTACACATAGGTGTATAACTGCTGAGATTCCAGAAACCCAACAGAAGATCAAAGTTCCACAAGTAGTTAGAGAAAAGAAACAAATCACATACAAAGGAAAGCCCATCAGAATCACAGCAGACTTCTCAATGCAAACCCTCAAGGCAAGAAGACCTTGGAGTGACGTATTTCAATTCCTAAAAGAAAACAGCCTCCAACCCAGATTGATGTACCCTGCAAAATTATCTTTCAAAATTGATGGAGAAATAAGATACTTTCATGACAAAGGGCACCTTACAAACTTCATGAATACCAAACCAGCACTACAAAAAGTTTTAGAAAATATCCTAGGAAAAGACAACGAGAATCACAACCCCAGTAAGCCCACCAGAATGAATCCTTTGGGCGCGACAAGAAATTAAAGGCAAAGGGGGAGAATCCAACAAAAAGAAAAAGTCATGACAATGATAAGTCAATACGTATCAGTTATAACCATCAATGCTAATGGTCTCAATTCACCAATCAAAAGAAATACACTGGCAGAATGGGTCAAGAAGCAAGATCCAACAATATGCTGCATACAAGAAACACAATTCAAAAAGAAACTCACAGACTGAAAGTTAAATGGTGGAAAACAATACTCCATGTGACAGGAACCTGAAAAAAAAAAAAAGCAGGAGTAGCTATCCTCTTTACAGATCAAGTGGATTTCAAATGAAAATCTGAAACACTCTGGTCCCAAGAATTTCAAATAAGGGATACTCAACTTGTATGTACAAATCTATTGTGAACATGTGTTTTCATTCCTCTTAAGTAAAAAATTAAGAAACACCAAGAGAGACTATGTAAAGGTGCAAATTTCCAATGATGAATGTCATTATATTTTATACCTAAAATGTACCAATGATTAGAATGAATAATCGATAATGCAAAATAGGAAGAAAAGGTCCAAAGGGGTAGGGGTAGTGGGAGGGGCAGGGGAAAGGAAAGAAGGGAAAGGAAAAATGATGAGAAATGGAAAACATGGAAATAAAGTCTTCGTAAATAGGGAAGGGTGGAGGTGGTGAAGGAAGGGCTAGGAATGGGGAAAAAATAAAAACCAAGATGCATCATGTAAAGGTACAATTCCCAATGAGAAATATAATTGTGTTGTATACCTACAATGTACCAATAAAAGAATTTAATTAAAAAAAACACAAAACAAACAAAAAAAATTAAGAAAGGACTGTTGGTTCTTAACAGTAATACAAGAAATTTCTATATTGTTTTCCAAAATGGTTTTATCATTTTATGTTCACATTAGCAGTATTAGAAAATTCTAACTGGTTCACACCTAAGCTGACATTTGCTCTTTTAAAGCTTTTAACTTCATCTCCCTAGTGAGTGTATAATTCAATCTTGTTATCGTACTGATTAGTATTTTTCTGATTCTAGTGTTGAACACCTTACCTTGTGCTGTACTGGCTATTTATCATCTTCTTCTGTCTACTTTCTCTTTTTTTTGTACCGGGGATTGAACTTGGGTCCTTGCGCTTGTGCAGCAGGCGGCAAAACCACTGAGCTAAATCCCCAGCCTGTGTCTACTTTTGAGTTGGGTTGTCTATTAGTGAACTGTAAGAGTTCTTTATATATTCTGCACATAGGTTATATGCATTATAAATATGGTCTGTTTAAGGACTACTTTTGATTTTCTTAGTGATATCATTTAAAGTTCTAAATTTTGATGGAATCTCATCTATCAATTTTTTTCTTTTATACGTCATGTTTTTTACATCCTAGGAAATTGCCACCTACCCTAAATTCATAAACATTTTCCCTTACAATTTCTTCTTAAAGTTTTATAGTTTTAGTCTTTCATATTTAGGTTCATAGATCCTTTCAAGTTATTTTTATGTATGGAAATAAAGGGTTGAGGTTAATTTTTTATATACGGACACCAGGTGTTCTAGTGCCATTTGCTGAAAAACACTATTTTTTCCTCTGCTCTTGAATTGAGTTTATGTTCTATAAAATGTTAATGTTAAATAATCTTTCAAAACTCAGTGGACCATATACGTGTGGTTGTATTTCTAGATTCTCTGTTTTATTCCAATGATCTATATGTCTTTCCTTATACCAACATTGTCTTGATTACTGTAGGTTTAGAGGAAGTCTTAAAATTAGGTACTAAATGTCTTCCAACACTGTTTTTGTTTTCTTTTTCTTTTTACTTTCCTAGGTCCTTTGTACTCCTACATAACTTTTAAATTTCAAATCCAATTCTTTATTTATAGCAAGTAAAAATAGATCTGAATTTTTATATGTACCTTGTGTTTTCTAATCCTGCTAAATTCAAATATAAATTCTAGAGGCTCCTAGAGATTTCTTAGTATTTTCTCTGTAGATGATCATTTCAGGTACATATAAAGATTTTACTTCTACCTTTCCAATCCTATGCTATTTGTTTATTTTTATTGCCAGACTATTTTGGTTTGGGCCTATTTTTCAAAGTTTAATGGACAGATGAAGAGTAAGCATATCTGCCCTTGTTCCCCACTTTAGGGAGAAAGCATTGTATCTTCTCCATTCATTTAAGGCATTTTTGTTGGAAGTATGGAGTACATGTCTTTGATCTGTTGAGAAGGTTCTGTTCTACTTCTAGTCTCCTGATAGCTTTTACCATGAACAGCTGAAGAATTTAGTCCAGTACTTTTTCTCCAACTACTGACAGGATCATATGGCTTTTTCCTTTCCTCCGTTAAAATGATGACTTTTGGGGGTGGATCTTCTAATGCTGAACCAACACTGCCATCCCTATAATAAAACCACTTTCTACATACTGCCAGATCTGACTTCTAATAGTTTGTTTTATTAAACAAATTTCTATCTATGTTCATACTCTTTTCTTCTATTATCTTTATCCAGTTTTAGTATTAGCACAATGTTGATTTCCTAAAATGAGGGGAGAAATATTCCTTCTTTTTTCTGCTTTAAATGTTTGATATAATTTATCAGTTAAAATGTATGGGGCCAGGGATTTAGCTCAGTGGTTTCACCGCCTGCTGCGCAAGTGCAGGACCCGAGTTCGATCCCCGGTAACAACAACAAAAAAAAGTATATGGGCCTATTGTTGTCATATAGGTAGGTTTTTAAGCTAGGAATATACTTTCTTTAATAGGTGCTATTCAAATTTTATATTTCCTCCAGAGTTAGTTTCATTAATTTGTCTTCCAAGGTACTTCTCAGAAGTTATCAAATTTATTTCAAAAAAGATTTTTTGAGGGGCCAGGGATTTAGCTCAGTGGTTTCATTGCCTGCTGTGCAAGCACAAGGACCGGAGTTCTATCCCTGGTACCAAAAATAAAAAAAAGATTTTTGTAATATGCTTTCTATATCCTTTTAAATTCTGTAAAATCTGTGGTAATGTCTCTTAGATCTTGATATTGTAATTTTAAAAATGTATAATTGGTATTGTATAATAGGAAGGAAAGGTCTAAAGGAGCAGGGGAAGTGGGAGGGGTAGGGGAAAGTAAAGAAGGGAAAAGAAAAAATATGAGAAAAGGAAAAAAACAGAAACAAGTCTTTGCAAATAGGGAAGGCAGGGGAAGGGGAAAAAAATAAGAACCAAGATACTCATGTAATGGTATAAAATCCCAATGATGAATGTAACTGTATTTTATACCTAAAATGTACCAATAAATTTAATGGGACAAAAAAAGATAATAAACACTACCCAAAGCAATATAAAGATTCAATGCAAAATTTCAATAACAATTTTTGCAGAAATAGAATGACTCATCCTAAAATTCATATTAAATTCTAAGGAACCCAGAAAAGCAGAACCAATGTTGAATGAGAAAAACAGCCAGGAGGGAAAAAAAAAGAAAAAGAAAAATAGCCAGGTGTGGTGCTGCATGGCTGTAACCCCAGCTGCTGGGAAGACTAAGGCAGAAGGATCATAAATTTGAGGCCAGGGGCTGGGGATTTAGCTCAGTGGTTTCACCGCCTGCTGCTCGAGTGCAAGGACCCAAGTTTGATCCCTGGTACCAAAAACAAACAAACAAACAAATGAGTTCGAGGCCAGCCTGAGAAACTTAGCAAGATGCTGTTTCAAATTCTAAAAAATAAAAAGGGCTGGGGATGTAGCTTAGTGGTACAGCTCTTGCCTAGCAGGGGTTCAATCCTCAGTACTAAACAACAAAGTTAGATGACTCACAATTACAATTTCAAATTGTACTACAAAGCGGCAAGTGTACCTTAAAAATTATCCTTAACAAAAGCTACAAGAACTAGAAGAGAGGAATCTGAAGCCTAACACAAATGTTAAATGTTTAAGGAGATAGAAGTACAAAGTATTCTGATTGGATCATTACATTGTACACATATACTCAGTTATCACATGGTACTCTCATAAATATATAAAATTATGTGCAAATTAAAATCTTAAATAAATAGAAAGGTTTAAAAACCTAAAAGAATGTTAAAGTTGAAAATCAATTAGAACATGGCAGGAGCGCATATGCCTGTAATCCCAGCACTCAGGAGGCTGAGGCAGGAGGATCACAGAGCAGCCTAGGCTACATAGCAAGTTCAAGACAAATCTAGACCACAAAATGAGACCTTGTCTCCAAAAAACCAAAAAAAAGGAAGAATCACACTGCATACTACATTCTGGCTACAAATTTATTTCCAGAAATAACAAACAAATAAAAATGATACTATTTAAGAAGATAAAGAAAGAATCTCAGGCAGGATATGTAGCTCAGTGGTGCCACGCCTGCCTGGCAAGCACAAGGTTCTGAGTTTGATCACTGGTAGCCCCCCTCCAAAAAAAGAATCTCCTAAATGCTAAAATTGACCCAACAAAAAAATATGCTTTCAAAAGAAACTACTATACAAAAAATTTATATGATGGATATCATTCTATATTCCATATATATATCAAATCATGTTAAACACTATACATACATACAAATATTCAGACAATATAAAGAATATACAAATACTCATTAGTCAATTGAAGAATATTTTAAGAAAAGTTACATGTAATTAGGGCAGGGGATTTAGTTCAGCGGTTTCGCCGCCCGCTGTGCAAGCGCAAGGACCAGAGTTTGATCCCCGGTACCCAAAAAAAGAAAAAAGTTGCTAAATAATGGTGGTACTGGCATAAGGACAGACATACAGACCAATGCAATAGATAGCCAGAAATACATCTTCAAGCATGGGTCAAATGATTTTTTACAAAACCTTCTAATGTTTTTAACAAGTAGTGGGAAAGATGGACATCTACATGCAAAACAATGAACTAGGCCCTTACTTTATACCATATACAAAATGAATCAAAAAACTTAAACACAAAATCTTCAAACCTCTTAGAGGAAAAAACAGGAGAAATCTTCATGACATTGAATTTGGCAATGATTTCTTGGATATAATACCAAAAGCACAGGAAACGAAAGAAAAACAGATATAAACTGGACTTCATCAAAATAAAAATATGTAAATCAAAGAATATGATCAGCAGAATGAAAAGCAATCCTTGGAATGGAAAAAATATTTACAAATCATGTATCTGATAAGGACTTAATATCCAGACTATATAAAGAATTCCTACAATTCAAAACAAAAAGAACATTGAGCCAAGGATGTAGTTTAGTGGAGCTACACCTGCCTGGCAAGTGCAAGGTCCTGAGTTCAATCCCCAGTACCAGAAAAAAATAATAATAAAATAAAAAATGGGCACAAGACATAAACAGACATTTCTCCAAAGAAGATATACAAATGGCCAAGGCCAACAGGGACATGAAAAGATGTTCAACATCAGTAACCATTAGGGAAATGCAAATCAGAATCACAATAAGATGCCTCTTCCCACAGATTAACATGACTTATAAAACAAACAAACAGAAAATAACAAATTTCAACAAGGATGTAGAGAAGTTGAAACACTTGTACATTTCTGGTAGAAATGTAAAATCATACAGCTGATATGGAAAACAATACAGTGGTTCCTTCAAAAAATTAAAAATGGAATTACCATATGATTTAGCAGTTCCACTTCTGGTATATACCCCAAAGAATTAAAAGCAGGAACTTGAACAGGTTTCTGAATATCCATGTTAATGACGGTAGTATTCACAATACTAAAAGGTGAAAACAATCCAGATGTCCAACAAAGGATGAATGGATAACAAAATATGGTAAATACATGTCATGGAGTATTTAGACTTTAAAAGGAAGGAAATTCTGATGAATGCTGCACTATGGATGAATCTTGAAGACATTATGCCAAGTAAAATAAGCTATACACAAAAGAATAAATATTGTATGATTTCACTTACATGAGAATCTAAAATAGGCAAGTTCATAGAGTAAGAATGTAAATTACAAGTTTTCAGACTCTGGAGGACAGGTAATGAGAATTGTGTTTAATGAGACAGGTTCTACTTACAGTAATAAAAAACTTCGGGAATTTCTGGACAGTTACACAACATTGTGAATATAATTAAAGTCATTGAATTCTATACTTTAAAATGTTTAAAAAGAGAAATTTGTATAATATAAAAGTGATTTTAAAAAATAAAAACTTAGGCTTGAAATTAAGTTTTTCTTTGGATCAATGTAAAATCCAAATAATCTAAAATCATTCATCGTGTCATTCTCTAATGTTTTATATTAATTAGCACTTATACGCCAGGCACTTTGCTAGACTCTAGGGATAAAAAGACACATATGTATAATGTACCAATATCAATATGAATAATTAATATCAAATTTTGAGTATTTGTAATGTTCTAAAAAAACTTATGAGGTATTACATTATTTTCATTTTACAGATGAAGAAATTGAAGCTTAAAGAGAATAAGTACCTTATGAAAAAGACAGCACTGCTCAACTTTCCATCAACCATTATTTTGCCAATATGTGTATTTGCTACTATTGGTGTACATAAGCAGTGCAATTGTGTTTAATGAAAATTCGTAGTCATCCAGAGTTTTAGTAACGTCTAAGCAAAGACCCAAAAGTTGAGTAAGAATTTGGTGGCAGGGGGCTGGATATAAGTTTTTAAAAAATGTTTCTAATAGTAAAAGCAAAAAGCATAGAAGAAAAAAATACAGTGTGTTCAGGGAACTTCAAGCAGCTTAGAAAATGTGGAATTTAAATTGTCGAGGGTATATTGCCAGAGATGAGACTGGAGTAATAAGGAGAAAAGATGGGAATTTGTTTCGGTTTATTATTATAAAACAAACATCACAAAGTTTAGTAGTTTAAAGCAAGCATTATTTTGTTATCTCTCATTAGTATGTGGACTGACTGGGCTCAGTTATATGGTTCTATAGCTGCATGTGATACTGCCTTGGGCTGAAATCATGGAGTGTAGGGAAGGGTTTGGGTATGGAACATCTAAGATAGCTCCCTCAAGAGGTATGGCAGCTTGTCAGGAATATCTAGAAGTCTGAATTCACTTCAGATGCTCGGATCCCTGGGCCTTTCTCTCTCCATTTAGTTTCAAGGATTTTCCTTCCAAGTGGTACTCCATCAGAGTAGCTGTATTTATGAGGCACTTTAGTGGCAAAAGTTGAAGCTATCAAGCATTTCTAAGACTAAGGCTGGACCTAGCACAGCATCACTTGTGCCACATTTCAATTCTTAAAGTGAATAACAGAGTCAGCTCAGATCCAGTATGGGAGGACACTACACAAGGGTGCAAATGCTGGGAGATGTGGTTCATTGGGGACCACCATGGAAACTAGCTCTTACAGGATTTATAGAAGCAAAAGTAAGGAAGAGGCACTCATTAGACAGTTAATGGAATAGACTAATAGGATGAAGAAGTGATTATAGTGACATTTTGTATTTGTACTTGAAATATGAACAAATAAACAGAATTAAGAGCTTTTACTGATGAATGACGGTAACTGTCAATGAGAAGTGAGGAAGGACCAAAGTGGAAGGAATGTAGATGACTGGTTTCTTTCTTGGACTTAGGGTTCATAGATTTTATTTACTTATATAAGTGTAGTATCTGGATTAGGGAGAAAGAAATTGGGGCTAAAGATCCAGGTTTAAAGATATAGCAACTAAAAATATGACAGTGAATGAATTTACCTATAGAGAATATGTAAAATATGAAGACAACCCTTGGCAGGAATCTTGAGGAACACCAATATTTAATGGATAAGGAGAAAGGAAGTAGTCAAGAAGAGACTAAGAAGAAATATCAGAAGAGTAGGGTATCATTTTTTAATAAAAAGGAAAAAAGTGTTTCATAGAAAACATAATGACTCAGTATCAAAATAACTATAGAGAGGTTAAATATGATTAAGACTGAAAATTGTCCTCTTAGAACATAGACATGTAAGTTATTAGTGACCTGGAAAAAGCAATGTAGATGGAAGCATTATTGCAGTGAATTAAGAAATAAACAGGGCCAGGGATTTAGCTCAGTGGCACTGCGACTGCCTCACAAGTGCAAGGTCCTGAGTTTGATCCCCAGTACCAAAAAAAAAAAAAAAAGAAAGAAAGAGAGGTTATGACATAAAGACAATGAGTAGATAATTTCTTTTTTTTTGGTACCGGGGATCGAACTCGGGTCCTTGCACTTGTGCAGCAGGCAGCGAAACCACTGAGCTAAATCCCCGGCCCTAGTAGATAATTTCTTTAAGAGGCTCAACTATTGGACTGGACATATAGCTCAGTGGCAGAGTGTTTCCTAGCATGTTTGAAGCCCTAGGTTTCATCCCCAGCACTGCAAATAAGTGAATGAATGAATGAATGAATGAATGAGTAAAGTACCTCAACTATTGAGCCAGACACAGTAGCAAACATCTGTATTCCAGCTACTAAGGAGGCTAAGTTTGAGGCCAGCTTTATGTTTTAAAATTTTTAAATGTTTAAAAGGGCTGGATATGTAATTCAGTGGTAGAGAGGCCCTGGGTCCAATCCCCAGTACTAAAGGGGAAAAAAAATCCTATTAAAAGATGAAAATATAGTGGTCAAGGGGCCAAAATAAAATTTTTTAAGATGACAAGGATAAGTGTATATTTCATTATAGTTGGGTGACGCCAATGTAGAAGAAGAAAAAAACTGAAAAAACCCAAAAAAAAGGCCTCTGAGGAAGCAAGAGGTAAGATTCAGTACACAGACACAGAAAAACAGATTAGCTGAAGACAGGAGAAGAAAATCACCATGCAGAAGAAAAGGAATGCTGTGGGTAGAGCTAACATTGTACTTATGGTAGTTGAAAGTCAAGGACATTCTTCTCTGATGCCTTCTACAGTATTTTTTCATTAAATGAAAAAGTAAGGTCATCTTCTGAGAATGAGAATAGAAGGTTTGAGAAGAGTAAAAGTTTTAAATAGCCACTATCAACACTTTGTCAAAAAGGTGATTAGCAAAACACAGAAAGATTGCTAGAAAGCTTAGGAACCCAAGTGCAGGTTGAAAACTATAACTCTGTGATATTCTCATTGGGCTCAGCTGTACAGTTTTCTCTTTTACATTTAATAATCGGATGCTAGAGGAAAGTTACATGGATTCAGGGATGAGTTATGCTAATAGTCATAATGGATGGATAAAACTTCAGAAAACTACAAATTTTAGTAAGAGGTCTATTGACAACTTCAGGCAACTCCCTTTTATTCCATTAACAGACTTGAAAATCACATGATTAGTTTCATAGTTTGCCAAAGGTATGTATTGCAGTATTTTAGGTGCTACTGAGAGGTACTGCAGGGCATGGAATAGGGGATGGAATTTAAAATTCATTCTTTCTGAGCAGCCCTTGTAGGATATAGACCTGGGAATCAGCCATCCCTAGGGATCAATGCCTCTATTCAGAGCTGAATTAGAGAAAATTATAGGAGCTATATATGTAAGTTTAAAAATTCTGGACTCTCGGGCCGGGGATTTAGCTCAGTGGTTCTGGCGCCTACCTCGCAAGCGCGAGGTCCCGAGTTTGATCCCCGGTACCAAAAAAAAAAAAAAAAAGAAGAAGAAGAAAGAAAACCCACATGTGGCTAGTAACTAGCATACTGAATGGTGTAGCTCCAGGCCAAGGAAAGAGCTCAGTGGTACAGTATTTGCCTAGCATGCACACAGCTCTGGTTTTGATCCTCAGTCCCATAAAAACAACAAAAAGACGGCTCCAGATTTTATATTTCCATAGTTGCTCTTGCTAAGTTAAAGAGCCACTGAGGTTCTTCCTCAGATATCATCATCCTGCTCTTATAATCAAACACAATTTATAATATATGGTCACTCATCAATGTCATTCAGATATGCCCAGGCTCAAAAGCCAAAAATCTAGACACATGTACTGCAGTAAGTCTATCCAAGACAGAACTCTAGTTCCCTAATGAATTATGCTGACCACCTGCCTGGGAACCACCAGTATCTGCATTCCCTATTCTGGCTAGTCAGGTGTGGTGTACCAAACAGAAGGCAGCTGCTCAGGCTAGTATCCAGCTTTCTTTTCTAAGTTACCACTCATCAATCAATATTCCAGCTTCCAAAATTCTGTTGATATTTCCTCTCCTGTTCTCTTTGTCTTTATAGTTTGTCTTTTTCCATTGCTTAATTTTCATTGCAGTGTATTTTCAAGATAGTAAAAATAAATACACATATTTATGATTGGGGCTTTAATGTTTTTATGGCTAGGGGATGATTTATTTCAAAATCTCTAAATATATAATCAGAAGATCATTTATCTGGAAACATAGGAGACAAACATTTTTAAGCTTCTTTAAAGATTTATTTCAATCAGAATTCAGTATGAAATGTACTTTAATAAAAAATCAAGCCTGGTGTGGTGGTGCCTGCCTGTAATCCCAGCACTCGGGAGGCTGAGGCAAGAGGATAGCCACAAGTTAGAGGCCAGCTTGGGCAACATAGTGAGTTCAAGCCAACTTGAACTACCTAGCAAAAACCTGTCCCCTCCAAAAAATCAATTTGCTCTATCAATATTTTATATTCAGAGTGCCCTTGTGCATATAATGCATCAGTTATGTTAAAACAAAAAAGAAAACTATACTAATGTTATTGAGCACTAACCCTGTTTCCTTCAAATGAACTATAAATTGTCTAACTACAATGCAAATTGTTCTATGTGTGTTGTGTGAGCTTTAAGCAAATATTTGGACCCTTGTCACCAGAGGTTTTATTTTTTTATGAGATTCTACACAATTAGCACATGTAGAAACTATTAATTTATCACTATTCTGATTAAATCTTAGAGGTTTCTGATTCACCAACACCTTCCAGACTATAAGTGAGCAAGCTCTATCAAAACAAATATATTCATCAGCATTATAAAACTTGTAACAGGATAGTATGCTTATTGATGTGTTCTCTGGAGAAGATAACAAACTTCTCCAAATTTTATCTAGTATTGTATTCTAAGTCTGTCTGAAATAAGTCAACCTTCTAAAAATAAGGAGACTTCAACTTTATTTGTTCTTTTAAGATTAGTTTTGCCCTTTCAGTTAGCATTAAGCTGGAGGAGTAATGCGCTAATCTTTTCAGCTACAATCTACCCACATAAAACAGGCCAGATAACCAATTAAGCTGTGATTATGATACAGCAAAATACAAGTTTTAATGGACTTTAGAATACGTAATGGATATGAGTGTTTTCTAAAGTAGTTTAATACATATAGCGTATTCTTTAGTCAATATTCTTCCCTGCTAACATTTTAATGTATACATTTCCATTTTCTTTTTCTAAAGTTAGCACAGTTCTTACAATGAATTCAAGTATTTTTAAAGTACTGTTATGTATCAGTCCCTTCTAGGTGCTAATAAAAAGATTAATAAAACATAATATTTGTCTTCAAATACCTCTTGATCTAGCATGAAAGATAAATAAATTAGTAACTAAAGCAATATGATAAGTATTGAAATAATGGTATGAATAAAGTGCTATGAGAAGCCCAGAGGCGGGAAGGATTAAGTCTGTCTGGGAATGGTGGTGGAAGGAATAGGATTTTCCCTGTGGGAAGAGGTGGAAGGAAAACTATTTCAAGAAGAGGAACCGCATGATAAAAAGGCATAATGAATGTACACAGCTTCTTTGGGAAACAATAAGTAGCCTGGTGTGGCTAAAACATGTGATTCTTGCAGGGTAACAGCAAAAGTCATGTGAAAGATCTAAACTTTTTGTTATAATAAAAGCAATGAAAAGCCATTTCATTGCTTTCATTTCATTGAAAAGTAGAAAAGAGATGTTAACTGGTATCTTAGAAAAAAAGTTTTGTGGCAGTGTGAAAAACTAACCAGAGGAAAAAAAAAAGAAGGCAGGAAAATAGAAAACTATTACATGAAAGGAGGTGAAATTCTGAGAAGTGACTGTGGAAGTAGAGAGAAAGCAATGGTTTTGAGATGCATTTCAGGAGTGGAATCACCTGAATATGATGTCTATTTGGATGGAGAAAGGGAAAGGGAAAGGAAAGAAGAATCAAAGATTTCACTACATAATTTGGCTTACCTGATGACATAATCTAAATTGAAAATAATAATGATAAAAAATGAGCTCAGGATAGTAAATATTTTCAAGACATTCAAGTGGAAAGATTTAGAGGACAGCTAGATATAAGAGTGTCAGCTGTGGGCCGGGGATTTAGCTCAGTGGTTTCACCACCTGCTATGCAAGTGCAAGGACCTGAGTTCGATCCCTGGTACCAAAAAAAAAAGAAAAAAAGAGTCTCAGCTGAGAAGTGTAGGCAATACCAAAAATACAGTTTTGGATTTAGTAACAAAGATGATACCTGCAGTTACACGGGCAGATGAAGTGTCAAGAAAAAAGAGGAGCCATTGCTAAATATTACACATGGGAAAAAAATAAGACTTTAAATACTTAAAGCAAACTTTTAAAGGAATATTTTCTAAGAAAATATGGGAAAATAATCAAGTGGTAAGAAAGGATATCCTAACAAAACATGTAAGAAGCACCAATCAGAAAAGAAAAGCTATATAAAAATCCCATAAAAAAGAATTAGAGCTGCTGGATGCAGTGGCGCACATCTGTAATCCCAACACTTGGAAGACTGAGACAGGAAGACCGTGACTTTGAGTTCAGCCTAAACTACACAGCAAGACTCAGTCTCAGAAGAAAAAAATGTGCAACCCATAAAATGGAAAAAGTATCTGCAACACATATAATTAACAAAGGATTAATATGCAGAATATATAAGGAGCTCTTATAAATCCGAGAAAAAGCAGACAATCTAATAGGAAAAAGGCAAATAAAAGAATAGGCAATTCACAAAAGAGAAAATCTGAATAAACAACAAATATAAGGGTCTCAATCTAAGTAGTAATCAAGAAAATACAAAATAAACCAGATGTGGTGGCACACACCTATAATCCCAGCACTCAGTAGGTGGAGGCAGGAGGATTGCCACTGAGATCCTGAACTACATAGCAAGATTGTCTCAACAAACAACAAGGGAAGTATGAAATAAAACTATAATAAGACACTACTACAGCCCAACAAATTGGCAAAGTTTTTTTGGTTTTTGTTTTTTGCAGAAGAGGGGATTAAATCCAGGGCCTTGCATATGTTGGGTAAGCACTCTACCACTGAGCTACATCCCTAGTCTTGGGGAGGTATTAAAAGCCTAACAATACTAAGCTTTGGCAAACAACAACAACAACAACAACAAACAAAAAAACAAAAAACTACAATTCTCATTTACTACTTGAGAATGTAACACAACCAATTTGGAAAATTAAGCCAGTATCTGATAGTCAAGTTGAAAATATAGATCCCTTAGGGCTCAGAAATTTCACTTCCAGGCTATACTATATAGATTTGCAACCTTATGTGCACTAGAATTGCATAAAAAAATGTTCGGAGAGCCACTACTATAACTACTTCAAAATGGAAACAACCCAAATATCTATCAACAGTAAAACAAATAAATTGTGGTACATTCATACAGTGGAATACTATAAAGCATGCAGCAATGAAAATGAACAAGCTTCACGTCCATAATTATAGAGTATAAATATAACGTTAAGTGAAAATTCTATCCATATAAAATTTTAAACAGGGAAAATAAAACCATATTGTTTAAGAATTCATATACAACTAGTTAAGTTACAGAAAAAAATGCAAGAAAACAATTACTGACAGGATAATCTGACAGGATAATGATTACATCTGGTGATACAGGAATTATGATAACCAAGGGATACCCAGGGAAATTCTGCAGACTTAGTAATATTTTATTTCTTGACCTGGATGGTGATGTTAAGTTGATAATGATAATTAAGTTGTTATATGATGTTAAGTTGATAACCATTTTAACAAAATGTATATTAAATTCTATGAACTTTCAAATAATTTTATAACATTTTAATGAACTAAATTTTGAAATGGTCTTTACAAGAGATATGGTAGTGAAAAGTAATCAAAAAGCTCTGATTTTGAAGGATAAGTAAAAGACTATAAGGGCCAGGTAATTAGCTCAGTGGTGCTGACACCTGCCTCTCAAGCACAAGGTCCTGAGTTCCATCCCCATACAAAAAAAAAAAAAGACTGTGAGGGCATAGCTCAGTGTGGAGTGCTTACCCAGCATGTCCATAGCTCTGAATCCAATCTCTAGCACTATAAACAAACAAAAAAGAGACTAGGAAAGGCATGCTATCAAATCCATTCAACACTAATTCTGAACAGCACAAAGGAAAAAAGGCAATTTTGCATCTGAGAGGAAGTAAAAAAATCTGTTTCAAAGTCAATGAATTTCATTATTTCTTTCACTGATAAACATAGTTGAGTCCTACCTTGTGTTTGGCACTGTGCCAAGGCTTTAGACTACAGGAAAATTTAAATTTTACTATTTAGGCTTCTCTTAGTATTAGATCTCCCATTGATTTCTAATCTTTCTTGGTATAAAAAGTTTACCCAATTTATTGACTGGGATACAATCTCAAGATAAAACAAGAACTAATAAAAGTTCAAATAAAAGGTATACAGGAATGATCAGGTTCTCATCTGAGTACATACTGAAGTTTATGTCTCGGCTGAGGAAATACAGGGATCAAAAAGGGTGTTAGCTATTTTCTTCACACATAGTAATAAATAAGAACATATGACCTCCACCCTTAAATTTGGTAAGGGGAAAACTGAGAAGTCAGTAGCAGAAATGGAGTCTTGAAGTCTTGAAATGAGCGTTTTAAAAACAAAGAAATAAAGTTGCAATTTAAACACTTCTGCTCTTTGCTTTTCAAGAAAAGAAACCTATAAAATGGGCCGGGGATTTACCTGCTGCGCAAGCACAAGGACCCGAGTTCGATCCCTGGTACAAAAAAAAAAAAATCATATAATTCAGCAAAGCAAAGTCCTCCTAAGGAACAAAAAAATGTCTGTCAAGAACAGAAAATCGCCACTTATAAACATGAACTAACCAATGAAGAATTTTTAAATTACTTAGAAATTAAAATTAGCAAGGAATTAAAATAAGGAATTAATGGGGAAATAGGAAGATGAGACCTAGTATCAGACTAGTCTCCTCATGTAAGCTCTATTGCTATATGTTCAAAAATGTAATAAAATGAGGCTTTAGTGATACTTAGAAATTGAAAGGTTAAAAATGTTTCATGAAGTCATTTTAAATTATCAAAACCCAACTTTTACAACTTTGGGCTAGGGTTGTACCTCAATGGTAGAGTACTTGCCTCATATATATGAGGCCCTGGGTTCAATTCCCAGCTCCCACCCCCCCAAAAAGTATTCAAGTTGAATTTAGATAAAGCATGTTTTGCTATTGTTAAATCTGGAAATCTGGCAATCTCAGTCTCAAATGACATGGTGTGTCTTTAAAAATTAACGTTTGCTCCTAAAATGTACCAATAAAATTAAAATATTAATGTTTGCTAATATAATAAAAATTTTAGGTAGCCCTATAACAGAAGAAAATAGAATCTGAATTCTGAGTACCAAGATCTGTTCTACCACTACGTAACCTTGAATGAGTAACCAAGCCATGCTCAGACTCAGCTTACCCAACCTTTCAAGACTTGAGCAGATTAAAAAAAACCAATACTACCATGTAAACCTCAAAACATAGGAAGCCTAATTTCTTTATCTCACTGCAAAGACTACTTTCTGCAAACTATGTAATAATGGGGAGGAGGAATCAAACCCAGGGCACTAAGCATAGTAGGCAAAGGTTTCATCACTGACCTATACTTCTGGTCCCCTATTCACTTTTTAAAAAAATTATGAAACAAACTTATGTATACAAAAATACAGTAATAGTCATATGTACTCTTCCTCAGCTTTAACAACTATCAGCTGAAGTTGAAGCTTATCTTGCTGCAGCACTCCCTCTTTTCCTCAGTTATTTTGAAACAAATCCCAGACATCATGCCATTAGCTTCCTAGGGGCTAAATGCAATGGGTTCTTTTCAGTGGATGTACAGGTATCTGAAGTCCAAACAAAAGGTTTCAGGAAGAAATATAGATTTGAAAATTATGAACAAAATTAATATTTAAGTTACACCTTTGAAAGAGGTCAAACATAAATTCTTGGGAAACAAGATAGTTTCTATTGGTCCTCTTTCATTAAAAACATAAATAGACATAAAGCACACTTTTTCTACCAAGAAAGAAACTCTATTAGTTTACAAAGGCCTACGTAACTTTTATATCCGATGTTTTAAGTATTTTCCTTTCTTAAAAAGGGGTCTCTATACAGTAATAGTGACAACTCTAAAGGATTTAACAAAATACCCAAAACATAGATATAATTCATGTAACATCAAATGTAAACACTGATACTGTAACTAACTGAAAATCTACTTTTCAAAGTATTTGTTAAAAACTTGTCACTCCATGTATATTTTACTATTCTTTAAAGTATGAAAATCTGTTTTATAATTTCCTTCAGATGTATGTTTCACAGTAAAATTTTTAAGATAAAGTTTAAAAGAAATATGATTTCTATATTGAAATAGCTATGACAGATGATGGTATATCTTAGAAGCATTTAGAGCTTTGAACATACATAAGAATATTTGTGTACTAAAAATATTTTATAAGCTCTTTAGACACCAAGCTGTTGAATCAGAGACCATTTATTCTTACATCTTAGTTTTTACTCCATGTGTCAAAATTAGTTATGATTTATTTATGCCCCAATCCCCCTCAAAAATTGGACCCATGTTCCTTAAATCCTAATTTTACAATCCACTTTAAAAGAATTTCTAACATTTTCTAAAATAGTTTTCATAAGCTGTTTAATAAAGATTAACCTTTTTAAAAAAGTATTGTGACCTTTAGAATGGAATGTAATTTTGTCCCTTTGATTATATTAGCCACCAAGTAAAAGATCCCAGGGGGGTAAAAGAGGTACAATTTTTAGAAACACAATGGATTTTCAATGTTTAAATTTTGTTAGATTGTGATTGATTAACTAGAGCCTAAGTCTTTTTTGATTAGAAGGAACTCCAAAATATTTTAAGTACATCCTTATCTTCCAAGTAATAGTCCTAGAAACAAAAATGCAGTTATATATATTAGTAATGCGCACTTTAATTTCAAGTGCACCATACACTTCTTTGTTTTATTTTTTCCTCAGAAAGAAATGGATATATTTAAAAGCACTTTCAACTTTAGCTATACTGTATAACTGCCATTTCATCTAAATTACTGCAGAATTTTCAAATATTTTTGGCCTCTTAAAGCTTTTGAAGGACTGTACTTAGCATGTTTTAAGTAAACTCCAACTCAGTTTTTTAAACATGATAAAAGAAACATTGAATCAAAATGAGATTTTTCTCTCACCCCAAATGCAATTTTTTTCAGATACCAGTAAGTGATGATACAACGTGATGATTAAGAGGCATAATTGCTTTCTCAGAAACCATCTATTAAACAGCTCCCCAAAGCTTCAAGTTTTCAAAAGTACAGTTCAAACACCCAGCAGTATTTAAACAGATTAATACTGTGTATTGGAGATATTTTCTTGTCATCAAATAATCAATGGATGGCTATCATCCAATATTCAAGTTGCTGGTTTTTAATTATTATGGAACTTGAGGCTTTTTTTTCATTTTACACATTAAAATGTATGGGGGAAGGGAGAGAAAATGTAGAAAACAGAGTAACTCTTAGAGAACTTGTTCTGTTTTTAATTAGGGAATTTTATAAAGATATCTTGTTGCTGTTCTTAAATTAATTCTGCATCAGAAGCCAAGTGATTTTCTGGTCTTGAATAGTAATGATCCAGATTTTCTTTACCAATAATGTATACATTAACAACATTTATATATCAAATATGTTACATTTCTATACAGTACCTCTAGAGTCAACCTTAACTCTTGTCATCAGGCACTACTGACATCATTAGCATATAATTAATTCTAACACAGTAGTGAGTTTATCTTTTACTTTCACAACTGGAAAAAACAGCAATTTAGCTGTAGAATTTAAGGAATTTTGCTCAAATTCTTTCTACATGAATAAATCTAGTAATTTTTTTCACACAAGAAATCAGTTTGGTTTTTTTATATATTTGAAATATAGCACACATGAATTTGCTCATACTCGATGTCTTAAGTTTTATCTGTTTTTCCCCTTATATTTTCCCCTCACAGTTAAAACACTATTGCTTTATGGACTTTCTTCCCCCAAAATAAAAAAAATTCACAATGGAAATGCTGTTTCTATACAATCTCAGTAGCTCCTACAAAAGTAGGGAGAGTTCTTCAACAAACGAAGTTACTTCACTGAATCTTTTTAGAGCTTCTAACTAATCAATACCATGCCCTTGAGATACTTTTAAGATTAAAGAACAATCTTTAAAAATCACAGCTGTGACCCATCCTTTATCCGCAAAGCAAATTACACACGTTCATTTAAGAGTAGACCTTTTTTGCCCATGCAGTGTGAGCAGAGATTACAAGCTATGAAGAGAAAAAGTAAAGATTTCGTTGAGCCTTCGAAGAAAGACATCTTAGCGTTGCTACATTTTCTATGGTTGTTAAATGTTCTAAATTCCTTAAATTCTAGGTTGCTAAATGTCCTAAATCCCTTAAATTCTAATTGTTTCCATTATGTCACGAACACCAAAACACAAATAGAATAAACTCACTTTCAAGAGATGTGCGAGCCAAGGACAGTTCTCAAAGAACCTGCCCGTTAACAGGTGGCGGGGCGGCCGGGAGAGACCTACCTCATCCTACCGCCAGTGCTACTGCCGCCGCCCAGGGGACTCTCGGCCAGGGGCGGAAGCCCTCATCCCACCCACCCAAACTCCCTACATTGCGTGGCAACTAGAGGTGGCGCCTCAGGCCGAGTCTTCCCTCTGCCCCCGGTTTCCGGCAGACTCTGGGAGAAGCACGTGCCTCCCCTCGAAGCCTCGAGCCCCGGGCGGGCGGGCGGGAACTCCGGGCCGGCCTCTGCGCGCCTGACCCCGGGTCCCCCCCTCCCCCGCTCGAGGAGCAGGCTTCGAAGCTTCTAGAAGCTTCTAAAGCCAGGGAGCGGTCGGACCAGGGGGTCGCGTTCAACTTCACCCAGCTCTGGTAGACAGAATGAAGTTCTGCAGTGTCCCAGGCTGACTGGGAGCCCAGTAACAACTGAGGCTCAAGGGTTTGGGTACCTTGCTCCGGAGGCCTCACAGTGGTCCAAGTCCGTGTAAAGTCGCGTCTCTTGGTTACACCTAGAAGCCAAGAGTCCCCACAGAGCGGAGCGGCAGCCGGGGCCAACGAGGCACCTGGGCCTCGGGCGCTGAGGGGAGCGCCCAGGAGATCTACAGCCCAGGAGCCCAGGCCCGGAGACTTGCGCTGGAAAGCGCCTGGCCCCAGCCTCCGGCCTGGGCTCCGCAGCACTGCAGGCCCAGCACTCGAGGGGCCACGCGTTCCGAAAAGTCCGTCTCGGCCTTGCGTCCTGTCCTAGGCGGTGCCTCCGGGGGCGCTGCGGGGGTGTGGCCGCCCCCGGCTTGCAAGGCCGGCGTGCCAGGCCGCCGCCCGGGGCCACGCTCGGTGAGGCAGGGGCTGCGCCCTCCTGCGGCCCTTAGCTGAGTAGGGGAGGACGGGTTTGGTGAAGTGGGAAAAGGAAGGTCCCAGCGAGCGGGACTGGCCGAATCCGGGGGGAGGACGCCGCTTTTTTAAGCCCAAGGTTGCAGCCCTGAGACTTCGCGGGGCGCGGGACCCTGGGGGAGGGGTCGTTCTCGGAACCCGGCCTCGCCGCGGTTTCTCGGGTGTCAGACGGAGTAAAAAGAATGGCGGGTGTTGGTCACTTCGCAGGAAACTTTTCGTTGTTTCCTTATTTCCTTCCCGCCTGTGGGAGCTGGAGCAACTTCTCAACCTCAGACCCAGAAGCTGTCAGGCCCAACAGTCTGGACAGTTCCAGGCGCTGGGTTTTGCTGGGAGCACCACCACCCGAATCTTCCCTCAGAAGAAGGTGAAACTGTCCTTGCCGACCCCCAGCTGTAGGCCGGGGGTCTTCTTTCCCTGCTTTTCCAGGTTTAGTGTTTGTATGTTTAAAAGGAACTTTACAATATGAACAAAGATAATTTGGCTACTTTGGCGCGGACAGAGGTTTTTAGAGGGACACTTTAGCAAGTGGCAGGAATGTCTAGAATTCCCCAACCATGGTGAAGCCACCGGGACAGCTCAGCTGCCGATATGCAGGACACAGATCGGGTTTTTGCTTTCTTTTCCTTTTTGGCTCAGCTCTGAGAGCCTTACAGAGCTATCCTTTCCCGCCTCCCGACCCTCTTCCCCTCCCCCTCTTCTTTCTGGTGCAGGCAATTAGGGTGAAGAAATCAGTGCCAGGATCCTGCCTCTGAAGAGAAAGGAATTGCTTCGGGAATTGAGTCCTGACACCTGTCTCCGTCCTAGATAGGGGGATGCAGGGTCAAAACACCGGGGTTGGGGGAGGCCAGGCTGACGAAGGGTCCAGGTGGGAGTGGGAGGGAGATGTTCCCTAAAAGAATGTTTCTGGGAGTTCCTCTTGCCATGTCTTCCCACCCCATTCTTTGCTTCAAGCTTCACTCAGGTCATGAACACTCAGGTTATTAACGCATTTTCCCTCGCTTTTAGCGCCCTGAGACTGGGACCTGAGGCTGGAATCAAAAGCAACACTGACAAACCTTTCATTAATTTGCATTTATTTTGGGAAATAATGTAGATAAAGAAGAGAAGGGGGACGGCCTTACATTTCAACAAGTAATTTGTGATCTTCACATCGGACAAATCAAATTTACAAATTACTTTCCCACCTACTGGACGAAGCGGCCAAAACCGAAATTGATACATAGGCTCGCAGGCTTTCCAGATTTCCGAGAATGAAGGTGCACTAAAAACTCACTAGTCAAAACAGGGATGTTTAAAACAGAGCAATTGGAACTGGGGTTTGGGCCTGAGTTTGTTCTTCCAAATGCCATATTTTTCACCTTTTCGTTTGTTTTCTTTTGTTTTGGTCTCTAACCCGGAACAGCGACCCTGTGCTTAGACCAAGCAAAGGGCTCAGTCCTGTGCCCCACCCTAGTCTGGCCCCCAACTCTGTACCCTGATTTGGCTGTTTCTTCCACACTCCTGGTCCTCCGCGCTCAGCTTCCTGGAATCAAGCTATTCTCTAATAAATACACAGAGGGAGATGTGAAGAGAGCAGGATAGCTTTGTAACTGGAAAATAAAAGCGCCATCGTTTGAGGAAAACGGGAAGGGGGACAGAGGAAAAATATTTTTAGCTTTTGTTTTTATATATGTATATATGTGTGTGTGTGTGTGTGTGTGTGTGTGTGTGTGTGTGTGTGTGTGTGTGTTTCCTGGGCGCTAAGAGGAGATATGCTCAGTTCAACCAACAGCAACTAAAAAGTTTTAAGTGGTCCATGGAACGGACCCGACTATGTACAGCATTCCCGCCGGGGCGGAAGCTTCAACTAGTCCAGCGCAGGGCGGGGACGCGGTTCTGTGCTCGAGGCTAAGGAGCGCTCTTCTTTCGGGCCTGGCCCCACACACCCCGCCGGGAAGAAGGAAAAGCCGGGAAGCTCTGGCTTGCAGGCAGGAAGGAGAAAGGAGGGCAGCCAAGGGGACGGCAGTCTAGGAGGGAGAATCACTTAGTGGTTGTTTTGATTTGGAGTAGTGTGTGGGCGCATTCCAATGGGCAGATACTCGCCAGTTAGTGACTCCAGTGTCCAGAAAGAATAAATAATAGTACTGGGCTCAAACAGTTGGTCATAGCGAAAAGCCTCAGAAGGCTGCAAGTGCATAATAGCTGTCCAGAAAGATGAGGGAGTAACTTAGGTCTGTGGGGGTTGAGAGGGAGAGTACACAACTATCCCGAGGAGAAGGTGTGGGTGAAGCCAAAGCACCGTCCCCATTCACTGGGTAGGCGCGTTTGCACATCCCCAGAACAAGTGACACAAAGATGGGGGGGGGCAGTGCAGGCAGTGGGCATCTTTTAGGGGTATGAAAATTCAGTTTTGGAGAAGCCGAGGCAAAGGCGGGCAGTGCAGCAGCAACAACAGGATGGGGACCACCGAGGGCACAGGTAGTTGTGTTTTTTCCTTTTCCTTTCCCTCCTGGGCTCACAAAACCTGGAACCGCCAAGAGGCTTGGTCCTTATAGTCCAGACAGTCGGGCGAATTGAAGTTGAGTTTCCAGGCCGAGGAAGCAGCAGCGGCGCCAGGCTCCTTGTAATCCAAGCAGTCAGCAGAGTTGAAGGCAAGCCCCGAGCCCCCGTAGCCTTGGTGGTGGTGGTGATGGTGGTGATGGTGGTGGCCTGAGGACTGGCTCAGCGGATGATGTGCATGCGGGTGGTGATGATGGTGGCCTGCCATGGAGGAGGGTGCCATGGGGCTGAGCTGGTGCGGGTGGTGATGCGAGTGCATGGGCGCTAGGTATGAGCTGCAGTCCACGCCGCCAAAGTAGGAAGAGGAGGGCGCGGGGTAGCCCTGGCCATAGCTGCCACCCTGGCCATAGGACATGGGATAGGAGGCTGCTGCTGTGGCGGCCCCTGCGGCCACAGAGCGCTGCATACACGAGGCATTGCTCGGCGCAGCCAGTGGCTCGGGTACGGACACAGACGCGGCCGCTGAGCCGGGCGAGATGGAGGCCGGGCTCCAGATAGACGAAGCCGAGGGCGTACTCAGCGACGGCGCGGCTGCCACCGCCGGGTTTCCCAGGCCCGCAGCGGCCGCCGGGATGGCGGAGGCGCTGGATGCCGAGCTAGAGGATGAGGCAGAGCTGGATACAGCGGGCGGCGTGAACTGGCCGCTGCTCTCGGAGCCGGAGCTCTCCCGCACTGGAGAGGATTTCTTCTTGACGGGGCGGCTCTTGGTTCCGCTCCCGCTCTGCTGCTGCTGCCGGCACTTGGCGCGGCGGTTCTTGAACCAGACCTGCAGCGGGCCAGGGGAGGAGAGCAGGTCAGCGTAGAGTGGAGTTACCGCTCCTCCGCCCCTCGGACCCACCACCCCGCCCAGGCTCTCGAGTCCCTCTCCAACCAAGCCTCCGCCCCTCCCCGTGTCGGGCCTGCCAGACGCTGCCCCTCCCCCACAGCCCTTTCCCAGCTCCCGCCCCCCCCATCTGTCTGCGCAAAGCCCCTCCTCAGCTGGATCGAGAGTAGGGATGCGCACCTCCCCACCCCTAGTGCAACTCTGCCGGAGGGCGGGACGTTTGCATCTGTCCAGCCAGTTCAGCCATCTCTAAACTGCTCCTGTTGGCTGTTTCCCTACAGTCCTGTGTCTGTTTCGAGAACCTGGTTTTGTATGAACAGAGCTCAGGAAACTGCAAAGAGGCACTGAGCAGCAGAATGAGAGGCAGCCACCAACTGTGGGTCTGGGGCCCAGGCAGTTCCACTGAGTTGGCTCCTGGAGACCCACGCTGGGCAGGCGAAAATGTTTGGGTGGGAGCAGGAGTAACGCTGGAGGCTGAACAGAGGCAGCACTCGAGTGCTTCGGGCTTCTCGGCAAGGAAGCCTGGGTGAGATTTCGTTGGGCTTTTTGGCTCTAGGCAGGTCTAGGAGGTCCCACTCCTCTTGGAAGGACCGGCACATGGCATTGGATTACTGGTCTTTTCTCGAGCCTTCAGGGAAACACGGCTAGACAAAAGACCCTTGAGGAGAGTTCTTAGTTTGAATCCGAACAGTGTTTTCGGAGCTCTTTCATTTTAAGAACATAAATAGCAAGGCCGGCAGCTCCCTACACAAAAAGTGTCTAATCAGACTGACTCCTCCCATACAGTGTCCTCCCAGGCAGAGCATCGGGCTCCGGCCAAGTTCCACTCTTGTCCTTCCAGGATCCCCGGGACATAAGGCAAACGCAGAGGCAGAATTCAGGCTTCCAAGAGACAACCTCCCAAGCCTTTGGATGGCCGAAAAAGCAGGGACAAGTATTGGATCCTCGGGGCACTTTACGTCTGACAGCCTAGCTCTCCTCCCAAAATCCTAAAAAATGATTTTAATACCAAAGGCCCCCGGGGAGCAAGGGCTGGAATCCAGGGCTCTAAGTCATTTCCTTTAACTTTGCCCCGTTTTCATGGCTGACGCCCAGCACTAGGGGGAGTCCGAGAGGAGCTGCCCAGTCTGTAAGCCCACCCCCACACCAGACCACCCTTCCCAGACTTTCCCGGACCTATTCCGGCGCGCCTACCCTGACCCTAGAGCCCCTAGAGCTCGTACCTGAACTCTGGACTCCGGAAGGTTGATTTTCAGCGCCACCTCCTCGCGCATGAAGATGTCAGGGTAGCGAGTCTTGGCAAAGAGCGCCTCGAGCACGTCCAGTTGTGAGCGCGTGAAGGTGGTGCGTTCCCGTCGCTGCTTCCGCGGGGTTGCTGCAGGGACATGCGGGGGGGGGGGGGCTTCGGGTCAGTGGTGGCTAAGCCAACTGGTACTAGAGGCCTCGGACAGGTCCCCTGGCAGTCCCATAACCCGGCTTTGCCAAGAAAAAGTCAAGTTCTGAGCAAAAGGAATTCCCCTGGGAGCCGAGCCTGATAGGCCACAGGTGGGATGAAGTACCTGGATTCAACTAGGGGCCTGTGTCTCCAAGACACTAAAGCTACCCTCCTCCCAGCCTCTCAGAGGTTAAAAAGGAAAAGATGCCGCACAATTTCCTTCCCCCACGTCTCCCTACACCCACCCCACTCCTTGGCTAGCAGATAAAGAACAAGGAGGAGGTCCTCAGAAACACCACCTGGAAAACACTTTCTCAGGAAATAAATGGAAGCAAAAAAGAGGGAGATAGAAAAACCCAGAGTTCTACTAAAGTTGTCCACTACACCAATGCAAAAGTTGGTTTAGGCCACTGGTCTAGAGGACTACTGAATTAGGGAGGAAGAATCCTCCTACTCCAGTGTAGCCAGGCGCTTGGAAAAAGGCAAGTCTGGCTCTCTTATGTCTGGGCCTAGTGAGTGTCCAGATTCTTCATTCAGTGTTGGAATGGAAAGACCAGATTCACAAAAAGCAATGGTCACCCATGGGAAATGAATTCATGGGTAAACCGCTCTATGAAAGAGATAGTGCAGGAGACAAGTTGCTGGAGTAGACAGACCCAGAACGCACACATTGCAGTTTTCCTGACCACCTCACAGACCTGCAACTGTGCTCTGTGTGCCTGCAGCAGGCCCACATGGTATAAGGAGAGGCTAGGCATCTGAATCTGGGACTGTTTGATGATCAAGTGGGTTCAAACTTGAGAGGCTGGGGGTCCCCAATTTTTGCAGGGTCTAGGGCAGGGTTGGAAGTGCCAAGTGCTCACCCGGATAGCCCACGGAGGGGTGCAGGAGGTCCATGGCAGGCCCAGCCAGGCCCAGACCATTCATGCCATATGGAGGTTGTTTGAGGTAAGACATCATGCTAACAGCCGGGTGGAGGCGCCCCGACGGATCCAGGGGGCCTGAGGCCAGGAGCAATACAGGGCTCCTACCACGGAATCAATCCTTCAAGCTGTTGCTTCTGGGGGGCCTGGCCTATAGAGACACAGATACAAGATACGCGCACGGAAAACATCACTCAGTACCACTTCAGCTTCTAGGTTTTGTCCCAGGCAAGGAGCCCTTGGGTAGGGAGAGGGTGCAGGGTACATACACACAGGGCAGTAACAAGGTCTTTAGCTAAGTGACCACAGCTTATCTTAAAAGTAAACTTTCTGGACAGTCATTGCTTCTTTGAGGGGTTGGCATGGGCCAAAGATATTTGTCAGAGTGAGAAGAGTTAAAATCATGGCCATGCTGGGGAGGTCAGAGCCAGAACTACAGTGTGCAAAAGCCTAAATGTAAGCAAAATTTTAAGTCTAGCGGCTTGGTGCCCAGATCTCAGGCTGCCGAGAGCGTAAGGGGTTGTTTAGTTTTGTTTCAACCCTTTTTGAAAACGGGACATAAAAGGGCTAAAATGAGGCAATGAGGAGTGGTGACTGCACCTTAGCCTCTTGGGAAGCATTGTCCACTTGGCAGACGTGGTTTCTTCAAAGGTCTCCATGGCTTGCCCCTGCCCCAGAGTCCGCATCACTACCCCAGCTGACCTTTCTGTGCCCAGCCACTGAGACATCGCTTATCACGGATCCCACCGCACCTCACCGCAGTCACGGCCCAGACCCCACAGAATTAGCCAAAGAAAACCGAGGGGCCATAGTAGAAGTGGCAGTTCCAGGACACCGCCCGAGGTCTGAAGTGCCTCAGTCTCGGCCACCGCCCTTCTCTGCCCACTCAAGCCAGGCCTTCCTTCTATTCAATCGGGTTTGTGCACAACCGGATCCTATCACGGGATGAAGAGTGGCCAGTCCAGCGCCCTACAGGATCTCGGGGATTTGGGAAGCCTTAGTACAGCCGGTAGTGTGCGCTTCCTGCTATCCCCATTAGCTGACCCGCGGCCCCAGGACTCAACTGAGTATAGAGAACTAGGCCTCAGCAAAGCCCACGCAGACACGAGCTGGAAGGTCGAAACTTCGTTTCCGCCGCTGCTCAGAATCAGGGACACTACTCTCAGAGGTCAAGAAGGAAAACTGGGTAGTGATACTGGAGACCCCTAGGGCCTTATCACTACACTTCGCTTTTCGAGAATTCTGTAAAGCAGGCCAGGAACACAGACCAGGGAATTCAGGGAGGGAAGTCAGAGCTAAAGCAACTCCCCATCCCAACCCCCAACCCCACTCCCGTCCTCTAGGACTCATGGCCGGGGCCAGGGGATCCCAGCTTCCAAGGAAAGGAACGAAAAGCAGAACAGTCGGGACTCGCTCTTCGGCCGAAGGAAAATGGGACTGAAGCCCTGGCGGTTCTGCTAGGTTGCAACCCGAGTTTTCAAAGACTTTCTCCAAACTTAGCACTTCAGCTCGGTTACTTCGGAGGAGGCGGGGCAGGGGGCACCGGGCCGCTGCAGCGGTCTAGGGTCCTCAGCGCACCCGAAGGGGAGCCAGGCCTCTACCCCGGCCCCGCCCACCTTCCCAGGTCCGTCGAAGCAGGGATCGGTTTAAGTAGGGGGAGGCAAGAGTAACCAACACGCTCCGGAGTCGCGGACGGCCCCACGGCTTTCTCCTTACCTGCCCTCAGCTGCCCGGGCCGCTCACCATCTACCTCTCGCCTTCACAGAGACCAGCCGGGCAGCCAACCTGGAAAACAGAGCGGCACAGGAATTACCCTGGCGGCTGACCTAGGACCCCCAGGTTTCTTTCTTTCCCCAACTTCCTTCCTCCCATCTCTCTCTCTCTCTCTTTTGCAGTAGCTTTGTGCGTGTCCCTTCAGGTTTCACTTTATTGCACAGACACTTTGTTTGCAAAGCCCCACACTCTCCCAGGACATTGCCTCTCCAGGACCGCGCCGAGGGGCCCCCAAGGGGGAGGGGGATTCGAGGGGCAGAGTTGGGAGGTGGCTCGAGGTTGCCGCTGCACTCCTGGTGCAACGTGGAGGCGGTGGGGACTGGGAAGTCCTGCAGAGTCACTTTGCAAACTAAATAAATCAAGCGATTTACCTTGTCGGAGTGGCTTGTCTTGCTCGGTTGTTTAGGTGATTGGAAATGTAGCCTGATGAAGATTGATCACCTTTCTACTGCCCTCCCCGGGTATGTGAACGCGAGGCGAGTGCGTAACGGGGCTAGGCCGCCAATCCAGGGCCCCACACGGGCTGAGTGACAGCTAGCCGGGCAATGGCTGCTCGAGCCGGGGTTACCTCCGCGCACCCCCGCCTTCCCCCGCCCCCTATACCCCGCCCTCAGCTCCCGCCCACCCCGCCCGGGTCGCGCGCTAACTCTGGGGCTCCTCTGGCAAATTCCGCGCGGAGCTAGGAGAGACGAGGAGGAACGGAGCGCCTGAGTGCCGAGCGGAGAGGCCCGTGGGTCCTGAGGCCTGTCTGGGGGCCTCCACCCTTCTGTTGCCCTCTCGGCGCTTCCGAGGGAGTGGCAGAGAGGAGGCGAAGTCTTGGATAACCAGTTTCTTCTCTCTTCCGCGCGCCAATGGCTCCGCGGCCAGAGTGTGGGCGCGAGGACTTGGGGGCAGCAGGCTGGAGGAGAGCCGGCCTCTCTCGCCGTGCCTTGGGCCCCAGCGTCTCTTTTCTCTGCACCCCACCTGCAGACCGACGCCGCGGGCGGCTCGTGCCAGTGCAGGCTACGGTGCAGAGCGCGGGAGCCGATCCCTCCTCGGCGCCCCGGGACTCCCGCTCCCGGGAAAAGCACCCGCAGGCAAGGCGCCGCCACTTACCAGCTCCTCGGCGTCTCCAGGGGTACCGGAACCCCACCAAGGGTGACTGCAAGTCTTCTGAACCTTCGGACCCCAGCGTCCCTTTCTTTCTCTCACACACACACCTTCTCAGTCCTATGATCTTGATAGAAAACTCTTTTTCACACTCTTCTGTCTCTCCTTCCACGTCCCCACCTACTCGGATTAGTCTGGTGGAAAATGTGGTTACAGACCCCTGCCCCTCAATTTCTTTCCCACCTGCTGAGGAAGGAGCCTTCTCTAGGCTATTTCCCCGGATTGTTCGTATTGGCGAAGCCCATTTCTCAGTCGAACAAACACTTGCCAAGTACGTTTACCTGTGTGGACTTTTCAAAGCGTAAGAAAAGAATTTTCGGCCCAACCCTGAACAAGGCAATTCTTTTATATGGCACCTCTTCATGAATATTGGGCACGACTTTGCTCCCTTTCCAGGAATTCCTAACCCCTTCCTCTTAATCTATCCCCACTCCTATCCCACCACCGGGCGGAGTGAAAAGTTTGAACAGGAGTGAAGGCGAGTCAAGGAGCTGCCAGGCGCACCGCCTTGTGGAGCGCTCGCTTTGCCCTGGCCGGCTGGGGTTGGGCACCGCAAACTGACCGGGCGCTGGGTGAGGAGGAGAAGGAAGGGGGAGCCCGCTGAGTGAAAGGGGGCCGCAGCCGCCACTCATCAAAGTGCTTCCCCTTCCCCCAAGCGACACTTTCCTTTGGAGTCCGAATAAAATACGGTAACAGAATATGATGGAGGCCACACTGTTTCCTTAACTGCTTCTCAAAGGACCCGGGAGATCTTCTTAGGACCTTTAATAAGGCTTTGGTCGGTTCTTTTGTTGATCTCTCAAAATCAACTCCTTCTAATTGAAGTTGGAGCTGAAAGCGAGCTAATGTTCAAAGAAAGTGGCCGCCAGACCAACGAAATTACATTTTTTTTTGGACTACAAGGGAACATCTAATCAAAGGGGCAGGGAAGGAGGGGTGGGAGTGGGGGACTACGAAGGAGAAAAGGAGGTTTTACAAGATCCTTTTCTTGGTTCACAAAAGTCAGCGACACGGGCGCTTCTCTCTAGAACAAAGACACCGGGGCCCATTCACAAACAGGAGAGAAAGAGAAAGCAGAATAAAAGAACGAGAGGAAAGGAAAAAGGAGAGAGAGAAGAGAGAGAGAGAGAGAGAGAGAGAGAGAGAGAGAGAGAGAGAGAGAGAGAGAGAGAGAGAGAGAGAGAGAGAGAGAGAGAGAGAAGAGAGAGAGAACGTTTAAGAGGAAAGTAAACACCGCAGAGCGCAGCTCTGGCCCAGGCGGGGACACACCTCAGGCTCGCGAAGGCCCCCGCCTGGAGTAGTCCACAAGGCCAGCGGTCAGCGGCCCGTGGCTTGGAGCCACGAGATCGTGCTGAGGTTTAAAGAAGGAAACGAAATACCCTTCCGTCCCCCGTTCCAGGAAAAGGAGCGGGCTGGGGCGCACTAGTTTCGGGGAAGAGTATGCAGACGTCCTGGGGCGCCAGCTGGCCCGGTCCGCGTTCTTAACTTGGCGCTACCAGAATCCTGGTCTGCGCGATATGAGCCGGGATTGGACCTCCGGTGCTAAGGCCAGTGTCCTGGCCGGATTCTGCAACATTTCGTACTCTTGCCTCCTTCAGGCTGTGTTGCTGGCAGCCGCAGAACCCACCACGGGTCCAGCAAGACGAGGTGGGGCTCCGCGAGCGCTGGAATGTGCCCGCGCGGTCCCTAAGGCCCGCCGCGCAGGAGTCCGGCGCTCTAGGTTCCAGATGCAGCCTCCAGTCTCGGGGAAGTCGGGAGGTATCAAGTAGTACGGATTCCACCCCCACCCCGAAGCCGAGAGTATTTATCTAATCCCAAATTTTAGGCGAATTTTCTTCATGCTCAGATCATAAAACCCCGGGATTAAGACAAGAAAGACGAAAGGGGAGAGGTAGGTGAGTCAAGAGGGAGAGAGACTGAGATGAAAGTTTCTTGAATGCAGCGCTGAGGACTGAGGCGGCCGTCACTAGGCAAAAACCCGGGTGGGCAACAGTGGGCCAGAAGCTGCGACCGCTCCAGCAAACCGCAGCAGCGTGGGGAGGGGAAGGTGAGGACCGCGCTGGACGAGGGGAAGCCTCCTAGTTAAAGGCTCACAGACCAAGATGGGGCAAAGGAGTAGGACTCTGAGACCTGGATCCAGCACCCAGGTGACCTTGAGGCGAGGCTGGAATCCCAGAGGACACCTGGGACAGGGGCATAGGTTTGAATTCAGAGCCCGAAGTTTTTAGCTAGGGGCGAAAGTTCTGCACTGGCCCGTGGACTGCGCCTAAGCAAGCCCACCGCCAACGCTCCTGCACCTTGGCGAATCCCCAGACCTAGTCTTTGATCCCACAGCGCAGGCTTTCAAGCTCCCAGTCCCTTGGCACGCTGGGTTCTCCAGAGCCGGCCCCTGGGCACCTCGCAGTGAAGTAGGAACGCGGCGCGCCTGCCGCGGGCCTGACCTGGCCAGTCCCGGGGGGCCCACACTCCACCGCCGCTGAGGGGCGTTCCGGCGCTGCGGAGTAGCCCAAATGGAAACCCTGCGAGTCGGGGAACTGAAGCAGGAGGGGCAAGGTGAGGGGCCGCACAGCGCCCCCCACCCCAACCTAGCAAATCTGGGACTTAAAAGGTTTGTCACTTGGCAGAAATCGAGCGACTTGGCGGGGGGGGGGGGGGGGAGCTGCGTTTCTGCGAGGCCCCTCAGAAGGTTCCTTGAATCCAGCTTACAGATGGAGTGGGGGCTGTGGTTCGCTCAAACCCTAGGCAGTTTAGGGCGGCCGATTTCCACGGAAATCGTCTGCAGATTTCCCAGGGGTTAAAGCGGGTTCTGAGCTTTCCCCAGAGAGCAGCAGCTAGTTCCGTTCTCCTGATCGAATAAAGAGGGCAAAGAGCCGATTTCATTTAGTTTCAGTAAGTTTTCAGAAACTTAAATTTTTTTTCTGGTCATGAAGATACTCTACCGTGGCAAAATTTTGTCACTTTGAAAGACTGACAACTGGAAGTTGCAGCGAACTTTTCGAACGAAATGTGTCTGTGTGTGTGTGGGGGGGGGCTTAAGTGTAAGAGCTAATGTTTTCTCCAAGTTTTCGGACTTGTTGAACGAGCTTTCTTTGTTTGGACATCCGGGTAGAGGAGTGATGGAAACTACTGTAGAGCAGCCAGTTTTATCTGGGGCCTAGAAATTCTTGTTAAAATTCCCCTTTTCCTCATCTCGCATACCTGCACACACTCCTCCCCCAACTCACCTTTCCCAAACAACCTCTTCCTTTTACTTCAATACCCACAGACTTGCTGGTTATCAGAAGACATAGTTCTCCACTGGAGAATCGCAAACTGCAAAACTGACAATTTAAAGTAGTAACATGAAAAACTCATAAGAATATATATATTTTTCCCAGTGGTGTGGAATCACACATTTCCTCAAATCTTTAAGAGATGACCCTTTCCAAAAGAGATAATAGTTTACAATCTTTAAGAATATGACTAATTACTTTTCAATTTGCATATGTGTGTCAGCAGGGCTCCTCTGGGATCCTGTAAACTTATTCAGCTCCAAATGCAGTGCAGTATCCTGCCCTTCCTTCCAGAAGATCATTTTCACATGAAAAGTCTTATGGATACACAAACTTCTGCTCAACTTTTCATTGCAAGAAAAACAGCAACAGTGTTTAAGGTAAGAAAGTTTCTGCTTTTATTGAAAATTTATATATGACTCAGGATTGTAATAAATAAACAGATAACCATTTTCACAAAAAAATGACAGTGCTATGCTAGAGAAGAAATTAATCGGGGTATTTATTCATAGTGGCAAGACACACTTATCAATACAGAATAAATATTAACAGCATTCTTGAGCCCATGTTGAGACCCATCAAAATATAGGGATCAAGCAAGATGTAATAAATAATTATCCAGAGAAAAAGATGGCGCATTCTCAGATGATAAAACTGTCTTTGTAAACAGCTGCAGGTCAATTAGTCTCATCCTCACAGCTCACCTTCAAACCACAGGACCTGTCGTCTCAGGCTACCTTAAAGGGCTATCCTCTAAGGAAAGCAGAGAGCAAGTCTATTATCCTTACAGTGAAATGCAAAACAACTGCAGAAAACTCCACTGGTAAATAGAACACAGTTTAATAAGAAGATTGAATATGATCTATGATTTGGGTAACATATTTTTACATATGGCAGGACTGGAAAAAAATCATTTATACCATTTTTCTTATCCCTTCATTGCCCCCTCCCACTGTCATTATGCTATTAACAACAACAACAACAACAATAACAACAACAACAAAATGTTTGAAATTTTCCTCCCATCTGAGGGAAAATGTAGGAAGTGATTTTTTAAAAGTTTCTTGAAAGCCTCCAAAACCAATCACTCACAAGGTATCTGTGCAAATCTATTTCACATGATTTCAAAAAATGATTAACTCATTAAAAAAATCCTTAAAGCTACTTTGGAGTTCTGTATATTATCTGGAAAAGAGGGAGGAAAAGTGGTGGTGGTACAGAAATACAATTCAGCCAAGTAAATGTTAGAAGTTTTATATCAAAGAGTCTGTTTCTGGTCTGGGGCCTCAAGACTAAAATGTTGGGAGAGATTCTGGTCTAATGCTACTGAAGAACACACTTCTCCTCTTTCTTGGCCATCTTGCCTTTGTTTTGCTCCAGAGTTCGCTCCAAATGCTCATCTTCTTCTTCGGCCCTGGATGTCAAACAGGAAACAAAATTATTTTCTTCCTAGAGGGCAGAGTAAGTTCACCCCACATTTGGGTCCTTAGCGGGAATGCAGAGCACCAGATCAGATGGAGGCTGCCCTGGCTCTCTGGAGACCTGAGGATTGAACTTTCCACAAACTTCTTGGCTTTGTGGCCACACCTGGACCCTAACCCCATGACCCACTCACTGCTTCTCTTGTGCATCCAGGTCCCTGACGAGCGCGTCGCGCTTGTTTACCAGGGTCACCAGCTCATCCAGCAGGAGCTGTTCACGTCGCTTCTGGGCCTCCGTCTTCTGCCAGTCTGCAGAGCACAGGAGGCTAGTTACCCAAGGCAGGGCCTCGGTATGCTTCGCCCCCGCCCCCTCCCCTTCCCGCCTTTTTCAGTTTTCTTACATCTCTCAGCAAACCATGTTAATGGATCCAATAGCTAGTATTTTCTGGGGCATTGGGCCGTCGTGATGAAGGCTCTATCCCTAGAAACCTACTTTGTAAATATTTCCTGCAGATGGAGATGGGTGCTGCAGGGTTGGAACCTCCTAGAGACCAGGTGTGAGCTGATGGCCAGCAAGACAGACACACCTGAATCCAGCAAAGTGGGGGGAGGGGAGCTGGAGGCCCAAAGAGGTTGGCTCAACGGTTGAGAAGGGGGTGTGGGTAAATGAGGAGGCGGGAAACAGAGAAGGCGATAAAATCATTTTGAAAGGGCTAGAGAATCTGCCAGAGAATCTACCCTCCTCCCCCACCCCCACTCTCACCCCAAACAGCCCATTCTTCGCTAATTTCCTCTTCGCTCTATTTTAGCAGTTGGATGTATCTCACACTGGGCGCCATATGCTTCACAATAACTTTAAAAGTAGTGAATCGGCTAATTAGCATTTTTCTTTGAAGTAAAAAATAAATTTGCTCTGCAATATTACACTGCAGCTCTCGATCGCATCACAGCCAGTTTTCTTTTGGAGACGTTTGCTGGTTGGTTTCAAATTAAAGCATTTTTGCAAAGGAAAAAATTACCTATTTCTTTTTGAAACCTCATGTTAGAGGTTGGAAAATCCAATGGGCAGTGCTTTTTTCATAGGTGGGGGCTGTTTTTATGAAGGTTTTAGGACCCACTAATATTTTCTAATCTTTGCTAGCCTAATAATTTCCTTAAGATGAGCAGCAGTTTCATTTAATACAAACAGGACCAAATCGAACATTTAAAACACTTTTGAAACCAAAGCCAACTGCTCTCTGGCCAGACTGTAAGGGCTTGTAGCTGTCAATCAACCCCCAGTCTACCCCGCCTCCCTCATTAGGAAGGTAAACAATGAAAAGAAGAAGTAGATGATGAGGCAGATAGCAGAACAAATGAGGACCTAGAGGGAAACAGGACACCAGCTTAAAAAAAAAGAAAAGAAAAGAAAAAGAAAAGAACCCCTGGCCACTGACTCTTGGAGTCCCCTCCCCCCAACAAATGCACTTTCCAAAAAATAGAGAGGAGTGCAATCCTTTTGGGTTTCTCTCTTCTCTCTCCATTGCCCTGGGCAATCATGTTAAAACTCACATGGCTGGTGCTTATTCAGATAAACCTAACAATGCACACCGCTGGTTACCATGTGAATCTTCACAAACCACACAAGAATGTGCTGGTTCAAATCCCCCCCAACCCCCTCCAAAGCAAAATTTATTCAAGACAGCAAACTGCTCAGCAGCTTTATGAAAGCAAATGGTGCTAGAGGGAATTCTGTCTTATATTTACAAATTAAAAATTAGATGCATCATCATGCAATAAAGGATAGAATAGCTGTAAAAAGCTAGAATAGTTCAATTTTATCACTACTTTCATTATAAGCTCTAACATATAAATACATATATGAAACGTCATATGTTAATTATCCACATTCAATACAAAACATCTCAAAATTTAATACATTAAATAACTAATCACTATTACAATCTTACTTAAAAAGTGGAGTATTCTATAACATGGAGAATAAAGAAACATTATGGAAAGGGTTTTTTAATATAAAAATTTCAATTATAAGCAAAACTGAAGAGAAGCCTTATCTATCAGTTTTACTCTTTGGATTTAAATGCAACTAAAGATAGAAATGTTAGAAATTTTTCTAATCTGGTTGTTGTTCTTAAACCAGTCTTATTCTATACAGCAGGTAAATTAATACTCTTCAGGTTGGAAAGAACTTTTAGGTCATTTTGTCTAATTCCTGATAATTGTAGTTCTAGATATATTAACTCAGAAAAATTCTGCTAAATTTATAAAGAATGTGTAACTACATTGTATAATTATTAAATTACCAGTTTTGATGAATAGACTATTCAATTTCTAACCTTAGTAAACTATTCTGATTAAAGGCTTATATTTATAACTCTCTACTTCTAAACCATTTTGATAACAGCTTTACAACTGGAAAATAATTTTTCTCTACCACAGACAAAAATGTAATTAAGCTAAAAAAAATTAAAGAAAAAATAAAATTTAACAACAGGCAAATAATTTAAAAAAATTAAATTAGCCTGTATCTGAACTTGAGCAGTCCCTCTTAAGGCTTTAATCAGTAATTTAAAATACCAGGATTTTTTTAACATTGAAAAAAATTAGGACTTTATAGAATATGGATTAAAGAAACGTTTTCAACCTCTGAAAAGTTGAATACTTTTTAAACCCTTAATTTTTTTCTAGCTCACTAATAATATTTACCATTGGAATAAAAACATTCCACAATTAACAACATTAAGGTACTTTGCATCATTTTAGAGTTGAGTTTAACAGAATTTAAAATATTCTAGCATAAATTTATACAAGTTTTCATATGAAGTCTATCACTGCTACATTAGTGTCTGTTATAAAATATGAGTCACAGAGCAAATACCTATGTGCAGTGAATAGCTTTTTACATTAAAAAATCTATACTCTTACCTTGTATTTGCTTTCTCACAGTGTGTATAAATTAGGATATATGCACTCATATACTCATATATATATACACATATATATTATATATTTGAAGGCTAATTAAAGAAATTAAACTATTTTGATAATTTTAAATAAAAATTTAGTATTATATTTAAAATTGATAAAAATTTACATTTGTATGATAAGCCTAAATTTTTACAATTCCTTTTAATAGTATCACTTAGATGTGTCCTGTTTAAAAAATATGCAAGTAAGTATATGGTTTACCTGTTATGCATTTTAAGAAAGGATCACTCACCTATAACACCAGTTACAGCAGCTAGTGTCACTGACTTTGGTTTGGATAGACTACAATGTGGATTCTGATTAATTTAAAGATTCCAGTGTACTTTTGCTACAAAAGCCATATCCTCTCACAACAAATAGGATTAAGTTTTGATGCTGCATTTGAGCCAAAGTGTTGAAATAAAGAGATTCTGTTTATGTCCATCTGGACGGCGCTTTCTTGTTAATTTAAAAAAAAACCTTTTTCATATATAGGGCCAATTATTCATTCCCTGATTCAGTTTATTTGCTGAAGTTGATAATTACCTTGAAAAAAGGCAAGAGAAATACCTATAAACACTTAAACAGAGAGGGCCTAAAGTTCTTATAGTAAACCTTCAACCTTGCCATTATAAATAAGCCTGGCACTTTGATGAAAATTAACACTAGTTTTGTAAAGAGCACATTGGGGGATTGCAGTCAAGTCTTATCTTTAGTTCCAGTCAACTAGCAATCCTGAAAGAGTTTGCATCATCATCAGAACAGGCCATTTGATAGGATTCTACCGCTGTACCTAATCAATCTATGGAAGACTGTGGCTGTGCTGTGTAACAAAGCTAAAATAGATTTACAAATGGGGTTTTAGGGGATAAGCTCCTCCACAGGATTACATATTGATTTTAAATATAAAAAGCTTATCGTATAAACCATAACTACAAAAATAGTGAACCTATGCATAAATCCCTTTAGAAGAGCACCCACTTCAAACTCTAAGCCAAGAATAAATCAAGATGTACAAAATCCTAGAGAAGATCCATTTCTTGTACAGAAAATGAACATACCACTTTCTAAAAGCCCACCCCAATGTGTTCAGAAATGAATTTATCTTTCCTGAGGGGGCATTAAATAATCTGGAAAAAAAAAAACCCTAGAAGAAAAGTATCTAAATGATGTTTGCCAGCTTGAGGGATCCTACAATTTAGTTCAGTAGAATGAAACTGCTGCTATGAAAACACCTTAGGAATAAAAAAGGGGTAAAAAATAGGCCAAAGTGATTATGGATTCTCTTAAGATGTACTGATTATTATTATAATTATTAATGCTCTCAAACCAAGCTGTTAATGTTTCTTTTAGTATCTGTGGCTATTAATATTCTATCCTTTTCTCCTGGTGAATGGTTGCAGCAGATTTACTTGAAAAGATTTATTTATTACTAAAACTAATGACTATTAAGCAGAAGAGATAGGGAAAGAAAAGGGGAATGAGCTTTAAAACAAAGGAAAGTGAAATAAAACCAACTAGGGTTGCCTATTCATATATTTTTCTGTGGTGTTTGAATACTCCAAGAGGCTACTGAACTACATGTGTGTCCATTTTAAGGGCTGGCGCAGAAGACACTATCTTCACATGATCAGCACCTCTCTAGGACAGCTCTATGTCCCATGTCCTGCCCAGGCTAGTGGGACTGGCCTTTCTTTACAAAGTGTCTTTATTTGTAATCAATAGGTTGCTCCTTTTCCTCAAGTCTCTTTTTCCCCTCAACTAGCAATGGAAAATGGCAGAGAGGTTGGAGATACAGTCACATATGGACAATATAATTTTTTTAAAAATCTTTTAATCAAAGGACTAAGAATTGCATTAAAAGTATTTTTAAAAGAAAAAACATTTCTCCCTCTTCTTCAAAAATATGACGATTTATCACTCTTCTTGATGTATAAGAAGGTAATATTATAAGTCTTTATACAAGGATAGACTTGCCAATGTAACTGGAATCTTTTACGTGTGTTAAGCCCTTTTTTAAAGATGAGTATTTGGGAATAATATGGTTTTGGTGATAGAACTGTCATCTGTCCCTAAAAGTCAAGTGTACTATATTAAATTGCATTTTAGGGACAATTTATCTTTTTTTTACATGAGAGGATAGGTAAAAAAACCTTTAAAGATGACTTTATATTGAGTGTAATATATAATGAATCTATAAAGAATAAGCTACATAATGAGTTTCATATTATGCATACTACATATACATTATATATTACATATACATATATCCTATTTAAATAGTATTTGCTGCATCTATTTTTCAACTATTTAGCTTGCCAGTCTCTTTTAGAGTAAACTACAACTAAAAAAATATAGAAGAAAAATACTGTTTAGTATACTTGTGCATTTTTATTTCAGTAATTTCATACAACTTAAATAATTTTGCCATATATTATACTCACTGTCAACGGTATGATTTAATACATCTGGATGGCCATTTGAAGGAAATTAGCTAACTGAAGTCTTTTAAAATAGTCTAAATGAGGTTTATACAAATGTCAGTAATATCAAGTGAGCTATAAGTAATTAAAACTTCTATGCTTATATAAGATAGCATATAGAAAAATAGGGTACATATTTTACAACAATATTATATTAAAATATTTTAAGGATATAAGACTGTTCACTTGGCTTTCCCTTAGAAAGTTAAATTTCTAGCTTCTGAACTAATTAGAATTGACTTATTATGGATCAGGTACCTTATCAGGTGAAGAACAAAATTACCATGGACAGTCAATGGGTTAAGAGGTCAATATAGAATAGGGAAATCAATTTGCATTGATTAGACAAAAGATCCATTTTACAGAGCCCAAAGGATTAGCTTTTAAGCAGAAATCTTTGAACTATTACAAATGAGATATAAAAGCATTATAAAACACCTAAGAATTTTTAAAAATCATATACAGTAAATGCTATAGTTAAGCTAGCTAATGTTTACTGATATCATGTATCATTCATAGAATTACTATACAATTCATTTAAAAGTTTTATTAAAATTGTGAAAGTGTTTCATTTATATCTATACCAATCTTTCTCTCAATATTTACTTAATAGCAACTGGAATCTTACAAACTACAATAGACTGGGCAGTGACATATTTCATTGTTGACATCAATCAAATATTATGGCCAAATTTAGAATCTAATGGTGAAAAATCAAAATGAGAAATCTTTATTTTTTTGGTACCGGGGATCAAACTTGGGTCCTTGCTCTTGCACAGCAGGCGGCGAAACCACTGAGCTAAATTCCGATAAATCTTTTTTAAACCTCTCCAATATAAATAACTTTAAAGTGCATGTAGGTAAAGTGTAATTAAACTAATCAATCCCTTATATTTTATGAAAATTCAGGCTTACCAAAAGTTAGAACAATTTTGTGTTTAATAGCAAACATGATGATTATCAGAATTAGAGTCCTTTGATTTACATGGATACTGTTTCTGCCTCCAAGACATTTATTTACAATTCCTGTATGTTCCCAGTAGACCAGACCTTGTAAAACCAGATGTGTATTACACTCTTTAAATCTCTTTGACAAGTGACACCTACATACCTCACCCTACTACAGCATTTCTTACCTTCAATGGCTAGCATTGCTCGCAATTCCCGGTTCAGCAGCTCATACCTTCTTTCTAAATCATGTTCTTTTTCCCTAGGCAAGTTGAAAAAGTTCATCAATATGCTAATTACTAAATCATTAAACACTTAAAAAAACCTTTAGGTTACATTGATTTTACCACTCATAACTGACTTTTCTCTTTAACTTTAAGCCACTCTAAACAAATGATATACAAACCTAAAACATTCCTCAGCTGAATATTTACTAATGTTAATATTTTTTCCCTTTAATTCTGAATGGCACAGAAGTATATTTTAATCTGAGGATAAATAGCCCATTCTTCAATGATTCTTATTTTAAGTGCCAAGTAGAAGGCTATTTTCTAAAATGTTTTTCATAGTTCATAATAAACATTCTTACTCAAAACTTCACATGAAAAGAATACAACAAACCCCAAAATATTACCAGTACAAAGTTACTATAGAGACAAAGATTCTCAATTAATTAAATTCCATGCATTATTATAACTGTCTTACCAAGTTCAGCCAGGGCAAAGATTATAAAATTAGTTTTTCAGCAAAATAAAGCATGTAAATCTGTCCATTCCCACACTAGGTGGCATACTATAAGAACACTGCTACTGAGCAGAAAAGAACAAGCATTAAGTCTTATAGTGAACTAAATGCTAAGGACTAATAATGTTTACATTTGGTATAGTCTCTAATTCTTATAATAAAATAAGGCCATTTCTGTTTAAGTAATTAATTGCTTAGCCCAATGTTTGGATTAACATTATCTGTAGATAATACATTTTTGTCTTTATAGAGAGTTATTTTTTAACTTAAAATTTGTTTTTCAATATATTTTATTTTTCTAAAACATTCTTTGCTAACCCTCAATATAAAGTAAACTTCCTTTTTTGCACCAGTGATTTATTTCTTAAACACAAAATTTTTTATATTCCTGGATTTTTTGTATCTTTTATATTCCTTGATCCTTTTTCCAGCATCTATCATTCCATTTACAAATTCTTAGCTGTTCAGATGAAAATTTTTATAAGCAAGCAATAATAAAAAGCCTAAGATTTATCAATGTTGTAGGAAAAACAAGCACAGTCCTGAGTACTTACAGAAGAGACAGTTGGTTCATTCTCCTTATTAAGGCATTTTTCTTATTAACTAACATAAACCATTCTTGCATCATAGCTTCTTCTTCTTCCGTGTTCCTTCCTATGGTTCAGGAAGAGATACTTATTATATGACATATCACAAACAAAATAATAGTTTAGCACAATTTATTTTAACGTAAAAATGTCTTACTCTAGTACTATATATTAAACTGCTCATAACAATACTATGTGACTGTTTTTAATCATCTAAGATTAAAATCCAAGACTTGAAAAAGAAATCAGCATTTAAGAACTCATAAGTCAATCTTCTAAAGTTGCTATTATTCAGCATGCATATCTTCGTCCCCCCAAACATACCTATAGATCATATTAACACTAAGTACCATAAACAAAACGCTCCACCTTCTAAATCCTCCCCAGAGGCTGTTTTGCTATTATGTTTCAATGAGGAACTTACAGTGCTGACAGAGGGTTACAATTTAAAAAAAAAATTTAAAAATCATTATGAGAACCATAAAACTAGCAGAAAGATTAAAGAAGTCCACAGGTTTTATAAAAGCTTTCACTTATAACAACTTACATTTTTGTGGTTGTTTTCCTCCCCCAAAGTAAACTAGAGATATACATATGCTTAAATACTATTCTGGAACTCATCATCTCTCATGGGATAAACCATTTACAAATTATTAAATGCACTGGAAATGTCTGGACTATAAAAAAATACCTACAGCTCTCTGAAAAACAAAACATTACAATGAAAACAATGTTAAAAAAAGCATTTGATTAAAGAAAATCTAACATTTTGGATGTAAAGTTACTGACTGTGTGCAGGAGGTATTTAAAATTCACTATTCCTCATACTCATCCCATCATCTGTATCACTTAGCACCTCGTCCACAAAGGCTAGTATATTAACGATTACAATACAGGATAGTATACATGCAGAAGTAGGTCACATAATAGTTAAGAAAAATATTAATTTTCCCCACATTTTTCTTTCCCTTTCCTTCAAATTATAGCTGGTCAAATTTACAAATCCTTGACTTTCCCCCCCTTGAATTTCACCCATGATTGGTTTACTGCTTGCTAAGCCATTGTTTAATATTGCCTTCTAACTCCTATATAGCATTCATAGGGTCAACTTAAATATCTAATAAAAAATTAAATATCCCAACTAACATTATTATCTCAAGTTTTATTGTATTTTTAAGTGAGATAGTTCAAGTTTTAAATACTATAAGTCCACTTTTAAAACAGGCAAAACTTAGTTAAAAATCATATCCCCTTTCACCAATTTTACCCTTTTCCAGAAGTAGATACTATCATGGTTTAGCATACTGCCTTCCAGACTCAGAAAGATATGTATATTGAACACATATATAATTTTTTATATAGACACAAGTTTCTTTTCTTTAACATCAATGAGGTCATATTATACATTGGCTTATGATTTGTCATGCTGTCCAAATATATCTACTTCATTCTTTGTAATGCTTGCATAAACTACAGTAATACCATAATTAATTCCCACATTAATACAAATTCAAAGAAATTTTTAAAATAGAATATGAAAAGCTGATCTGTGTGCAAATGATTAAACATGGATTTCAAAGCATCCTTATAAACAGATATCTGTTATTTATTGTTAGGGAAAACAGGATATGAGCCTTCATTAAATGTTGTTAAAACTTAATGGTATGAAGTCTACTCAGGGTAGATTTTTTTAGAGTCTGAACAAAAGTCTTTATTGTTTTACAGTATTTTTAATCTCTCCTTTAGGGTAGCTGGTTTTGTATTCACTTTGGACCATGTGATGTCTTGACACTGGTCATGTGATACAGGCTGCGATAGGCACAAATCCCTGGGTAGCAACAAAAGAAGAAAGAGTAAAAAGAAAAAGCTGAGAAAAAGCTTGCAATTTGGAAAAAGGCCAATTGTACCCTGGTGAAAGCTTTTTTGATCAGTGAAATGACACATGTGTGCAATATTAATAGGTGTAGATTTTATGATATTTTATTTTGTGATTAAAGGCCTAATTCTTGTGTTCATAACCTAAGTAGCTTCTAAAAATATAGACATATTAAAACTTTGTTTTGAGTTTAACTTAATCTATAATTGATGCTTTCAGGCAATACTAGAAGCAAGCAGCCTACTCTTAAATTAGCATCATTTTCTTCAATGGAACACTGCTTTCTTGAGTATAACAATATTGATGTGGTACTGTGTTATTTTCAGTTTAACTCATGCCTATGATTTTTAGGTAAGAACCAAAGATTCCTCCCCTAATTGTTAGGAAATGACTAATAATAAAAGAGACTGATGTTTCAAATGGATATAATCCTAATAATAAATATTTAACGACACATTACACATCACTACATAGATTATTTAACTTAACTTAAAAAAACATAAATCATTATCACTAAATCTTTATCTGAGGTAGTATACAATGATGGAAATCTATACTTAGTCTAGTAATAAAAAAATTAAAGTTTCTTATAACATATCACTAAACTTTTGTTTTTATGGCTTTAAATTTTTTTTAATTTAAAAAGCTTTTAAAAGCCAATAAGTTGAACCATTACAAATTAATCCTGACTTTAATAACTGGTTAAAGGCCTCTTTAGCTTTATAAGTAACAAAAAATATTAAAGCCTGTGATCACAGTGAGCTTTTCTCATTTCTCCTCTAACCATTTGTTATTTAATCCAATACTAGTAATCCAATTTGTCCATCAGACTTTTAAAGGGCAGAATGCAACTTCCTCAGCTTAGACACTTTTCAAAGTACAATATATTTTTCAAATGAATGCTGGATGTTTCATTTTTCCCAACTGTTCCTAGCTCTAATGCATGAGGAAAAAAAGAACAAGATGAACATTGTTCATACTGATTAAGTAAGAGCTCATTAAAGAGCTGTCAGTGCGGTACTTTGAATATGCATGAAGCATATAATCAGATCTAGTACCGTCACTAGAGGAGAATACGGTAAGTACAAAGGATTGATTTAATTACTTAGAGTGGGCTGTGGTGGTAAAGCAGTCTTGTTAGTGCAAAAAGAAAAAGAGGCTGTATTCTGGCACTGTTATAAAAAAAGGCAGTTTTAGCTTCTGCCACAATACCTAATCTCAGAATAAAGCACTTTACATTGTAGCTTAAAATGAAGACTGTCATTATATTATAAAATGGCCATAAATCATTTAATCTTGTTTAACTTCACCTGGTTAACTACTTCTCTTCCCAAATTATCTTTAATGTGTAATTATGACCATATTTAGAGTCAATACTGATACTTTTCTAAATTTAATTTTTTTGTTTCATGACCTGAAAAACTCAAGCCATGCACTCTTAGAGGCCATTTTGAAATAAAATATGACTAAACATTACAGTTAAGTGTATAGGTACTAAAATGAGAAAGCATAGCTAGAATGTTACACTGTATTTTAAAACAGCACTTTATGCTTATAAATATAATACCAACAAAGAATCATAAAAACTACCTAAGCGTTTTTGTTAACATTAATACAACCTGATATATATATATATATATATTTTGTTTTGCTTTTTACTTTGTTTCCTTAGACTTCTGTTCTTCATTTTGCCTCCAAGTAATGTAATATCTTTTCTGATATCACAATCTCTAAATGTCAATTTTTGCTTTTAGCCAATTATTTTAACTGGAGTGATGTAAAAATTATTAAATATTCAAGGATAATGATAAAGCAAGAAAATAACTGTGTAAATATGACTTTAAATCATTCTTCCTCTACAGTTATGAGAAACCCCTTAATAGAAAGCAATATATAATGCACAGCACTAGATGTAATATACTTAATAAATGTTAGTTGACTAAAGCAACCACTTTTATATTCCATCTCCTCCAAAATATCTTAAAGATATGATTTCTTTCAGAAATTCAATCATCTGAGAATCTGTATGTAGTAGTTTTCATTTTTTTTCAGAAGTAGTGTTTTCAAATGAATAAAAGTGATGTCAAAAACCCAAATTGCTAATTGTATTGTATTTTTTGTGATGTTGGGGATTAAACCCTGAGCTTTATGTGTGCTGAGAAAGCACTCTGCCACCGGGCTATACTCCAAGCCCCAAATTATATTTTAAACCTGTCTTATGCTGAGGATGTAGCTCTGTGGTAGAGAGCTTGCCTACAATGCACAAAGCAATGGGTTCAATACCAAGCACTGAACAAAAACAAACTGTCTTCTAACTTAACTTTTCCTAATTAATCTTTCAGTATAAAATCATCTATTTAGAAACTTGTATTTCAGGCAGTGACTTCTTATTTAAATGCAAAATAAGGAACAATAAAAATTTTAGCCAAATAGTTGAATTCAGTAGGAGAGAGCAAAAATGCATAAATGTTAGCTGTTGTATGTGTACACAAATTAAATATTTTTCCACCATGAAAACAGTGAAGAGCCGGGGATTTAGCTCAGTGGTTTCGACGCCTGCTGCGCAAGCGCAAAGACCTGAGTTTGATCACCGGTACCAAAAAAAAGTGAAGAATACTAAAATCTTGGTAGAGTCCCATAACAGGGAATGGCTGACTACTGATCAAGTATAATGTCCTTGAAGGGTACAACACAGCAAAATGAAATCAAACATAAAAACAAAAATGCTGCCCTTACAAATCATTCTGATGGTGATTAGAGAACACAATAATGTTTAAACATACATATTACAGTAGAGGGATACATGAAAGTGTTCAAATAACCGGTACCGAAGAAACATGTTTAATGGGTGAGAAAGGTAGGGTCATGACAGCATTAACTCTAAAACCAGTATTATTACAGGACTCTAGCATCTCAGATTTAGAAAATTTTGAAACTTGGGAAATAGAACATTATGAAAATAAATTTTAATATGTAAACAAATGTTTCTGCTCACAGAATATCCTCAGTCAGCAATCAACATAAAAGAAGATGCTCATAATTTTGATACTTAAGCAGCAATTGTCTTAAAACTATTTGTTCAGCATGAACAAATTTGTTATAATATTAAGGATATAAACTTTGGGGGAAATCCTTTCTCCTTTCATTGAAATAAAATAAAAACTAACACACTGTCTCAGAATAAAGACACTTTTTATTTACTCATTTAGTAAAAAAGAACTGGGGAGAGATTTGGGGACACAGGTCTCTACAGAAAACTGTTGACAGACTTCTATGCATGTACAGAATATGGAAGGAGGCACATACAAGTTCACTGAAGTTCTTCAGAAATAAATTTATACATAAAAGAAGCTAAACTGGGCATCATGGCACATGCCTGTAATCCCTTCCTTTGGGAGGCTGAGACAGAAGAATCTCAAGTTCAAGTCCCACTTGGACAACTTAGCGAGATCCTGTCTCAAAATAAAAAATGAAAGAAGATGGGGTTGTAGCTCAGTGGTAAAGTGCCCCTGGGCTCAATTCCCAGTACCACTCCTCCCCTCAAAGAAGCTATTTACATAGGTTGGAAATTAATACTACCAGTCTTTTTGTACAAATTCCTTAATAGGTTCTAAATAGACTTCTATTTGCTTTTATGCCAAAAGTCAGTGTTAGATTTCTCAAAAGGTAATAAACTAAGCAAAAAGTTAAGGTATCAAAAAATGAAAGCACTGATGTAATCATGTAAAAATAATTTTAACCGATGAAATTCTTTATATTTACTTATATATTTTTTGTTTTGTTTTGCTTTGTTTTCCAGTACATGAGGCCCTAGGTTCAATTCCTAGCACTTCCCCCAAATTCTCGAAGAGTAGAGAAAAACAATCTCTGTTTTAAGATTTGTATTTTAAGATATGAGATTTTAAATACCTATGTTTACACAGCTAAATTAAATATTACAAGAGATATTCATAAACTCATAGCCAAGCAGGTAAAAATTTCTGGGGGGAATTTTTTCATTGGGAGAATAGAGGTCCATCTTTTTTTTTAGGTCATTTGGGCACATATGATAGTGACCTTGGAGCCCAACCTGTAATTCGAACATTTTATAGAAAAACACCTGACTCATAAATAAGCTTTAAAATAAAGATATCTTATAAATTAAAGAGTACTATTATGACTGTTTACTTACATTAATTCCGAGAAACTCCTGTGGCTAAAACTATAAATTCTGGTAGAAGCTAAGCATTATGTATTGTCTATAGTTTCTGTGGTTGATTAATCAGTCATTCTGAATATGATGCAAAAAATGAACACTGAATCTGCATCCAATATGGCCTTTGTTTAGTTTTTAAAAATTGAGCCCTTGGATCTTAGACTAATTACTAAACCTCTTTAAGTCTTAGTTTCTTTTCTTTTTTGGTGGTACTGAGAATCAAACCTAGGGCCTAGGGCTAGGCAACCACCCTACCACTGAGGTAAACCCCTAGCTTTTCTAAGCCTCAGTTTCTTCATCTCTGTAAGGATAATCATATTACTTACTTTAAACAGCTATTATAGGAACTAAATGAGAAAATCCATGCAATGTAAGCTATGACGATGATAATGAGGAGTGTGATTAGCACCAAGCCAGGAACTGCAGATACAAAGATAAATAAGATACACTCCTTGCCCTCAAAAAAGCTCATAGTCTGGAATTGAGACAGATAATAAAACCATGGATAGCTGTTTTTTATAATTTGTATACAAATTACATTGTAAGCCAAGCTCAGTGCAGTGATGCACACCTATAGTCCAAGCTACTTGGGAAGCCGGGGCAGGAGGATTGCTTGAGCCCAGGAATATAAGACCAGACTGGGCAATATAGTGAGGCAACCATTTCAAAAATAAATAAGTAAAAAATGAAATTTAAAAATTATATTTTAAATATTTGTTAATCAAGTCTGTAGTCACTATATCATTAGTCATAGCAGAAAGGTAAAAAATGTGGGTGAATCAGTATAAACCCATCAGTGGGAAAAACAAAGCACATGCTCCACTGGGTCAGCAGTGTCACTGCTATATACAAAAGAAAGTCATAGTCATGGTGATACAACAATGTGGCTGTGCTCCAAGTAGTAACAATTTAGTTATTTTCGGTGATTTTCACAAACAGGAAAAAAGTAGATAATTGGATACTGCTGAATATCAAAAAATGACGTAAGGGCCAGGGATTTAGATCAGTCGTTTCGCCGCCTGCTGCGCAAGTGCAAGGACCCAAGTTCAATCCCCGGTACAAAAAAAAAAAAAAAAAAAGGTAAATTTTAAGATGGAAAATTATGGACTAATAGAATATGAGGCTAAGGCAAGAGAAACAAAGGTTTGAGCCCAGTCCAAGATCCTGTCTTCAAAAAAAAAAAAAGGCTGGGGGATGTAGCTCAGTGTTAAGGCCCTGGGTTCAGTCCCCTGTACTGCAATATCCTACCCACAAAACAAAACAAAACAAAACTCATATTAAGAGGTCTCCAGAGCCTCTGATTTCCAATAAGAAATGAACTCAACATCCCAAAGCAATACTTGCAGTTTCTCTTCTATACCTGCTTTGATCATGCCTTACTTCTGATAATCAGGCAACATTGGGATATGTTTCCTTATGCACCTTTTTAAATCATTCATTGTGGTACTGAGGATTGAACCCAGGGCCTTCACACTGAACATTCCCAGCCCTTTTTAATTGTTCTTCAGAAAAAAATTTTTTTTTTCTTTTGAAACAGGGTTTCACTAAGTTGCCCAGGCTGGATGAAAACTTATTTTTTATTTTTTTTAGTACCAGGGATCGAACTCAGGACCTTGAGCTTGTGAAGCAGGTGAGGCACCACTGAGCTAAATCCCTGGCCCAAAAACTTATTTATTTTTTAATTTAAAAAATAAAAAAATATTGTTTTGGAATATATATATATATTGTGGTATGTCTATCTTAACCTAGTTAATTGACACATTTATTACCTCACATACTTTCTGTCGTGAGATGAGAACATAAAATCTATTTTCGGCAAATTTCAAGAGTACATTTTATTAATTATAATCAATAATTATACAGTAAGTCTCCGGAACTTATTCCTTCTATCTAAAATTTTGTATCTTTAAATCAACATCTCCCCACTCCTTCGCCCTTTGCCCACCCAACTCCTGGTAACCACCATTCTACTCTCTACTTCAGTGAACTTAACCTTTTTGGAGTATATACATCAGTGAGATCATTCAGTATTGTTTTTCTGTGCCTGGTTTCTTTTTTAAATTTTTTATAACAAAACATTTATTGGTACATTTTAGGCATATATAATGATAATACTCATCATAGGGAATTTGCCCATTCTCCCCTCCCCTCCCTACGTACAAAAGCTTTGTTTCCATTTTTTCCTTCTATTTTCTTTTTTTCTTGTCCCTTCCTTCCTTTCTCCCTCCCTCCCTCTCTCCTCCCTTGTTCCCCTTCCCATTTGAATATTTACTTCCCATTTCCCAATATCTATTACACATTTTAGAACTTATTTTCACTTTCGGTTTCTCACACCAGAGAAACAATGCAGTATTTAAACATGTGTGTCTGATTTATTTTACTTGAAACGCACATCTTTATCCATTCGATGGTTGATGGGCATTTGGGCTGTTTCCAAGATTTAGCTATCACAAACTGCCACTGTAACATGGGTGTGCATACATTGCTGTGGTATGATGCTTTTAATTCTTTCTAGAAGATACCAAGAAGAGGAATAACTGGGTCAAATGGAACCTCTAGTTTTAGTTTTTTGAGGAATCTCCACACTGATTTCCACAGTGGTTGCACCAGTCTACACTCCCACCAACAGTGGAGAAGGGTTCCTTTTCCCCAAAGCCCCTCCAGCATTTGTTACTGGTTGATTTCTTGATAGCAGTCATTATTTCTGGAGATGGAATCTCAGCATCATTTTAATTTGCATTTCTTGAATGACTAGTGATGTTGAACATTTTTTCATATATTTATTTGCCATGGTGGGGGATTTAACTCAGTGCTGTTGCCATCTGCCTTGCAAGTGCAAGGTCCCAAGTTCGATTCCCGGTACCAGAAAAAAACAAAACAAAACAAATATATTTATTTGCCATTTCTACTTCATCTGAGAAGGGTCTGTTTCAGATGCCCATTTTTTGGATTGGGTCTTTATTTTTTTTTTTTAAACAACAGAAATTTATTTCACACAGTTCTCAAAGCTAGATGTTCAAGATCAAGGTATCCACAGATTTGATTTCCAGTGAGGCCTCTCTTCCTTGATTTTTTTTTATTAAATTCTTTTATTGGTACATTTTAGGTATACAACACAATTACATTTCTCATTGGGAATTGTACCTTTACATAATGCATCTTGGTTCTTATTTTTTTCCCATTCCTAGCCCTTCCTTCACGCCCTCCACCCTTCCCTATTTACAAAGACTTTATTTCCATTTTTTCCATTTCTCAGCATTTGTCCTTTCCCTTCTTTACTTTCCCCTGCCCCTCCCACTACCCCTACCCTTTTGGACCTTTTCTTCCTATTTTGCACTATCGATTATTCATTCTAATCAATGGTACATTTTAGGTATACAATATAATAACATTCATCATTGGAAATTTGCACCTTTACATAGTCTCTCTTGGTTCTTACTTTTCACCCTTGCCCAGCCCTCCCTTCAACCCCTCCAGTCCTCCCTATTTACAAAGATTTTGTTCCTATTTTTCCATTTTCTCATATTAATCCCATTCCCTTCGATCCTTTCCCCTAGCCCTCCCACTTCCTTCCCCTTTGCCCCTTTTCTTCCTATTTCACATTACCTATTATACATTTAGTCCTTATTTACACTTTCAGTTTCTCACACTAGAGAAACTATTCGGTATTTATTCATGTGCGTCCTATTTATTTAACTTAAGAGTATGGCCTCAATGTGCATCCACTTAGTTATAAATGTCTCTAATTTCTCATTTTTTATGGCTGAGTAGTACTCCATTTTATTAAAAAACCACATTTTCTTTATCCAGTCTCCAGCTGATGGGCATTTAGGCTGTTTCCAAGTTTTAGCTATCACAAACTGTGCTGCTATGAACATGGGTGCACATATATCACTGTGGTATGATTCTTTTAATTCTTTGGGGAAGATCCCCAGCAGTGGAATAGCAGGGTCAAATGGGACTTCCTGTCCTAGTTCTTTGAGGTATCACCATACTGATTTCCATAGTGGTTGCACCAGTCTACACTCCCACCAGGAGTGGAGCAGGGTTCCTCTTTCCCCACAGCCCCACCAGCATTTGTTATTGGTTGATTTCATGATAGCAGCCATTCTTTCTGGAGTGAAGTAGAGTCTCAGCCTTGCTTTCATAGGATTGGGTCTTTAAATTTGGGGGGGGGGTCTGATTTTTTTTAAGTTCTTTCTATATTCTAGATAATAGTCCTTTGTCTGATGAATAGCTGGTAAAAAAAATTTTCTCACGCAGTGGGTTGTCTCTTCACTCTGTTGGTGGTTTCTCTTGCTGTGCAAAAGCATTTTTTTTGGTACTGGGGATCAAACTCAGGACCTTGCACTTGCAAGGCAGGCAGAGGAACCATTGAGCTAAATCCCCAGCTGCAAAAGCTTTTTAATATGATGAGGTCCCAGTTGTTTATTCTTTGTAGTATTTCCTGTGTGGTCTGGGTGTTGTTCACGAAGTTTCTGTCTACTCCTATGTTCTCAAGAGTTCTACCTATTCTCTCTTCTTGTAGATTCAGTGTTTCTGTTTTAATATTTAGATCTTTGATTCATTTTGATTTTCAGTTAGCGCACCATGAAAGATATGGGTCTAGTTTCAATCTTTTGCATGTTGAAAGCCACTTTTTTTTCAGCACCATTTATTAAATTGTGTCTGATTTCTTTGTCTTTTTTTTTTTTTTTAAACTCAGGACCTTGTGCTTGTAAGGCAGGAGGCAGCACCACTAAGCTAAATCCCTGGCCCATGTGTCTGATTTCTTTCACTTAACATAATATCTTCATATATACGTTCTTAAATATCTTTATCCCATGAGAAAGAGCTAATATATTTCTCTCATCAGGCCACCAAAATAAATAACTTTCTTATAGGATGGGAATGATGATGGTCCTATAGCTAGCTAGCTATACCAAGCTTCAAATCTGAGCAGTCTTTCGAAGCACCAATCTTAGCCACCCACTTGATGACTCACAGGTAATCAGTCTTAACAGTACAACCTCTTTAGAATTCAGGCCAACCCTTAACAAAGCTTTCAGAGTTGCAGTCACAAACAAACAAACAACACCTTCAAAACTATCTCTAGAACCCAGGTATGGTGCACAAATCTGTAATCTAGCACTCAGGAGGCTAAGGCAGGGGGAATACAAGTTCCAGGACATTCTGGGGTATATAAATGAATTCAAGGCTAGTCTGGACTTAAATATAGTGAGATGGTCTCAAGAAAAAACCAAAACCAAAGCAACAACAAAACTATCTCTGGGAGGGCTGGGTATCTAGCTCAGCAGTACAGTGGTTGTCTATCATGAATTAAGCCCTTGGTTTGATTTCTAGCCCTGGAGTGTGTGGGGAGGACTGTTTCTGGGGCTGGGGGTGTACCTCAGTGGTATAGCACTTGCCTAGCATACATAAAGCCCTGTGTTCAATCCCCAGCACTGTAAAAATAAAATGATAACAATAAAACCCAAACAAAAATGATTTCTGATAGACAAGAAAACACTCATCCTGTTCATTTAGTTCATCCATCACAGGTTCACAGAGAGATTTTGTTTACTCTTCCCATGTTGGCAAGTGAGACTTAACAATGATTTCAGAGGAGCATATCCTATTTCACAAACGGAGTCAGCCTTTTTTCCTCTTCAGAGGTATCCATCCATATTATACTTAAATTGTAAGATGGCATATGATACCTTCCAGAGACAGGGGATTCCAGAAGCAGATGTGTCTATTTCTTGGGCAGCCTTGATTCCATTCAGGGAATGGGAATGTCCATCAATGAAAAGGGTCAAGCAAGACTACCCTGCCTGGCACTGAATTATCACAGAACATTTCAGATCCAGGTCTGATCTTTAAGAGCAATATGAACTTGGGTAAGTTACTTACTCTCCCCCAACTTGTTTCCTCATCTGTAAAACAGAGATAACAGTACTACTTTTTAGAGTTTTATAAAGATTAAGTGAATTAATATATATGTAAAGGACTTAGAATAATCCTTGGCCTAGAGAAATATAAATAACATAATGGTGTTATTATTTTCTCTTTCCCTCCACATATACACATACATATTTTTAATCCAAGTTTCAGGGTCCTCTCTTGATTCCTAGCATTATTAATGGAGTAAGATATGGTGATTCCTTCCGGAAGAGTCTCAGAGTTTTTCCAACTGCCTGTGCAAGCACCAGAAAGGCCTACCTACAGAAGTTAATATGCTGTGCAACATGGTGCAAGTCTTAAGATATTAGTTCATTTTTCATTTGCTTTCTTCTTCTCCTCCCTCATTTCTTCTTTCCTCCTTCCTCCCACCCCTTCTATTTCTCTCCCTCCCTCCCTTCCTTCTTTCTTTTCTTCCTTTGTGCTGGGAAATGACTTTAGGGTCTCTTAGATTTTAGACAGCTGTTCTACCACTGAGCTCCCAGATCTGAGCATGACACTTCTAATGCTTCTACAAGCCCATTTTCCTGAACCAATCAACCAAAACACATCCAACCAGGGCCAGGGATTTAGCCCAGTGGTTCTGCTGCCTGCCTTGCAAGTGCAAGGTCCTGAGTTTGATCCCTGGTGCACACACACACACACACACACAAAAGTACATCCAACCATCACTTCAACCTTTTCAATCTCCCCATGCATGAAGTCTATTAACTATCCATTGCTTATTTTTCTTTTCTTAAAGGTGCTACTCAAATGCAGATCCTCTCTGAGACCTTCCCTTTTCCAAAGTTGTTCATATTCTATTACATCTATTCCAAAGCTCCTCTTGCTAATAGCCCTTTCTTCAGTCAGAAATTCCAAAGCTCCTCTTGCTAATAGCAGTTTCTTCAGTCAGAAATTCAGTGAAAACCTAATATATGACTACTAGAATCTCTAGAATCCCTAGCAATAGTCATTTTCAGATTTCTCAACTTAATCCTCTGGATATGTTAAATTACTCCTTTTAACATGATATAAAAATTTTGAATATCCCTTCCTTAGACTGAAGAACATTATATCCTAACAGTTCATCTAAGATTCTGGTGTAAATCTTGAATCAATCTCCAGCATTTATCTATAATGACCTTGTGTTATATGCTTGTTCTCTTCTTTTCAAAGCTGCAGCCCACACTTACAAAGGGTCAGAACAATTACAGAAAACAGCCTACCTTCCAAACTTATGGCACCCAAACTTACAGTTAACTCTTCAAGACTGTTCTTCACCATATATTAATACTTCATTTCCCACAGTCATTACCATCAAGTCAAACAAAAAATTCAGCAAAACAACTACCTACAGTATACTGATAATTTCTGGATTATTAAACAAAATTTTAGGCTACTGATGAGCTACTGATGTAGCTCAGTGGTACAGCATGTGCTTAACATATTCAAGGCCTTTGGTTCAATTCCTATTACTCACCCCCTAAAAAAAACCAAACAAAAAACCCAAAGACAAAAATTACTAGTTTAATAAAATTCTATTATTTAAAATTAAAACTTTGGAGGCTTTATGGATATTTGACACTTCTTTCCCCCTGTGGAACTGGGAACTGAATCTAGGGCCTTCACGCTGAGCTCCATCTCCAGCCCTGTTTTAAATTTTATTCTGAGACAGGGTCTCACTAAGTCAGTAAATTGCCTGGGGTGGGCTCAAAATTGTGATCCTTCTGCCTCAGCTTCCCAGACTGCTAGGATTATAGGTATATGCCACCATACCCAGCTTGACTTTTTTCTAGAATGATATTTTACTTCTGAATTGTTGTGTTTAATACAATTTTATTTAATGTTTTACTTTGATTTAAAATGAGCACTTGAGGGGCTTGGGTGCAGCTCAGTGGTAAAGTGTTTGTCTAGCATTCCAGACATCCTGAGTCCAATCTCTAGCACCTCAAAAATAAAATAGAATAGGGTAACACAGAATATAACAGAACACTTGAATTAGCTGGGCATGGTGGCACATGCCTATAGTACTTCGGAGACTGAGGCAAGACGATCACCTGAGTTCAGGAGTTCAAAGTTAGCCTGGACAACACAGCAAGATCTTGTCTCAAATAAAATGCAGTTAGATACCGTGGCATAGCTGGAATCTCAGCACTCAGGAGGCCAAGGCAAGAAGAATACGTAGTCCAACCTGGGCTATAAGGCAAGTTCAAGGCTAGCCTGGATTACATAGTGATACCCTGTCTCAAAAAAGCAAAAAGCAAATAAATAAAACACAATAGGAAAATAAACACATGACTTAAAATGAATAATATTAAAAGTTTAAAATTTTGGCTTCCTTTAGTTTTCATGAAAAATTAAAATATTTATGATTACTTTAATAATTTTTAAGAAAATTATACCTGAAACATAGTTTTCAATTTCAAAAATTATATTTTTGAAGTGTAATTATTATAAATTTCAGTGCTTTAAAAATAAACTCATTTTATAAATTAAAGAAAGTGTCAGCCTAAATTTCTCCCCTGACTTACATCTTTAATTTTTCTTACAACTCTAGATCATTCAAAAGCATGGCAGAAGCTGGTTGTGGTGGTACACTCCTATAATCCCAACACTCTGGAAGCTGAGGCAGGAAGATTCCAAGTTTGTACCCAACCTGGGCAATTTAACAACTTAGCAAGACTGTCTCAAAATAAAAATATAAAAAGGGCTGGAGATGTAGCTTAGTGTGAAGGCCCTGGGTTCAATCCCTTGTATTAAATAAATAAATAAATACATAAATACATAAATAAATAAATATCCACTACAGATATGGCCATAAATAGGTCCGTCAAATTTCAGCTCAGAAGTCACTGTGTGACAACATGCTGGTGTGGAAGAAATGTTGGTACTTCACACAATTCTTAGCTTTGGCCACCAAGTGGTGCTATTAATTCAGAGTGAACTGAGATTGGGGGTGCAGGACTTTGGGGTGGGTAAAGAATAGAGAAGCAGTTTACAACCAGTCAGCAAATGCAAGGGATATCCACACATGAGATATCCATTACTTGGTATACTGTGAATTTACATGTCACCTCCCAATGTCACCGGCTTAAGAACAAAGGGGAAAAATAATTCATATAATCTTATTTTGATGGTAAAGCCCTTAGGAAAATAAGATTTCTTTTTTTAAAGATGGGGCCTTGCCATGTTGCCCAGGCTGGCCTCAAACTCCTAGGCTCAAGTAATCCTCTTTCCACAGCTGCCTGAGTAACTGGGACTACAGGAATGAGCCACCACATCCAATTTAGAAAATAATTGTTTATATATACATATCTGTACTAAACTTTATGCTTTAAGAGTATGATTAATCTGTCTTTACAAATTTCTTCTAAATCCCACTAAAACAAAAACAAAAATCTTCAGCCTACATCCAAACAAAACTGTTCAGCTCACATTAAGCTCACATTAAGCTCACATTATAGGCCATTCCTATATCCCAGCACTTGGAAAGCTGAGGGAGGAGGTGCACCTTGAGTTCAAGGCCAGCCTGGGCTACATGGTTGAGCTTGCATAAACTGCATAGCAAGACCCTGTCTCAAAAAAAAATCTAATTAACTTAAAAATTACATATTAACTCAATCATTTTTCTTTAACTTATATGGTAAACTTTTACTGAGGAACAGGAAAGTTCTTTTCAGAGCTTAAATGCCTTTCATGAAATTCCAGTGAAGGAAGACATGTGGTGAAAGGGAACAGATAAAATGACTATATATGCGCAGTTTTTCTATGTGAAGCACCTAGAGGCCTATCAAAAATGTTAAAAAAAACCAAACTAATAGAGTTGGGCATAGTAGTGCAAACTTGTAATTCCAGCATTCTGGGAGGCTGAGGTAGGAGGATTTCAGTTTAAAATCAGCCTAGGCAATGTAGCAAGTCACTGAGACCCTGTCCAAAATTTAAAAAAATAAAGGCTGGGGATGTAGCTCAGTGCAAAGGCCCTGAGTTCAATCTCCAGACACACACATACACACACACACACACACCTAGTAATTGAAAAAAAGAGCATAATTTAATGTCCACTAGAAAAAGAACTGGCAATTATTCCACAACAGAATGAACAGTAATTTGAAAGCAGAACTTTGTAAGCCTAAATAATAACAAAAGGAAGGTATATAATTAGGCATATCTATCCCCAGGATGGAGGATCTAAAAAGAGTCAGTATGCATCCACTTGTATCTATACTTTAATATCTATGTTTCTAAAGAAAAATGTTCCTATTTGAAGAACTGGGAGAAAGGTGTTAGAAGAGAGCCTGCATCTTTGCATAAATAACTGATTTGATTCTAAACTAAGGCAGCAACTCACATACTTACCTTTCTTGATATCATTCTTTGTCAAATCAAATTGTACAATCTTGGTAAAGTTTGATTAACTTCTCTTAGGACCATGTCAGGATAAAACGCATTTGTAAAGTTTGTCCCTATCTGATAACCTAAAATAAAAATTTCTCAAAATACAACACATAAGTTCAGTTTGTTTCTATGTATGCCTCACAAAACTCATATAAATAGTATACCAATTCAATTAAACTTTATAGGGGTACTAGCAAAATTTCTAAGGCTTGCTCTTGGTTATTTATTTAGCAGTAAAAATTACAGTATTCATGCAAATATTTTTTTAAAAAACCTATCTATCCATCTACCTACTTATCTGGGGTTAAAAAACAACAACCAAAGCAACTTTCCTGTCTTTTTTTTTTTTTCTTTTTGGTACTGGGGATCGAACTCGGGTCCTTGCACTTGCACAGCAGGCGGCAAAACCACTAAGCTAAATCCCCCGCCCAGCAACTTTTCAGTCTTATATCAGATTCTCAAAACTTTCCTGTGATTTCTTAGTTGGGGGTGGGGGTGAGGGGTGGACAAGTACTTTTGCACTGAGTGCTCACCCTTTGTTCTGTGTACTCTCGTAACTTTTTTTTTTTATGGTGGTACTGGGGATTAAACTCAGGGCCGTATGCATGCTAGACAAGTACTTTACCACAGAGCTATATCCCTAGTCCTTTTAATTTTTAAATTTGGAGGCAAGATCTCACTGAGTTGCCCAGGCTGGCTTCAAACTTTCCAAACTCCTGACTCAGTCTCCAGAGTAGGTGGAATTATAAGTATGGGCCACCAAACCCAGCTTCTTAAAACCTTCTGAAGTAGGTATTATTGACCTTTTTTCCTTTTTAAAAAACAACTGAGAAAATAGAGACTCAGAAAGGTTATGTAACTTGTTTAAGACCACTCAGATTGCCGGGGATTTAGCTCAGTGGTTCTTGCGCCTGCCTAGCAAGTGCAAGGTCCCAAGTTTGATCCCAGGTACCAAAAAAAAAACCAACAAAAAAAACACTCAGATTCTGGCTGGGATCTTTTCTATTTTAAGTTTATGCTATTAAATCCCAAAGCTATGTGTATCATATCTCATCCCAAAGTTTCTCAAATGTGGAGTGAGGATCACCTATATTAGAGTTGCCTAGAGGATGGGCCCCCTCCCAGATTCAATGAACCAGAATCTTTTAAGCAGGGTCTGGAAAGTCATATTTTTTAAAAATAAATTTTATTTTATCCCATTCCCCTCCTCAAACCCCCTCCCCTCCCTGTGTACAAAAGCTTTGTTTCCATTTTTTCCTTCTATGGAAAGCTGTATTTTTAATAAAATCATCAGTTTTTTTTAAAGGAGATAAAAGTTTGAGAACCACCATTGGCCCTTTCACAAAGAAGTCACTGAGATTAATTTTTCTTAAAAAAAAAAAGAAAGGGTGATATTCCATGTATAACATGTAATTTTAGCATTGGCATGACATTACTCAAATTTAATTTCACATTCAGAAGAAAAACATGTTGCTGCCAAATCAGTTCAAATGCCTAAATTTTATTTCATAGATAGTTGCTGAGAAAAAAAAGAAACATTTTCCTGGAATTTCTACTTTTTTAAATGTTAAAAATTCTACTGCAATCTAGAATAAGGATATACCATACTTCAGGCAATATGCAGGTTCCAAATTGAAAATTGTGGTGATGGTATAATCCTTTAGGTTCAAAATTATATTTCACATTTTCAATTCAAAATTTCTAGTAGTGGAAAATATTTTCTAAATAAATTATTATTAGTATAAATTATGTACTTTTTTTTCTGGATAAATGAATTAACACAAGTCAGCAAATAAAGTCAAATTATGACTGTCTATAGGAAAAAGCTGTGGCATCTAGTGAGGGCCAAGGAAAGAATAAACAAATATAACTCAGAACCTTACTCCTGGTAGGCTGAGTCAGGAGGGTAACAAGTTTGAGCCTAACCTGAGCAACTTAGTGAGACTCTGTTTCAAAATTAAAAAAAAATAAAGGGATGGGGTGGGGATGTAGCTCATTGAGAAAGCCCTGGGTTTAATCCTCAGTACCAAAGTAGAGAGGGAGAAATGAGAACCTTAAGAGGCTTTCTGAATTTTTAAATTAGAGAAGTTCCTTTGTAGCACTCCTATAATACAATATCTACTGCATAAACTGAAATGATTCAACCATCGAGTGCTACTACATCTAGATACAATTTATATATTTTCTTCCTTAAATGGTCCAAATAATGAAATATAGATAGAAACGTATTTTTGAATTGGCTGAACAAATTGTGAGAGTAAAGAAAACCTGAAAGTATGATAATAGTTTTTGTTGTAACTAAAGAAAGAAAAAAACATAGAAAAAAAGAATTATTACAATTTTTTTGGTGTGGTCCTGGGAACTGAATTCAGAACCTTGTGTATGCTATACAATTTTAAAATTCAGTTTGAAAAGTAAAGAACAAAAGTAGTATAGGCACCTTAAAATGTTAACTTTCCTTTAAAACAAACTTTATTCTTTTATTTATCCTGTATGTCTAGATTATTTTCAATAATCAAATGCCTATCATATAAGTAATACAGAATAACAAAATGTACAAATGTGAAAAGAGAACAATATTACTTTATTATAGTAACTATTTTATTTAATGCTTGTTTATGATGGGAGTAAAATTCCTGGAAGGTTAGTGTTTTTCATCTTTGGTATCTTATTTCAAAGAAGACTTTGACAAATTTAAGTATTCAAGAGATCACATAAATAATATCAGCTAACATTTATTGAGCTCTTTCTATGCCATATGCCAGGTACTGTACTAATGCTTAATATAAAGTACAGTCATACCTTGGAACTTGGGTGTTTTGAAACTTGCCAAATTTGGTACTCTATGCATTTTGATGCAAAAATTTTGCCCTACTGCTCTTCACTTGTCTGGTACTTGATTTAAAATCAATAATAAAAACTCACTTTGCAGGAAATTTTCAGACGTTATCTTTTTAAAAAACATTGGCTTCTTTATTATGACACAGATTCAATGCCTTACAAATTATCAGTAGTGACTATTTAAGTAGGACAATAGCTAACTCTATAATACTTCAGAACCTCAATTCTCTTGCTTATTTTATTTGTATTTATGAAAAATTCCATTGCAGAGACAATATTATATCCTTACCTGATCATCTGGTATTTTATTTTGTAGAGATCAAATAGAAACATTCTATTCTAATAAACTGTTATGGCTTGTGTTTAGATGTCCCGTAAAGCCTCATGCCGTCATAGGTGGGGCTTTTCAGAGATGGCTGGATCTAGAGTGTGTGATGCTGGGATTGATTCATGGTGCAATGCTAGGATCAAGGGCACTAGGATTAAGGGTGTGAATGCTATCCACCCTAAGTAGCCTGGATAAGATATAAAGGATAGAAAGAGCTATGGTTGTCCCTGGCATGAACTGTTTTTCCTCTGCGATGCCTGTCTGCCATGCCACCCTGCCTTGGAGCCAGCTGATTATGGACTGAAACCTCTACAAACTGTGACCTAAATAAACCTTTCCTCCTTTAACTCTGGGTGCTGGGTATTTTCTCTCAGCAACAAGAAAAGTGAGACATAAATTAAAACTCCATTTTCTACTTTATTATGTCATATTATTTTAGGAAAAATTTCTTTAATGACAAATCTACAGTTCTTAATTTCTTTTTAACTACTGTAACTTAAATGGCAAAACATATATCTCAGCTTAAATGACATGTTATTTCTATGAAAATTGAAATTATGAATAATATTATGTCTAATACAAAGTAGAACCTCTGTAAAATGGAGACATTTAATTATATGAATCCTAATTCCCACCCATACTCAGAGGAGACACAGAAATCACACTAAATGATAGAAAATATAAAATTAGCAGATCATAAAAAACTGTTGTGTCTGTTGTGTATGGGTATGTGGTAGCACATGCCTATATTCCCAGTCCTCTGAGAGGCTGAGGCAGAAGGACTGCAAATCTGAACTGAGCCTGGGCAACTTAGTGACATAGTAAGACCCTATCTCAAAGGGCGAGGGTGAGGCTGAGGATGTAGTTCAGAACGAACCTTGGGATCAATCCCCAGTACAACAAAACACAAAACCAAAAACTATTGTGATATTTAGAATATAGTTTCTTTTTCTTGACTTTATTGACTATGGTTGTCCAACCTTTTCCTATTTCTATAGAATTTTTTTCCCTTCATGTTTTAGAAGTCTGACTAAATTATATCTTAAGAGGCAATATTTGAGCTGTATAAACAAAGTACAATGTATAAAACTATAATTTTTCAGGATAAGAGAAAATTTAGAGAGTCGTAAATAGAAATATCAAATACATGTGTTAAACCTGAGAAACACTGACTAAAATTTTCTCCACCCAAAATCTGAAAAGTATTACTAATTTTTTAATCAAATGTTCTATCTTTCTTTCCTGGTTATTTATTAACTGTATAAATCAGCTTAATGCTATGTTGAAATATATTAACATATAAAAATATTTCATTTTGGCTTTCATTTTCCCTTTTCTAGATATGAGTACAGTGAGAAATGGAGTTGACTACTCTCAGTCTCCAAGTAAGTATAGTGACAGAAGAGATAGTAAAAAAATGTTCCTTACAAAAATATAATTAAAATCTCATAAAAACAATTCTTAATTAAAAAAAAATTATAGGATTTACTTAGGCAATGTTAAGTTTGTTATCTATACATAAACCATGAAAATGATAATCTGCCCCTTTTTAAATTGAATCCAGTGCTGTACATAGATCCTGTTTTAATGTTAATGAATTTATACACAAATAGCTAACATCAAGGCTACAGTGAAAAGCAGAACACTTCACGCATTTAATACAGCTAAAGGGGCAGATTAGAGATCAATAACAAAATCACCTGGTAAAAAAAGGAAAAAGGTGTTGCATTAAAAGGCTTTTTGCTTTACATGTGAAACAATACTGAGAAACCTGTATTTTAGCACTTGTACTCAACAGGCACTCCAAACTATGCAATGATGAGAACAGAAACCCATCCTTTCTAATAATCTTGTGACAAAAGCTAAAAGACATCATCCTATTAACTAGTGATCTCAACTGCTAATGCGGAGTACTTCCTGGTGCCTTTTATGTAGAATGCTGCTATTAAAAAACCACTAAACATTCACTGTGAACAACACAGAATCATTCATCTTTTATCAGCATCTCTTGTTAGAAGAGTATGAGTGGGGCTGAAGGTGTCATTGATATTATAGAGTGGAAATTAATCAGAAATTTTTCTCATATTTTCCTCATCTCACTAATTTACTTTTGTTCAAATTTCCTCCTGTTAAAAAGTTCATACCCAACCCCCTGTTGTACTCTTTTAAGTTGAGAATATTCAACGAGTGCGTCCACTGAAAAGCACCAGGTCCTAACACAAAAAGCATTAGAAATTCTCATTTAGTTGTCTTTATTTTGCTAGCACCATGTGGTCCTTGAAGATGTAGAAAACATGGGAAGCCAGTAAAGATCAGAGCAAGCTCATTAGCATTCTGACAAAATTGGAGTGGTGGAGATGTATAGTTTGCCTAGTTTGTCGTTTTGAAAGCTACCGGTGTTAAGCTTTCTATTTCATTGTGCCTTTGTCTTTTGGGGGGGGGGTGAGTTCAAAGCACCAGGGTTATTTGTTAGCCCTAGGTTTGCACAATGCATTGTGGGAACCTTTCTTGCGCATTCAGCCCTATATAGTATCATTACAGTTTGAGTCAAAAGTTTTTTTTTTCATTATTTGTTAGAAAGGACATGTGTGTGAATCAGTGTCCACCGTGTACATCCTTTAATGCATTAATCATAGCTTTACCTTTCCCTTCTGCCTGAATTATAAAACTCCAAATAGAGTCAAAATTCAAATCAATTGTTGTTTTCAATCTGCAAATGCTGCCATTCATTTTAGAATACAACATTAAATTATAAATTTATTTTCTGCTCTTTGTCATAAACTAATAACTAATAAACTATCACAGGGCTGATTCAGTTAGTTTTATTTTTGCAATGTGTAGAGGAAAACAGTGGTTTGTGTTTTAGAATTACATAAAGAATAACTCTTAGAATACTTAAATAAGTTATTATCCTACTCATTTGAGATTTTCTTCATCGTCTTCTTTTCCTTTTATTTTTTTTTTAACTTAAGACTTACTTTGAAGAGTTAAATGGGCTACATTAATGCTACTATTCAACATGAATGTTTCCAAGTTGCAATGAAATGGATAAAGGTCTTTTGGGATGAATTTATCTGCTAAATCCTTGTGGTTGCCCTCCTATGTTGGATGATGACCCAAAAGAATGTCAACAGCTCATTTTCCCAGAGAGCTGGAAGGAGTCCCTATGCAAGCCATAATCTGCACATTCTCAAAGAACCATTTCAAACATTGTATTTCACAAGCTGTTTTAAGTGATTTTTTTCCTCTCATCTCTAATATCCTAACAGTACTTTGGACATCAGTACCTCTGAAATGAGGGCTAAACAGTTTTACCAGCAACTTCTACATATGGCATATAAAGTTTTAGATGTACATTTTAGAAACATAGTCATCTTGTTATAATAATATGCTTTAGCAATAGGCATTAAGTGAAATAATGCCTAAAGATTAGTATTTTTCATCATTATGAAAAAGTGCTTTTTATTATTACTTTGCTTAGAATAAAGTCTAATTTATGAATATTTATAGTCTTTCAGAATTTATAATTATTAAAAGCCCAGAGGAAGCTACAAGTAGTGCTAAGAGAAATATAAATAATCTGATAAAGTAAATAATATGTAAATAATGATAAAAGTAGTTTAACAGGGCTGGGGATGTAGCTCAGTGGCCTGCCTAGCATGCATGAGGTCCTGGGTTTGAAACTCAGCACCACAAAGAAAAAGTTTTAACAGTAAGAGAACAGTAGTTTAACAGTAAGAGAATAGACTATTTTTACATAAAGCCTTTGACATCATAGCATTTGGTTATATCATGTTCTACTTTGTTTTTACAGTAAAAACTATTAGAGTAAATGGTAAGTCATCATAGGGGAGTACCTTTTATTATATGTGCTGCCAAAGCAAGCACTAGGGGGGTACCTTTTATATATCAACTATTCATTATATTAGAGGATATAATTAAAATTTTATATATATAATTTAAAAATATTTCTAATTTAAGCTCTAAGCCTCACCCTGACAGCTTAAACTAGATTTTCTTCTATAATTTAAAAATTCATTCTTTTTTTTTTTTTTTGGTACCGGGGATTGAACTTGGGTCCTTGAGCTTGCGCAGCAGGCAGTGAAACCACTGAGCTAAATCTCTGGTCCTAAAAATTCATTCTTAAAAGGACAAAAACGGAAAGACCTGACATGAAACATTTTGTGGCTATGATGTAGCTATTTACACATTGCTAGCACTTGAATCCTGACTAACTTAAAGCTTAATATTTAGCTGTATACCAACATGGAACTGTTCTAATGCTAGCTTTAAAGTTATACAAAATAGGTGTTACTACAGCTGAAATGAGGGATTAGCTTTATACTTTGAAATATGAATATAGTTACCAAATCATTTATCTCCCTCACTGCATCTTTCTACCAAAGTTTCTTGAATAAAGTCACTTAGACTAGCTATTCAAATTAGAGAACAATTAGTAGTATCTAAGTCCAACTTTGAAACAAATATCTTAACATTTATTTAGCTGTGTGAAAGTAGGGTATGTCTCTCATGAAATCTTTTTAAAAATATACTTTCTACCTTGAATTTAGACTTATTAGAAATCATTTTGGTTTGAAATACCAAGATTGCTGAAATATCTTTCTATTAAACAGGAAAAGATGTAAAAAAGCAGGCTTAATTTTTTTTAATCTTTAAAGCATATCACATTTATATTTATAACATTTTCAAAGCCCAAAATACAAAGTGGGTTAAAGCATGGTAAGTAAACAAATGCAGCATGTAGCTAGACAAGCTACATACACTAACACAACTTTTTTCACTACATCTAACATGAAGCTTCTTCACAAGTGTTCACATACTGGTGTTTAAGTTCCTATGACTTAAAGGCCAGATGTTTTTCACAAATGACCAACAATTGTAGTTAGACTAAATTAATGATTGAGTTTTTTAAAGCTTTGATGGAATTAAGCATACTTCTTTTCTCAATGTGCCCATGTGAATGTTCGTCTGTTAAACTTCTTCTTCTTCTTCTTCTTTTTTTTTTTTTTTTGACAAGTAAGGCCACCCGGCAGAAAACAACTGATGCAAAACCCAGGAGTAATCCGTCTGTTTAGTTCAACACTATGGTTAGCCTTAACACTGCCTCTGTTATCCAATGGATTTAGAGAAATTTTATTTGCCTCAGTTTTCAATTTTGTTGCCTTCTTTAAGGAAGGTTAGAGTTATTTTTATATAAATATATTTGCATACTGTACAATGAAAAGTTCTAGAATTTTGATTACCCTAGCAAGTGAAACAGAGGTTGTATACATATGTAGTTTGAAAAATAAGTGAACAGAATCAAGATACAGGTTACTAATCCTAATAAGGAGTTGAAAGCATATTGCAATGAACCCACAATGTTCATGGTACAAGACTAATGTAATTTTTTCCAAAAATATTTTAACAAGATACAAACATCTAAAAGACCCTGAAACCACTTGAACGTAAGAAATTTACTCTATCACAAAGTCAGTACTAAATTGTTACAGTAAAACTACTATTTCCTAAGGAAATCCTTTAAAATATAATTTTATAGGGGCCAGGGATTTAGCTCAGTGGTTCTGCTGCCTGCCTCACAAGTACAAGGTCCTGAGTTCGATCTCCGGTACCCCCCAAAATAATAATAATAAAACATTTTTATCTCAAATATAATTCACATTCTTTAACAAAAAGTTTATTCTTTAGAGTTAAGGCAGAATATGAAATTTTTAGCTTATTAAGGAGATCCAAATTAGAGATTTACTTAGTTGTTAATAATACACTATAGCAAATAATCCAATGTAATCTCCCTCCCCCTCTTTTTTTCTCTTGTGCCAAGGCTTCATACATGCTAGGCAAGTATTCTACCACTGAGTTACAGCGCTAGCCCCAGACATGATTTTTAAAACAGAAATCTGGATTTTCTTTCCTTCTGTTTCCTCCTCCTGCTTCTCCTCCCCTCCCCGCTTCTTCTTTTTTCAGTACTGAGGATTGAACTCAAAACCTTTGAGCTGAGCTACATCCTCAGCTCGTGGTTTTTTGTTTTTTTTTTTGGTACGGGGATCAAACTTGGGTCCTTGCGCTTGCGAGGCAGGCGGTGGAACCAGTGAGCTAAATCCCCTGCCCCATCAGCCTATTTTTTTGTGTGTGTGCATTGAGACAAGGTCTCATTAAATTGTCCAGGCTGGGCTCAAACTTATCTTCCTGCTTCAGCCTCCCAAGAGTGCTAGTATTGAATTTTAAAAAATGAACCATATAGTGGCACGGCTTAGGCAAAGGAAAACACACTGGAATGAGAGTCAGAAAATACCTGCTCTAATTACAACTTTATGCCAACATTTACTATGATTTCAGTGTTTTCACCAGTAAAAGGTCTAGACAAATGATTTCTCAGATTCTTCATATTTACAAATATTTATAACTATGTCATAATATAGACAAAATAAAGTACAATATTAGGATATTATAAAGTTGTGTTCAAAAGTTGATTCTTAGCCTTTCTTATTCCACAGCTACTTTAAAAAGTGATTAGTACAAACTGCACTATATGTAGACATAAGGCCAACATTTAGTAATAGAACTTTATAACAAAATCTCCACTTAAAATAAATGAATTCTATAAGGCTTAATGAAGAAATTTAAAAAACTGCTTGGAAAACTCTTTCTTAGCAGTTGTCCCTGGTTAGCGCAATGAGCATTTATGTAGAGCAAAATACATTACTCATAATGTTACTGACACCCTGTCTTAAAGAGGATGGAATTAGCAATACTATCCATTTGGACTCTTTCTTTTTTAGTTCCTTAACTTGTTTTTCCTAGAATCAATGACACTAGTTTCTAGACATACTCAGCTAAGAAAAGTTTCACATAGACTCACAGTTCAGATGTTTTATATTGGACATTTTAACTTTATCAAGGAAGTAAAAGAGAAAAATGATGATAATATTCTACTAGCCAGCACAGAAGTAGAGGTTTCCAACTGAAAATGTTCTTGGGTTTTACAGTATGTAATATTCTTTTGAGAATAAAATATAAACATGTATTTTAGAATTTTAGCAAGACACGTATATTTCTTTTATAAAATTGATTTTCCCATTGGACTAAGCACATCAATACAAAACAAATGAACTACCAAAGTACCCTAATTAACAATTTTGCAAGTGAATACAGACATTAGTGCAACACTGCTGCCATTAAAGTCTATTCCACAGCATATCTGTTTCTGTTAACATTTCAATAGACCAATTAAATGACCTTTCCCCCTTGAAACTCAATTAAGCTATTTAAACTTCAAATGCTACCTTACCATGTATTTATACAAAATGTACAGAGAGGAAATTAATTTTTTAGGTTTAATGGGCTTATCCACTCAAAACCATTTTAAAAATTAGCTGCCACAGAAGTTCATGTAACGTGAATATAGGACACATTTGAATACGCAGTTTGAGAAATTAATCTTTCCAGTCTAACCTGACATTATTTATTATATATTATACTTACTTAGGGTTTATTTCTTTAAAAATTTAGCAATCCATATAACAGTTTAAAAAATTTATTGTTTGGGCAAACTGAACACTAAAAAACAGCAAGCCAACTAATGGAGAAGAAACAAATAAAAACTCCAAATATAGGAGGAGAAATCTTTTCTTACAAATTTTTGAAAAGTAAAAATAGTGACATATAACACTAAATGTTCCAAATTTTGATGATCCCAGCATTTTGTAATAGTAAAAAGAACATATTAAACTTTTAAGATCTCTTGATGTAATAAAGCATAAATAGATAAGAACAGTAAAGAAATCAAGAGAAAGAAAATAAAACACTAAAACTGAAATCTAACAGTTCTATTTCTACTTTCTGAAATTATTTCCAAACATTTATTGGCACCATGGGAGAGTACAACAAAAGCCTGATTTCTGGGAAAAAAAGCCTTCAACCCTTTTGAATGTTAATCTGCCATATCACTTGCTATTCCACCCCAGCATGTACTTTTTGCTCCTATACATAATTAAAAGAACACATTTATTAAGTAGTCTGATCACTGGATATCTTAACTTGCAATTCATGCTAACTAGATAGCCAAAGTAAAATTTATTTAAATTTTCATTTCTTTGTAAACTTTGTAGATGCTGTTTATCTCATGATTAAGAACAACATATAAAGGATTCCCTCATCTAATCTGTCTAAAAATCCCTTTTCATCCACTTCTGGAAGAATGCTTGAAAGGCTCACACCAAGCCTAAGACTACTGCACATATGGGGGAGGGGAACTTCTGAGGTTAGCTAATTAAACTGTTTGTCTTCTGAAACATTTAACTGGCTTTAGAGATTATTCTAATTAAGAATGTTAGATGCATTTTTTCAATGTAGCTATTAAAATTAATCAAAATCCAAAAACTCATGCACTGAACTGAATGGAGATGTACTGAATTTCTTTATTTTAGCAATAATTTTGAAAAATATCATCAGTATGCTTTGAAATGAAGTGCACATGGAGAAACCTTAATATATACTTG